>NC_092810.1:42870722-43475999 GCF_040954645.1 Diabrotica undecimpunctata | reverse complement strand
CAATTAAAAATTATACTATATTTTCTCTTTTATTTCCACCCCTGTTACATAACATATTAAAATAAACATTGTAGAAGTTTTCAGGAACTTTCTGCCCTAAGTAATAATGTAATCTTTCATTCCGCGTTTAAATTTTTCAAAAATATTTATTAGTTTTCTCCGGATTCGAAAATAATGGATACATTTAAAACACATTGGAAATTTTGCCAGGAGACATTTGGCGCCTTTTTCCTTAATTAAATAAATGTATCTTTTACAAATGGCAAGAAACTTTTTATTTTTGAATAAAATAAATAAGTTTTATTAAAAAATACAATTTACATAAGTACAATTTAAAAAATATATTTATTTAGTTCAAATAAATGTTTCAATCATATACTCTACGACACTGGTCGTTCATCTCTAGCCATTCAAAATACCCCCGTAATAGGATTATAAGGTATTGTATTCCTTCAGATATAAGGTGGGTTAGTCGAAAACGTCTTAAACCGTCAGTTTTAGGTTGGTTTTTACTATTATATCGTATTACCTATCCTCTCTGTATTTCAGTTTTCTAATTAGGGTTAAACTTGTAGTGAGCTATCAACAAATTGTAAACCGACTGTAGTAAAAATAAGAATATGTAGAACGGCAAATTAAGCATTAAATAATAAAGTAAGTGAAGGCACATTGAAATCAAGAAGTGTAAAGAAAGAACTTTATATTGTGACGATTATTTTGCCTACCACATAGAGTAGGCATTACTATGGGGGGTTGAAAATTGGGGACAGAAATTAAGGGGCTGGAGATAGGGCAAGCAAAACAAACCGAAACTTTGGCGAACGGCCACTCAGGGTTTATTTGGAGAACTGGGTCATGGATAAGTGAATGACAAGTGGACTGAAATGGGGTAACTACAAAAAGGGTACTTACATGTGAAAAATAGCTTTTTAAATGAAACTATGCATAGAGGTTAACCTTTTTCTAAAAAAAAACAAAGCAAAAAAGGATCTGTTATGATCAGGTATTAACCAAAAGTAAAAAAAATAAAGCTAGCTGTAGATGTCAACACTAAATTTTAAAACTGAGAACAATTAATATGACAGCTAAGCCACATCCCAAGATCTACAATTTTAATTATTACAATTTCTTAAACGGTTATGAAAGCAATTATTATTAGAAAATATCCTTGTTGTTCCTTTAAAAATCAACACAAAAGAGTTACCTGGATTTCACTAAAATTTCTTTAAAATTTCTGGGGTTAGGAACTGGACTTACCCCCTCTGCCACACGAACAAATTCATCTTCAAACTGCGGAAATATTCTGAAACGGCTTCTTAGTACAAACAAATTAAGGCTGGAAGTTGTTCACTGGACACAAACTTTGAAACTCTGCTTCTTTAAAAACTGGAATAGATACAACTGGATACAATGGCTACATGTGGTTATCCTTCATAGTTGTAGACGACACAAATCTCTTAGATACTTAGAAACATAGAAACAGTGATTACTCTTCCAAAACTGACACATTACATTAAGTATAATTCACTATTTTCAACAAATTTGCCGGCTTCTGGACGCCGACACACACAGCGTGTTCTATTTTCAAAGATTCTTCTTAACCTCCTTAAAACTGTAACTATTAACTGCTCACTATATATTTACCAGGGTTGCGTCTTATCACCGCTACTCTTTAAATTGTATTCGGAGTCTATATTCAGAGAAGCATTAGACGAGGTCCAAGGCGGAATTAAGATTAACGGAATCAGCATAGACAACATCAGATATGCTGATGATACCGTCTTAATAGCAAGCAACGCACAAGAACTACAAAATATAATAAATGCGGTAGTTCACCACAGCGAAATGTTCGGTTTACATCTAAACGTTTCCAAAACTAAAACTTTAGTATTATCAAAGACACCAATAAACGTACAGGTGTATGCCAAGGGTCAAATAATAGAACAGGTAAATTCCATAAAATATTTGGGAACAAATATCAATAGTCAGTGTAATCCAAAAAAAGAAATCCTATCAAGAATCGAACAAGCAAGGAAAACATTCATGAGCATTAAAACATTTTTTACAAGATCAGACCTTAGTCTACAGCTTAGAATCCGAATGATCAGATGTTACGTTTTTTCTGTCTTACTGTATGGCTGTGAAAGTTGGACAATGGACTCCGAAATAGAAAAAAGAATAGATGCCTTTGAGATGTATATATACAGACGAATGTTGAGGATTCCATAGGTACAAAGAGTTACTAATGTTGAGGTACTTCGTCCCATGTGTAAACAAAAAGAATTACTAAGAATAATCAAAGAGAGGAAAATGCAATACTTGGGTCATGTGCTGAGAGGCGAAAGATATGAATTACTTCAAGTTATACTGGAAGGAAAAGTACAGGGCAAAAGATCAGTAGGAAGACGCCAGAACTCGTGGCTGAAAGACCTGAGGAGATGGTTCGACCGCTCATCCGCGGAGATCTTTCGCGCAGCAGTTTCCAAAACTTTAATTGCCATTTGGATCGCCAACCTTTGAAAGGAGACGGCGCAATGAGAAGAAGAATATATTTACCACAACATAAAACGAAAAAACACAAAACATTACAAATTTAAAGAAAAATTTGGAGCAACACTGAAGCCAACTACCCTGACAGCGGCCTCGGCGAGAGTGATGTAATGCTCTTTAAAATTCATTCGCCCAACTTGGTATAAACAAAACATATAAACGGGAATATTTATTTAACGCGCAATATTAGGCGGCTTAACGATCAAAGAAAATACCAAAGAAATCGCGTATGTGATATATAAACAAACTCAAAACTGTGTTTATTATTGACTCGGCGACGCAAAAAGGATTGAAATAATATTTCGGTGTTTTAATACGTACGATAGGAAATAGAAATACATTGAAAATATTCTTCGGTGTTTTAATATATACCAAAGAATTTAAAAATGCTACAATATGCGTCTGTGTATTTAACATCTTCGCTGCCATGAGATATCATTGCGGCATCACAGCAAATTTGACTTTCTGGCCGTGTGAAGTCAGTCATGCATCTCGGACAGGCGGATACGTTACTACTGGATGAAGCCGCATATGCTATTCGACGCCGTGAAATGCTTATGGAACATATTTACAATGGCTGTAAGAACAAGAAAATGCATTTGGCCTCTATAATTGAGAGTAACATGTGGCTTCACATGGCTGTAAAACTATATAAAAATAAAAAAGCTTTGTTACGCATATTATTATTGATATAAATAAAAATTTACGCAAAGAAACACACACTTTATTATTTATTTATTAAGAAAGTGTAGGACAAAAATAAAAAAGAATATTAATATTAAAAAATACAATAAATTTAAGCGAAAAAATACATTAATTTATAGCACTCAACAGATCTGCGTCTTCCATTTCAACCAACATCTTCTTACACATGCTGCGGCAATGGAGGTTCATTACGACGATAATGCTTCACATGTTGTATTTGAAGTAATTCCAACATGACAAGTTTCTTAAATGTAGTAATGGTTATCTTGGTCGTTCGTAACCTGTTGATGTAGTATAAAACATTGACTAATGATGTTCCAATAAGAAGTTTGACAACTAATTTCCTATACCACTTCCCGCCACCACCTCACTTGTTTCTATGTTATGCCAATTTTGAATTTTTGCTTTTGGTGCGTTTTCATTCTCTTTACATTGGGAAGCATATCTATTAGTTTCAATCACCATTAAATTTATAATTTCATTCGAGAAGAGTAAAGTGTAAAAATCATATGGGGTTTTGTTGTGATAATCCCCATATAACTGAATATTAATACCGCACGTTGGCTCTGTAAAACAAACTGTTTCAAATTTCGACCTATCACAGTATCCCAAACCAGATCTCCATCAGGCTCCTATTTTTATTTTGGTCGCTGCCATTATTGTCACTATCTGTAGTATTATTTTGCATTACATGTTCAATTGTTTCCATGAATGTGTCCCCTACGTTCTCGTCTTCGATTTCTAATTCATTTCTGTCCCAATCGGCTGCTCTGAAAAGATCTACTGAGCTGCAACTATACCACTATCTCAGCTTTCTTAGCCGGGAAATTCTTCGTCTTCCTATGGATCTTTAACCCTTGATTTTACCTTGCATTATGAGCTTTAATATCTCATATTTCGCTCCTTTTGTAGCCTTCTTAACACTTCCGCATTTGTAACTCGTTGGGTCCATGGTATTTTCAAAATCCTTCTATAGCACCACATCTCAAATGATTTAAACTTCTTTATATTATCCACTTTTAGTGTCCAGCTTTCCATTACATACAACAAAGTCAAGAACACGTAGCATCTTAAGGCTCTTATCCTCAGCTTCAGAAGAAAGTCTCGATTAACAAACATTGTTTTCATTTTTAAAAATGCCGGTCTTGCAATTTCAATGCGTGTCCTTATTTTTCTCTACCTTGGTTATTGTTTTCATTTACCTAGGTTCCCAGATATTTGTAGTTATTCACTCGTTCTACTAGTTTTTCCTCGATATCTAGCCTTCCTACTGTATGTTGCTTGGAAATAATCATGCGCTTGGTTTTCTTAACGTTTATTTTTAGTCCATATTTTATACTGACTTGATGTAATCTATTTACTAAGCTTTGGAGTGCTTCTAGAATGTCTGCAAAAACAGAGGTGCCATCTGCGAATCTTATGTTGTTCAAGATTTTTCCATTTACTGATATACCCTGTTGTTCCTCTGATATTGCTTCCATCAAAATAGCTTGAATAACAATGGGGACAGCACGCAACCCTATCTAATACCTCTTTTGATTTCTATAGTTGATTATGTTGATTGATTGATATTGATCTGTTAACCACTTCTCCTTGGCTTTTTTATCTCTACTTTAATTCTACTTTGTACAATTGTAAGAACAATTATATTCAAATATTTCCTGCTCATCTTCATCAGAGAGGACCTCCTATAAGACAACAATATTAAAATACTTTTCCCACTTATACAACATTGTGAATTTATTACCTGATAAATTCATTGTAGCTATCGAAGTATACAGTTATCCCTCCCATTTAGTGTCGTTTACATGTCTGATTATTCGACCTTGTACCGTTAAAACAATAAGCAGCCGCATTAGCTTCACGCGGTCATTAGAACTACATCTTTGTTTTAGGGCTACGAGTAGCACATGTGGCTTTTTCTTCATAATATGCAAAAAACGTACGGTTTACTGAATAATTTGACCAAAACTTAAAAGTATTAAATATATTTATATCAAATTGTGCACAAAAAACATAATGGCCAAACGGATCATTTTATTACATACCATTGTGGCAGCCAGCCGAATATTTTTCAACCAGGGTAATTGCCGTCTACCAGGACCCTTTTTTCCTTCGATTTTACTCTTCATAATCTGCTGCAACAACTTGTACTTCTTATTTCTAAGTATGTGCCCAAAATATGCTGTCTTTCTTCTTTTAATTGTGGTTAAAAGTTCTCCGTCTCTTTCCGTTCTGTGTAACACCATTTCGTTTGTAATATGATCGGTCCGTGGTATTTTCAAAATTCTTCTAAAAGGCCACATCTCAAAAGCTTCCAACTTTCTCATCAAATTAACATTAACAGTCTAAGCTTCCACACCATAAAGAAGAATAGAGCGGATATTAACGTAAAGCGTAACGTAGAGCGTAAATAACAATAAATGTTACTGAAAAAACATCAACAATAAAATAAATATTAACTTCTACATATTCTTGTATACATAACTGGTTGCATACCATTAAGATAGGTTTAATAATTAAAAATCAAAACTTCCCAAGTTCTTGTTTCTTGAAAATAAATACAATATTAAGAACAACTAGTTACATTTTAATCACATTGTTTTTTCTTTCTGTTCTCTATGTATTAGAGTTAAAACATACTATCAAAAGATGTCATGAAATAAAACTAAGTTTTACTATCCTGACCAAAATTTTTAGAATGTATTTAGAATTTGTCCATTATTATATTTTATATTTGTGTTATTAATGTTGAGTGTCAAAGTTTATTTTAAATAATCTCAACGACTAGTAAGTTGCACTGACGAATTGTGATATTTTGTAAATATTTACACATTATATATGTATATATATATATATATATATATATATATATATATATATATATATATACATATAGATATTTTGTAAATATTTACACATTATATATATATATATATATATATATATATATATATATATATATATATATATATATATATATATATATATACTATCACATACTATATCACTTACAAAATTTTAACTTTACAACTAAATTTTAAAATGTATTTTGTCCATTATTTTACATGTTATAGTTTATATGGGTGTTTTTAATGTTGAGTGTCGTAGCTTTACACAAATAATCTCAACGACTAGTAAGTTGTAATGACAATTTGAGATATGTTGTAAATATTTACACTTTCTTCCAATTACAGTATCTTGAAGAAGGAGTAAAAGAATTCCGAAAGCTCGACCAAAAGTCAAAAGAGTGTTTCTATAACATCCCGGCCAAACCTATTGACTGCAGCAATAATAAATTGTGTTGTTTGTTTATATCGACAGTCAATAATATCCAGTATTTCTTATATATATATATATATATATATATATATATATATATATATATATATATATATATATATATATATATATATGTCTTAAAAAGGAATAAAACAATTCCGAAAGCCCGACAAAAAGTCAAAAGAGTGTTTCTCTAACATCTCGGCCAACCTTCTGACTACAGCCCTAAGAAACTGGTGGTTTTGTTTTTGTTTATATCGACAGTCACTAATATCCTGTATTTCTTATATATATATATATATATATATATATATATATATATATATATATATATATATATATATATATAGACTTTATGTTATTTGATGACTCTAATCCATCGATCAAAACCGTTAAACGTTAGTTTGCTGAATTTAAACGAGGTCGTACAGACACCGATGATGCTGAGCGCTCAGGAAGGCCAAATCATGCAGTGATTATGACCTCTGTATTTTGGGACCCGCAAGGATTTTTTTTTTAAATTCTATTTAAAACATGGAGATACAATCAACTACTATATTTGTTTATTGGAGCGTTTAAAGACCGAAATCACAAAGAAAAAGGCTCATTTGTTCAAGAAAAAAATTTTGTTTCACCATTACAATGCATCGTGTTTCAAGCCGATGAAAACGATGATAAAAATGTCAGAAATACACTTTTAATTCCGCACCCACCATGTAGTAGCCCAGCCATTACCATATTTGTTATCTAAAAAAAAATGCTCCGTGGTAAGAGATATCGCTCCGATGAGGACGACAAAGATAAATCGTTTTACCAGGGCTGCATCGAAAAATTATAAAGTCGTTGAAATGATTGTATCGCATCTAAAGTTTATTTTGATGAATAAATAATAACTAGCGGACCAACTCGACATCGAGTTTTTTAAATGAAATTTTTATTTTGCGAGAAAAATTAAGTAAAAATATTTTTATCAATAACTCAAAAACTATAAATGATAATTTTGTGAACTTACATTTTTGAACTCTACGTTGAATTCTCTATTGATTTGACTAATAAAAACGAAACCGGAAGTCGACCTCAAAACCGGAATGCGATTTTTAGTTCATCAAATGTCGACCTGGATATCATTTAGCAGTTAATTTTGCATGCTGATCACGAATCCGGTGTCAGATTTGCTCTATCTTGACGTTTTATGCGCGTTTCGGGTCACTTCCGGTGTCGGATCGCAACCGGAAGTACATATTTAGATTCGTCTCGACGAGACCTTTCGATCCATATATACATTGTGGGGTCTAAAACTTAAAGTAAATTTTAACTTCCGGTCATCTCAAAACCGGAAGTGAATTTTTGTACCAAAAGTATATCTTGACAATCTCATACGTAATACTAATAATATTCCGAAAAAATATTTTAATTATCTAATATGGTTTTTGAGTAAAGTGGTGGACAAGAAAAGGGCTTAGCGTTTTAGTATATAAGATTTTGCAAAACAATGTTGTTTTACTAGTTAGGCCCGGGACTTATTGGCCGACGGGTTATTGTCAGAATAAATATATTCCCAACATCCATCCGGTAGCTTTCTAATAAGTTCTATTGGATTAAAAAAAATTGACGTTTCGGCAAGGTTACTCGTGTCATCGTCGTATCAAGTCAGATTAATTCCGTTTCTTCTAGCTGTTCAAAGTGAACTGATTATCAAAAAAAAAGTTATTCAACGAATTTTTTATTCACATACTAGCTGAGAGCTTGAGAATTTTTTATATGTTAACAAACGCAATCATTTAACAGTATTTAGGCAGTCGCCCGATCAAAATATAGAGTTACAGGATAATTATTTTGTATTTTAACTAATTGGATAAAGATATTAGCATTGATAGTTTTTAGATTCAATAATATACTCACGATTCGCTGTTACTTCTTCGAAATAAACCAACTCTTCGAACAACTGAGATTTGTGTAGGAGTCTGGTCTTCAAAAACTGGTCCAGTTTTATGTTGTTGATTAAACCTTTCACGACAACATTTGACGTCAACAGTTCGGTTCTAAAGATCGTGGTGTTGGCTATATTAATACGGGCTACAATTTTCTGATCCTGAGTCTTGCTGAGATAATTTCCAGCGATGTGCTGTAGATTAATATCGTTTAGGAGACCCTGGAAAATTAATATTTGGTAAAACTCACGATCTACAAAAGTACAGTAGTTGTATTTGATGGTATGTGATAACCAATTTTTAAAAAAATGTCACAAAAATGTAAAAATGTAGATGAGTTTGTTTTAAAAGTATGACAAAAGAAGTTATGAAAGCTAAACGATAAAAGAGAAAAAGTAGATAGAAAAAACTTGAAAAAAGCTGAACAGAATATAGAAAAATAACATATTTTAGCCACGTAATAAGAAACTATTATGCAAGAGGAACTATAATGTAAGGAAAAACAATCTCAAGAAATCTTAATAAAATCAAAGCAAATTGTTTTACATGCGTTCCAATTGAAATTAGATCATGTCCTATCACGGCGAAACCAATGCCGAAACGTGATATTCGTAAAGCAATTAAGAAACAAATAAGTGAGAAATACTATTGCAAATAGTGTGTTGTAAAGAGTGTAAATAGAAAGCTTTCATATTTGAATTTAGTAATTGTGGGACATGTTCAATCATCCCGCAAATGTTTTAAATTTCTTTTAACAACGTCCATGGCTAACAAATTCTTAGAAGGGTATCTATATATACTACGCTTTCTAATTAGTATATGGAGGGAAAGTCATGGTTCTTCTACAATCTTTCCCTTCTCAGGAACAAACTCAACACCTTGTGTGTTTTTTCTATTTACTAACCCCTTACTTCTAACAACATATATAACTTTCTCCGAAAATTGGGCTTAATAAACAACGACGAGAAAGTAACTTTTACCCGAATCGGTCCTCTCTCCTAAAGTATAATTAGGGCTTAATTAAACTCGCATGACTTTGATGTCACTTCCATTTATCATTGTATCTTGAAGCTTATATCGTGTATCTTGAATTTTTCATCCTGCATCTTGCATTTTAAGTCTTGCCGCTGGTTAGATACCTCTATGTCGCTAGTCTTTGAATATTCACTAGAAACAACATTATTATGGAAAAACTTACACCGACTGTTATGGAATCCCTGGCGGTAACATTTCCGTTGAGACTAAGGTGGCCAGTTAAAGCAGCGGCGGTATCGGTAAACCAGATTGTGCGGTCCAGTTCTCTGGCATCTTTACCGTTGAACTCCTGAATTTTTGGTCCCTTCACGAAATGTACATTACCTAAAAATAAAGAAAAAAATTTTATATTGTATTATTGTGTACGAATAAGCCAATATTATGTGAGTTTAGTTTTGTATAGAGTTGTTGTTTAAAGCATATTGCATATGGATCCATTAAAAACATTTGGTAACTTCACGTGGTTATATCATTATAATTTAGTGATTGTGCCCATTTCCATGTGACTGGGGATCCAATCAATTGCATCTACAATCACTACACTTAATTTTTTCTGTCTTTTTGCTATTTAAGGCTAGGACAACAACAGAATAATATTTTAATCTGTTGTACAACTTCCATAACAAATAAGTCACTTTTGGAGAGTCACTGAACTTTTTGCGTAAAGTCTTATGAAATCGACCTACGTATAAAACCGGCGCAATTCTAGTTTAGCAATTTATTTGTTGGGAGAGCTCGAATTTTGTATTATATTTTTTACGGATCACCAAATTCGCAACCAATTTCTTAGGATCAACAAAATTTTCAAAAGAATTAAAACTTAAATTTTTTAAATAATAAACTTCTTCCATAAGAGAGCCGGTCGTTTCATCTCCAGATAAATATTGTGCTATCTGACAGATAGTTATCTGAAGGATAGACATTTATTTATAAAATAAAATGTAGCCAGCCACCTTGTCTGACTCCGCTTTGTGCTGGTATACACTGTGTTAGTTTTCCATTTATCTTTGCCTGTATCCGATTATGGAAGTAGGTGTTTTCGATGGTTTGTATAATATTGATTGGCATCAGAAATATGAGCTCCTAAAACTAATCTTTGGCACTATTCCTGGACAACATCTGTAATTAGACAGGATTCAATTTACATACACTCCTCTTTTCACGTCAAATTATGTAGGTGTTACTTATCTGTAAGATAAATGTAAAATTTATTTCGGAACACACCAATATTTAATAAATTGTCAAAGAAATCACAATATTTTAATATCTCTTTTGATTATACAATTTGTGTAAAATTATGTAAAGAAAAATTTAATAACGAATAAAAAAATGATACAAGTTTAATGATTCTTTTCAGGTTTTTCCTGAGACTTTCTCAGGTTTAACACTAAAATATTATATAAGGTTAACTCAAACATCTTCAACTTCAAAATGTCCAGTAATGTCTTCATTAACAATTCATCTTCAAAATTTTCTAAATTTTGATTTTGCGCTAGGTTATACTTGTAGAATGTTTCTGTAGCTTAGAACGGTTGAATCTTTTCATCCTTACAGCCACTTCCACTGGATGAAATAGTACCTAAACCTTCTCATACATTAAAAGTTATGTTGCATATCTGGTTCTAATATAAAATTTATTATAGAAATTGGATTGTCTAGTGGACTTTTTAAAAATGGCTTTAGTTTATAATCAGAAACTCCTTGTAAGAACCCATTTCTATTATCTCCATTTAAACTTCTTACTACGAATACAGAATTATCTATTCCTACCTGGTAGGTAACTAGAAAAACATATCCAGGAAGTCTCACGAAATTGTCAGAATTTTAAATCAATATTCCATATAGAAGATTTATTGAAAGTTTTGAAAATTTCCTACTACACTCTGGATATTTTGTATACTTACTCTGAGTCTTTTTTTAAATAATATAATTAAATGTATTTTATAATTATTAAAATAATCTGAAAACCTAGATACTATGTATATATTTTTCGTTTTGGAATCCGATACTACTATTATTGAATAAATGGCACTAATATCTCTTGAAAAAGGTTAATTAATCCATTTTTTAATTATCAAGATTATGAAAATATCGAATCAATAAACTAAGTAAATGAAAATATGTATACACATACTTTTATAATCATATATTAAAAACTATTTATAACATTTTCTCAGAATATAGATCACTCTCGGTTTACTTAATATTAACCCATTTATGCCCACAACTATTTTAGTCAAATATATTAATGATTTTCTCAAGAATGTAATAAAATACCCTAAAATGCATAGAAAAATTACTAAAAAAATTTTTGAAAAACTGATTTTTGAAAAACAGGCTGAGTCTTTAACGGATCACACTAGTTCGCTCCCAAAGTCAAAAGACCCTCTTAATTACATACTAGTTCGCTTCGAAAACCATAACCTAGTTCGCTCCCGTGGTCAAGCCATGTATTAAGTTCTAGGAAAATTAACACCAGGAAAATAGGTACTGCGACTTTTGTATTTTATATTAGAAAAAATATTAAATATTTGTAGTTACATATTTATATAAATACAGTGATAAGCGCGCTAATAACCGGCAAAATAACGCAAACATATGAAGTTGTAAGATAAAAGAGATGAAACTAATAGAGATGAGAAATTTAGCGATAGAAACCTATAAATTTACATTCTATTCACTGTTTCCCACCTTTAGACGTATGAGAGGAGGATGTCAACTAAAACTGTCACTGTCACAGCGGTAGTTTCCAAACTCTTACGTCTAAAGGTGGGAAACAATAAGTGAAATAACTATGAAATGTAAATTTATAGGTTCTATCGCTAAATTTCCCATCTCCACTAGTTTCATTTCTATTTATCTCACAACTATGTTTTCCATCTTTTGCGTTATTTTGCCGGTTATTAGCGCGCGAATTACTGCCGCGCAGAAATTATATTAGAAATTTTGAATTGTTTTTAAAAATTACTGAAATAATTTTTGTGCCTATTCTAAAATATAGGTATAATAAGAAAGCAATACAAGTGTAAAAACTAACATACCTAATATCGGATATTCTCTACCATTACAAAATTAAACAAATATAAATTAAAACGAGGCACTTATTTCGCTAGAAATCTAAATGAAATACATTGGACAAAATCAAGTCTACTAATTTTATTTTGCTTTAATTCCTCTATTTTGTGATCAACCAATTTTTGACGCTCTAGAAGTACTTTTCGGTACACTTTTTTTGGTTTCACAGAACTTTATATTTGTATGTATTTGTTTTAACTATGTATTTTTATATAAGTGTCAATTTGAATATCTTTTAAAATTTCTAAAAATTTAAATTTATTAGGGTGCGGATTGTAAAATAACGAATTAAATTTAGAATGGAAACTTTCACAGGCATTGGTTGTATGCTTAAGTAATGAACTGTTTTCCGCCCACATCTCAGGAGGGAAGTCTGCCTCTTCAGAAATATAGTTGTCCACTAAGTAGTCAGCAAATTGTTATACGGCTTGGTGTTGTGCTGGTAATATTTCATTAAAGTCTAAAGCAAAACACTCACCTACTTCTAATGGATCTAGGAAAGGTAGACTAAAGGGACTAAAATTTAAGTTCAATTTTTGACACTCCGTCCTTAAACAATTTAAGGCAGTCACATATGAGTTTGTTAACTTATTTGAAAGCAAAAATAATGCCAACGGCACATAGTGTCCATTTTGGAGTCCGTGAACTGTAAATAGTTGAATACAAAATTTAGTGCAGTATTTAAAAGTTCCATCAACATAAATTGTTTCTAATTTACTTAAAAATGTTAAGTTAGATACACAAGAAAAAGCAACAATTTTTTTACTGGATCATTTTTCAATAAAAATTGTTTTTTTTTTTGGTTGGTTGTCACTTCCACGGAGTTTAACGAGTCATGTACTTCCTGCGCGCACTTCGGAATTTTGGGAATAACTTGTTTTCTGTCATTATAAATATTTTTTCTAATCAAATGTACATCTTCCACACTAAAACTTTTAGTGTCTGTTTGTTTAATTTCGCTGTGTATCAAATTCAATGGTTTTTCACACAAATCATCCATTGCCTTCCGCTTAACACTATTACTTAATTGTTGCCGGTTTAACACTGTTTTTGATAAACTTTCATGGGTATGGTTATGACTACATTCGACTACACTGTTACAAATATTTAAAGTTTTAACAAATGCTTTGCAACTTCTTTCTAAACACTGCCAAGGTTTGATATTATTAGCAAGCATTTTATGGAAGTTATACATGTAATTGTCAATAACTAACATTGACTTGCCCTTTTCACTTAACATTTTACTTACTTCAGATTTCTCCATCATGAACTAGGTATAACGACATTCAAACTGGAACTAAAGTAGTAATAATGTTAAGATTCGCACCACCCCTATTTCTTATCATAAAATTTCAGGTAGACTACTAATTACCTACCAATCTTTTCAAAGAAATATATCAATTGCAACTTCTGATACGGAAAAACCCAATCAAATATTGAACAAGGGAATATGAGCGCTAACATCATAATACTTTAGTGATATCATCGTTATAACTTTAATATTTTTTTAAGTAAGAAGTAGCGTTATATAGTAGCATTGTTTAAAAAAGACTCATTCTTTTTTAAACAACGATGGTAGTGTTGTATTAATAGGTAAATACAAAGTTTGAGAAGACATTATTCAAATATCTTTTCTAAGAAATATGGCCGGAGCGAATTTACCTATGCCCCTTTTCTGTGGGGTATTAAAATCTGACCGCGGGAGCGAACTAGTATACACCCGTCGTTAACGACCCGTTGGGCACATAGGGGTACAAAATAAAAATAATACCTTTTATGAAATTAGATTTTATTTTACTTTCTTCTAACAAATTAAACAGCTACTCCCTAAAATAAAAACAATGAATCAGGCATAGTTTAATTATATTACTCGTATTTATAAAATATATATTAAGGCCTAAAATAGTTTGTATGATAATCTTTGAAGCATTTATCGTGGAGTGGAATTTCACATCTATCGCATGCTTTTGTAGTTTTATTTGAACATACACGACATCTTCTTTGAGTACCAGTAATAATTATATGCTGGGTTGATGTGGATGGAGCAGGAACTATTACTATATTTTGAGGTCCAGTAGAACGGGCTGGTTTTCCATAAGTTGACAATAATGTACGAGCTATATGTCTTCTAAATTCTAAGTTGTCATTTTTATTTCCAAATTGTCGTGCTAGTGTCCAAGCATTAGTTACACAAACATCCAGCATCCATATCCATATTGGAAAGTACCATTTTTTTCCACGTATTTTTATTGTATAGTTCGAAATGTTGTTGTCCATGAAGTCGACTCCTCCCATAAATTTGTTGTATTGCGAAATTACAAATGGTTGATCTATTTGAACTTTTTGTTTTTCTTTTGCTGAATATCTTTTGCTCATTAGATAATATGGTGACAACATTATTATCTTTCCATTTTATAGCCGCAATTTTAGTGCTCTCGTCAAAAGAGCTACAATAATATCCTCTTGATTGTTTTGTAATACTTCTTTTATTTTCTAAAGGACACTGTTTTCTCGTACAGTTCCAGTGGCACTAAACCCCATTTATGCAATTGATGATATCAAAGATATGCTCGTAAAGAAGTTATTAAAACAGAAGGAAAATTTTATATCTTTGTATGTGTTTCGCAAAATCTCTGCAAAGGTCAACACCGTACTTTCTTCTAATCCACACTTTTTATCAGCACCAGTTGTTGATTTTCGGCCTTGATATATGTCAAAATTTAAGCAATATCCATTTAATAAAGCAATTACCCATGCTTTATCTTCTTCTTAAAGTGCCTATCCGTTCCGGATGTTGGCGATCATCACGTCTATCTTTACTTTGTTTATTGCAGCGCGGAACAGTTCAGTGGTAATCGTGTATACCACTTTCGTAAATTTTGAAGCCAGGAAATGCGTCTTCTTCCCGGTCCTCTCTTACCATTTACCTTCCCTTGGAGAATCAGCTGGAGAAGGCCGTAACGTTCTTGATTTCTCATACCCATGACCCATGCCTTATAGCCAAATCTTATTCGTTTGCCACGAATAAATTGTTTGCACCCATTACGACTAAAGTAAGGAATCATAGATTCGTCGATAGAAATTTGATTTTCAATGGGTGCAAACCTTAAAAACTTTGTATTTAATTTGTCGATGAAAGGTCTAATCTTGGCGAATTTATCATTTTTGGCAAGGTGGTTGTTGTCTGCAGCATGAAAAAATCTAAATATCTAAATTTTGGTGTTTATATGGCCGGTTGCATTGGTTTTTCTGATGACTGCTTCAAGAACTAGGTTGAATAGCATGGTTGAAAGTGCTTCTCCCTGTCTCACCCCCATGTTAATGTCAAACAGAGGAGACAGTTCTATATCTACTCTAACTGTGGCTTTTGAACCCTGCAACGTTATTTTTATGAGGCTGATATATTTTTTGGTATACCTAAATTTCGGAGGTCTTCCACCATTTTGTCTCTTTTTACACTATCAAAAGCTTGTTTAAAGTCTATATACATATTATATAGTTCTATGTCGTATTCATAAGCTTTCTCTTGTGTTGTTCTAAATATGAATATGTTTTCTGTAGTGGCTCTATTTGGTCTGAATCCATTTTGATAATCACTAATTGTATTTTCGGAGTATCCTGACAATCTAGTCAATGAGAATCTGCCAGAAAGAATTTTGTATAGTTCGTCCCAAACCCTTCTTTCAGTGCGTCATAGTTGATCGAATTCTCTCTAACACATTAAGCTAGAAGTGACAGAAAAAAACGTGAGTCTGTGATTATTATACATAGAACTTATAAAATAATTTATCGTAAAGCTAATTCTACTTACGGATGTATAATTGGTTGGAGTTTAGAATACGGTTAATAGGTATCCAATCAAAGATGCGCATACTTTCACAATGTCAACTGATAAAATGATAATTGTCATTCCAGGTTAGTATTAGCAGACATTTTACAGCGAAAATTTAATTTTGTATTTATTGTCATAAAAATATTTTAAATATGCCGAGATATATCGAGAAAGAACGACTAATATTAAAATTATTAAATTATTTTCAATTAGAAAAAGAGAGATTACGATCCTGCAACTGTCAGATTTAACTAAAATGTCATGCAATAATTCTCGACATTCTTAAAATCCTATATGACGTCAAAATTAGTGACGCACTGAAAGAAGGGTTTGGGACAGACTGTATATAATATTTGGCAATGTAATTGGTCTGTTATTCTGACATTCCCTCTTCTTATCTCCTTGTTTATATATTGGCCGTATAAGACCAACTGCCCATTCCTCCGGCATTTGCTCCTTAGTCCATACCAACTTTATCAGGTAATGGATTCTTCTCCAGAGTTCGGGTCCTCCATATTTCCACAATTCTGCCATAGCTCCGTCCGTTCCTGGCGCTGTACTGTTTTTTAGTTTATTTATTAGTTGAACTACTTCGTCATAACTCGGATAAAATATATTGCCTCGTTTTAATCATTTCCATTGTCTGCACTTAGGTTTTCCTCAAAGTATTTTTTCCATCTCATTATAATTTTTTGTTTCTCTTTTTTTATATAGATAGATTTATATTATTTTGGTTATAAAATATATAAACGGCATTTTAAAAATAACAAAAAATCTTTTACTTATATTGTTTTAATTTTTCGAGCTCCCGTTAAACTTTCACAGAACAACACCATAAAAACAAGCTTCCCTTCAAGAAAATCCTAACCCTTCTCGTTTGTGTTTTTGACCTTTAACCATCTGCTGAGTGGAAATCATTCAAGATGGCGGTAATGGATTCCCGCTTACCAAAACGTCACATTTTAACAAAAAGCCAATCGGACTATTTAACATTTAAACGAATTTTTTCAGACCGAAACTTACTCGATTCCTGTCTAAAGTTCCACTCTATTCAAAACCAATTTTCTGTATCTGCTCGTTTCTTTTCCTTTCATCAGTGCCGAGGCCACAGCCAGAAAATTTAAATTTTAAATAGAATTGTAGTGCTGGGATAGATCGTTACTTTTAATGATTGAGTTTGATTGTATTGAGTCTCTGGAATTGGGAGCCGATTTCTTAAATTAGTAAGAAATGTTTTCTATCTTTATAAGAGGCTATGATGACAGGTCACACCGTTTGTCCAGCAAACTAACAAACGCCATCTAGGAATGGAATCTGAACTACCACCATTTGACATTTCAATCATATTTTCTTCTTGAAACAATACGTTTAATTAATAATACTGTAATAATTACATATTAATATAATTAATAATTAATTTTAATAAAATTTTTAATCTGAACAAAGAAATCTGAACTACTGGCAGTTCAACCTATGATAAACTGATAGATAAAATAAATTAAAATTATCTGACATATTAAATATAAAATATTTATTTGCTAAATAAAGTAGTGAATAAAAAATTATGTGGAAAATAAATTGTGTTTATTGTAGTTCGTTATTATGTTGTAGGTATGTAGGTTATCGCGAAATCAAAAATATTACCTAAATATTCTTGTTTAGTGTACGTTAAGGTGCGTTTTCACGGGTCGATCTAGGTTGAACGATTCGGATCGTTCGAGCATAATTCGATCTGTGTGGAAAGCAAAAAGGTTTACACGACAGGCGATGAATGATAAATTAATTGTGGTACAAAATGGCGTCACGTGAAATGATTAATGTAGGTGTGCAATTAATTTGTTGTGCAATTTGGGAAGAAATCGCTAAATCAAACAAAAAGAAAAAAAAACGTACCGTGGTGGACCCGACCATGGATTGTGAGACGAAATACACATGGTGCATCACAAATCCTGCTCCAAGAAATGGTTGTGGAAGATCCAGAGGCTTATAGAAATCATTTAAGAATGGATAATGCTCATTTTAGAGAACTTTTAGAAAAAAACTGCTGAGACAAGTCAAAAAATGATACAAATATGCGTGAAGCATTACCAGTAGGGCTGAAATTGCAAATAGTTCGTCGATTTCTAGCCACTGGACACAGCTGTGTGTAAATGATTTATTAAGGACTAGTACAACAAAATGAATGTTTTTAAAAATAAAAAGCCAAATTAGAACCGGTACATATAAGTCATCAGGTCCAGAGCCACTCTTTAGTGATTTCAATACTTTGCTCAATTCACGATTGTATGTTGTTCTAATATATTTTATTTTATTTTTCAAGTCATTTTCAGACATATTGAGTTTATTCATATGTTGTAGAATTGCTTGCAATGCCTCTCGCCTCGCTTGTAGATTGCGATAAAGCTCGGTTTGTGGATTCCATAATACATTATAGGTTTGATAAGCATCCAAAAATCTTGCCATGTCTGCATCTGATCATTTTTCAGTCATTTTTTTTTCCGAAAATTACAGCTTTTCGTACTAAAAACAACAACTTTATACACGCTAGAAGTACTCTACTCGGCTTTCGGTACGTTGTGTTTCCGTTCGACCAGGTGTTTACACATTCGATTCCAGTCGTTCGACATCGATTCGGCGGCAATCGCCCGTCAAAAGTAGACAATCTTTCTACTTCCGTCGAATCGACTCACTCCGCCGAACGGCCAAGTCGATTTAAGGTTTACATATTCAATGAAAAAGACAGAAAAGATTTGATTTCACGTTCAAAGCGTCTATGTATCTATTGATACGTATTTCGACTTAAAAAGTCTCATCAGAATAGTTATTCATAGCCGTTCTTAACGTGAAAAATAATCTTCTCTGTCTTATTAGAAGTAACAATAACATGACTTCGTTATGGACGCAATAGCGACATCTGATAGAAAAATCGGTAAGATAGTTTCGAAACAAATTCAGATTTCTGCTTTAATCTGGAGCCTTCTAAAAATTGCAAGACATGGCCAGACGATGATAAAGATATTAAAAATATTAAAACATTATATTATATATACATACAATATATTATATTTACATATTCAATTTGCTTTCGATTTTATAATCGACCTAAATCGTTCAATCCAGATCGACCCGTGAAAACGCGCCTTTAGAGACATGGATATTAAAAAGATTAAATGAAGTCGGAAAGAATGATCAGTATGATGTTTAATCTTTATAAACTTAGTGCGAGAATATAATATTTGATGAAGAATTAAACATTTTAATTTTTGTAATGGTAAAGACTTTTTTAAAAGGTTATTCTGTGAAAATATTGTAAATAGTTGTTAATAAATGATTATAAAAGTAGGTGTATACATATTTTCATTTATTTATTTTATAGATTCAATATTTTCATAACCTTGATAATTAAAAAATGGAATAATTAACCTTTTTTAAGAGATATAGGCGCTATTATTTAATAATAGTAGTATCGGATTCCAAAATGAAAAATATGCACATAGCACCTAGGTTGTCAGATTCTTACGTAGACAACCGATAAGTAAATTATGATGTATTTTAAATTTAAACCCGTCTGTCAGACCCGTCTGGAGTATACCAGTTAAGGGTTAAATGAAGATAATAGAAATATGTTCTTACAAAGAGATTCTGATTATAAAGTAAAGCCAGAGTTAAGACGTCCACTAAGCAATCCAATTTCTATAATGAATTTCATATTAAAACCAGATATGCAACATAACTTTTTATGTATGGAAGAGAAGGTTTAGGTACTATTTCATCCAGTGGAAGTGGCTGTAGGTTGAAAAGATTCAACCGTTCTAATCTACAGCAACATTCTACGAGTATAACCTAGCGAGAAATCAAAATTAAGACAATTTTGAAGATGAATTGCTAAATGAAGACATTACTGAACTTTTTGAAGTTTAAGATGTTTGAGCTAACCTTATATAATATTTTAGTCATTATTATCATCATCATTAGCCATAGTCGTCCACTGCTGAACATAGGCCTCCTCGAAAAAACTCCATTCAGAGCTATCTTGCGCTGCTGCAATCCAGTTGGTACAGATCCTCTTTATGTCGTCAGTCCATCTTGTGGGTGGTCTTCCCGGGTTTCGTCTATCCGCTCTCGGTCTCCACTCCAAGATTTTTTTGGTCCACCTATTATCCTTCATTCTAGCGACGTGTCCTGCCCACCTCCATTTAATTTTGGCATTGTGTTTTATAATGTCTTCTACACCACTTTTTCTACGGATTTCGTCGTTTCTTACCCTGTCTTGCAAACTTATGCCTAACAATGATCTTTCCATTTTACGTTGCGTCACTTGTAGTTTTCGTGTACATATCCTTATTAGGTTAAGTGTCTTTGCGCCATATCTAAGGACAGGCAGGACACACTGATTAAAGGCTCTTCTTTTTAAGCTGATGGGTATATCACCTTTAAAAATATCATGCAGTTTTCCATATACTGCCCATCCCAGTGTTATTCTTCTTAGCAGCTCAGCAGTTTGATTATCTCTGCTAATTTTTACCGTATGTCCAAGGTAAAATAAGTCAAAAAATTGAAATGTTTGAAAATAAAAATCATTTAATGTCCAAGGTATATGTAGCTGTCAACAATTTCAATTTTGACGTCTTCTACCCTTAAAGAATGGCTCGGAACTAAATTAGTCATTATTTTTGTCTTTTGGTAGTTAATATTTAGACCTACTTTACGTGCTGCATCGCTGAGTTCATTCAACATATCACTGGCGTCCTTTAGGTCATCTGAAATCAGAACAATATCATTTGCGAATCGTAGATGACTAAGCATCTCACCATCAATATTTATTCCTTTACTTTCCTATTCCAGTGACTTCAAAGCATGTTCAAGTACAGTAATGAACAACTTAGGCGACATAGTATCTCCCTGTCGAATACCTCTCCTGATATGTATCTTATTAGTAGGACCGTGCAGATTTATAGTTGTTGTAGCATTTCTGTATATATTTTCTATAATATTGGTGTACCTATGATCAATTCGACACTCTTCCAATGCATTTAGAAGAATGCGGGTAGTTCGATAGTATCAAACGGTTTATGGAAGTCTATAAATATTAGAACTAGAGGTCTATTGTATTCAATGCTATTCAATATTTTAGTGTTATGTAAAAACCTGAGAAGAATCAATAAACATGAATTATTTTTTATTCGTTATTAAATTTTTCATAATTTAATTTATTCCTGCCACTACAAATTTCATAATCAAACGAGATATTAAAATATTATTGTGATTTCTTTGACAATATTTATCTGGAGGTGAAAAGACCGGCTCTTTCATGCAAGAAGTTTATTATTTAAAAAATTTATTTTTTAATTCTTTAGAAAATTTAGTTGATCCTAAAAAATTGGCTGCGAATTCGGTGATCGGCAAAAAATATAATACAAAATTTGAGCTTTCCCAACAAATAAATTGCTAAACTAGAATTACGCTGATATTATACGTAGGTCGATTTCGTAAGACGACTTACGCAAAAAGTTCGGTGACTCTCCAAAAGTGACTTATTTGTTATAAAAGTTGTACAACAGATTATAATATAAAGTGGAGTGAGTGGAGGAAGACAGAAAAAATTAAGTGGAGTGATTGTAGATGCAATTTATTGGATTCCCCGTCGCATGGTGATGGGCAAAATCACTAGTTGAAGATATATATATATATATACAAGGATTTCCACAGTTTTCACTGTATTCCTTCACTCAACCGTTTTCTCCAATTTTTCCTGTTTAGCCAGTCCCCTTCCTGTAGGTTTCTTCTACTCATTGCTTCGTCCACCTCATCTCTGAAAGATCTTCGGGGTCTGCCTCTCTTTCTTCTTCCTATCGGGCTCCACTCTGTTATTCTATTTATCCACCGATTTTGGTCTGCTCTTCTGACATGTCCGTACCAGGTTAACCTCTTCTGTTCGATGTAGTCTATTATGTCGGAGTTCATTCCCATTCTGCTCTTAATCTCCATGTTATTTATTCTATCTCTTCTTGTTACTCTGCAGCTTCTCCGTAGGAATTCAATCTCTGTTGCTCTTATTTTTTTTTGGTTCTTGTCATGGTATTATATATTTTTTTCTTTGTTTTCATGCTGATGTTCTTATCCCATAGTACCGGGTTCAATTTTCGTATGCAGTCTCTTGTTTGTCCTAGTCTATTTTTTATATCTTCCTCTGTCGTTCCTTTGTTTGATATTATGAAACATAAATACTTATACTTGTCTGTTCCTTTGATTTGTTTACCTTCGTCTATTTCCAGCTGTTTTATTTCTGTATTCTCCGTTGTTAGGTATTCAGTTTCCTTTAGGTTTAATTCCATCCCATTCTTTGTATATTCCTGCTCCAGTTTTCTCATCATAAAACTGAGGTCATCCTCGTCTTGTGCGATCACTATTTGGTCGTCGGCAAAACTTAGCGTATATAGATATTCGTTCCTTACTGGTATACCCATTCCTTCGCACTTTCTTTTCCATGGTTTCAGGATTTTTTCCAGGAATATTTTTAACAGGGTGGGGGATGTGGAGCAACCCTGTAGTAGTCCCTTTGTCTTCTTAAATGGACTGCATATTCTATTGCCCGTTTTGATAGCTACTTCATTATTCTTGTAGAGTGCTTTTACCGCGTTTATTAATCTTCGTGGAACTTCGATGTCTTCCATTGCTTCCCATAGCTTGGTTCTAGGTATTGAGTCATATGCCTTCCTAAGATCAACAAAAGCCAGATGGACGGATCTATTTTTGGCCATTATTTTTTCTATTAGTTGTTCGACCGTGTAAATGTGATCTAAGCATGCTTTCCCCGCTGTGAAACCTGCCTGGTCTCCGATTTTATCTTGTATATATATTTCTAATTTTTCCTTTATGGTCTTTCCATACAGTCTGCCTATAGACGATATAATGCTGATTCCCAGATAGTTTTCGCAGTTTTTTTCTATTTCCTTTCTTGTATATTGATGTCATATATGCTTGGGTCCATTCTGCCGGTAAGTCTTCTCGATTCAGTGCTCTCTCAAACATTTTATGTATCATACGGAATAACTTTTCCGATCCGTTTTTTATCAATTCATTTGGTATTCCGCCGGGACCTTCTGCTTTTTTGTTCTTTAGAGTTTTGATCGCTCTTTTTACCTCAGCTAGGCTTAATTCGATTTCGTCATGTGTGTAGTTCTTATTCCGTCTATTTCTGATTGTTTGAATTCGGGGCGGTCTTTGTTTAGCAATTTTTGATAGTATTCTTGCCATTCGTTTTCTTTGATTTGACCGATCTTGATTTTCTCTGTCTTATTTCTTTGGAGCGACTTTAAGATGCGCCATGACTCTAAATTTCTCGTTCCTCCTATGTGCTGTTCTATCTCTGTGTATGTTTTTTCCCATCTTTCATTTTTTTCATTTGCTACTTTTCTTTTCACTTCTTTATTTTTTTTTTCTGTATAGTTCCAAGTCCTCATAGTTTTTTGTGTTGAGGTATTTTATATGAAGTTCTTTTTTCTCTTTTATGCATGTTAGTGTGTCTTCTGTTAATTTCGTAGTTTGGTGGGTGTATTTTTGGTCCACTTCTCCAAGAGCTTCTAGGGCTGCTGTCTTCATGCAGGTTTTTATGTGTTCGTATGTTTGTTCTAATGGTTCATACCGAAAGTTTTCTAGCTTTTGGTCCAATCTTCGCTTATATAGGTCTTTTATTAAGTCTTCTTCTAATAAATTGATTTTGAATTTCTTTTCTTGTATTGAGCACGTATTGAGAGGTGTAGCCGGAGCCGTAACTTGGTCAGACTCTCCCTGGGTCGGTTTCTGTTGGGTCCATATGAAGGGGAATTCCATCCAAGCGATTACTAGTTTGTGATCTGTGCCGCATTCTGCGCCTCGCTTTACTCTCACGTCTTTTATTTTTATCGAGCTTTCGTGGTTTACTATAACATAATCAATAATAGACCTCAATTTTCTTGTTTCTTGTGTCCAAGTGTATTTGTGTATGTCTTTATGTTTGTAGAAGCCGTTTGTGATCTTTAAGTTGTTTATTTCGCATAGCTTAATCAATCTCTCCCCCTTATCGTTCATTATATCTTATCCAAATCTACCAACTGTTCTGTCGTTTTCTTTTCTTCCTGTTCTTCCATTTAGGTCACTGGCGATAATTATTTCTTGGTTATTCTTTCTCTTTGCGATTTCTTCTTGCAGTTGTTCTATGAATTGTTCTTTTTCTGCAATTGAACTGTCTTCTGTTGGACTCTATACTGCTAGTAAGATAATTTGTCTAATAAAAATAGTTGAAGATAAAGGTTATTAGAAACGTTATGATAAAGAAAGGCCTAAAACACTTGAAGACACTGACAAAAGCTAATAACAGGTACCCGAACATATTTATTGACACTGATAAGAGGGACCCGGAAATACCGTAAACTTCATTAACTAAATGTATTTTTATAACGTATGCAACGATTTACCCCAAATTAAAAAAAAGCCTTAATTTTCGTTGGTGAGAACTGGAGATATTACGAGTTTGAAGTTATGAATTCAGTTTTTGAAATAGTGAAATCGCTTCGATTTTAAACCCTTTATTTTTGGCGCATCATGGACATTTCATTTTTAAAGGAATTATTTTGAAATCAAATCAAAAAACTTTTGCTTTTAATCTTTTAAATGGTGCTTTTCAATTTTCTAATGTTTATAAACAAAGTCCCGGTGACTTTTTGAAAAAAGGGCTGAT
Source organism: Diabrotica undecimpunctata (assembly GCF_040954645.1). Classification (NCBI taxonomy): domain Eukaryota; kingdom Metazoa; phylum Arthropoda; class Insecta; order Coleoptera; family Chrysomelidae; genus Diabrotica; species Diabrotica undecimpunctata. The sequence continues at coordinate 43,450,870 of NC_092810.1, read as the reverse complement.
TTTTAAAATTTGTGTAAAAATCTCATCATTTCGAATAAAAATGTTATGATTATAAGCTTAAAATCACATACTTTTGTAAAGCTATTTTACAATATTTATGTTAAATTTATTTAATTTAATAGCATAAGCTTTTCTCTTCAATTTGGTGCTTTCAGAATTCATGTAGACCCAGCAGTTTACGCATAATAAAGTTATAGATAAAAGCTTTCTGGGATAAAAAATTTCAATCTTGTAATAACTTTAAAGTGAAACTTTTGGAAATTTTTATAGCTGAATACCTTTGATCTACTAAAAGCTGTATGCAAACCAATAACTAATTATTAAGCGATGATCAGTGGGCCCCAAACAGTGGCTTTAAAAGTTAATAATTCCAATCACTTGAAAAGTAAATAATTTTATATTCTATATTTTATTTTCAGTAAGAATGTTGGATTTTGTTATATTAAAGGCAAATTAACTGAATAGAATATTTATATATATATATATATATATATATATATATCTACGGCATAAAGTGGACTCCGCCCATGTTAAAATTCAGGTTTAATTGAGCTCCGTGGTCAAGTGGATACCGATATACGGAGCTCACTTGACCATTCCATAATATTGGTTCTGTCGATTCATCAACATGTAGAGTTTAATAATTTATAAAAATTTTTTGGAGCCCTTAAATACCCCTGTATCATAAATGTATATCGTTTAGTTCACGAGTATATATTATAGGGGTCGTTCAGATCTTTTTCATTGTATATTTGAACCATACGTTTATCGGTTTAAGTAAGCTCTGAGAGTTTGGCAACTGTGCGATTATACCGTATATTTTCAACATATACCCTGAACGGTTTATATGGGCTCCTTATTTTTATCTACTATTTGTAGACAGTGTAATGTCATATGCATTACACTGTGTAACAGAGGATATCTTATTACCTGGTATAACTACGTACTAAAAGGTAACTGGTTCTTTAAAAAACAGGTATATAGATACAAAAGGATTTCGGCTTATTATTTAATGGAATGTTCGCTTGCATAGAAAATTTTATTTTTTCTGCATTTTTAGAAATATTGTTTTTTTATTTAATATAATTTATTAGTTCAATGCCGAATTCGATGTTTTTTTTTATTACAGAAATTTCGTAATGTATTTTGTTTACGTGAGTATGTCTTTGTACGTTTTATGTAAGCACCCGATTAATGAAAACTACTTTTATTTCATCTACTCTTCTGCGATATCTTGTATAAAGCTTTTTTATTATTTTAGTTCTAGTCTTATTTGTATACTCGATATCTCGTATACTATATCTCGATAGAAGGTTATCTCAAAATAAATATGGTTAAGTGCTGCAATAGATATTTTTGTGTTAAAATGGGTAGTAGTGTTGTGCACAAAACGAAAGAATGGTTAATTTGTCTATCAAGGTATATTCGGCAGCAGAAGCATATAGTGCAAGCGTCTATGTTTTAAAGGCGGTTTTAAAGAATATTATTTCTGGTCCTCAATTTACCTTTTAGTTCTAAACAATGATCTGTGACTGATCCCGTGGGATACAAACTATTTTCAAGAAATTTATAGGAAGTCTACAGTTCAACAATTTCATGACATTATTGGATGTTCAGTTTGTGAAAGCGTCTATGTTAGGGAAATTGAGGAGCGCACATGAGTTTTTCAGGGGTTTTGGCTGAAAATTGATTCATAGTTTATTTTTATTGTGCAATAATAGGTGTCTCGTCTATATAATATTAGTCCTATTATCTACTGGTATAAGTTGATCGTTTGGGTAAATGTTATACAGTGTAGGTGCTTTTATGCTACCCCAAGCGAGACCGTTCTTCATCTGCTATTCTTAACATTGAGTGATACAAAAAATATTCTCTTGTGTAGGCATACGCAAATAATATAAGTGAGTTTGTTATCTAAGGGAATATCATATAGTTTTTCGAGAAATATTTGCTAATTTAAGGTGTCATAAGCGGCATTTAGATTGAAAAATACCACCCCTGATACCCGATATTTTTCGTACCCGTCTTTGATGTGTTGGGTAAGATTTAGCATTTGTAATGTACATGATCTTCCCTATCTATAGCCACTTTTGTCTTTTAATTTGAGCTTTTCTTAAAATATCGGTGAAATCATATTAACGATCTTGTGCAAAAGTATTTTAAATAGCTGATAAAATAAAGATATTGGCCGATAGTTTTTGTGTTCGTTGGAGTTTTTGCCAGGTTTAAGCGAAGTAACAACTTTGGCTTGTCTCTAGATTTTGGGTGTTTCCATAATTTGAATACAGTTGTTCATCATCCGGATAAGCCATTGTGGTGTTTTTGGTCTAGATTTCGTAATAAGCTTTGTGCTCAGATCCTCAATGTCGGTAGTTGTATTATTTTTCATTAAATATGTAAATGGTGGATCCAAGCTCAACATCGTTGAAAGGTTCTCTGAAAGCTGACTGGTGTTGTCCTTTCTTACTTTGACTTATTCTTTGCTTTTTTTTCGACAGAGATAGCATGTCTATAATTATAATGTGGTTTTCAGCGATAAGCTTTATACCAAATACCCTACGTTAGGCCCTATATGTGTTTCCTGCACTATAAATAAGTCAGATTCGTGTTTAGCGCATATGTCTGATAAGTTTAAGTAAAGCAAAGTTTCTTGATCTCTAGATATACCCTTAACAGTTATAAACATATGTTATTAGAATAGTTGGTCCTAAAAAGGACCAATTTAACAAAATCATATTAAAGGGGTGACTGAAGAATTAGCCGATTAATTATTTAATCATTACCCTGGGTATGCCCGATTGTGGTGATCTTCTTAGTACTTAAATTTTCGTAAAGGCTCGTTCTTTGAACCCCATAAGTAATGCCTAATATTTTACTTTTTATTGAAAATTTAAATTTTACATGCCGTGTATTACTTTTTGACGATATTTCGAATCAGATTTGTATAGTAATAATTTAAGGTATTAAAGAGCCTGTTTGTGGTAAATAAATAGGTTTGTGATATCGTTCGTAACTCATATATAGATAATAAAAAAATAAACAGTTAAAATAGGTGTAAAAAATTTCAACTTCATACATCGGCGCCATTGTTCAGGTGATGAATTTATCACAGATATCAAAGGTTACATTTTAATTCAAGGTTCTATTTGCATATTTTCAATATTATAAGAGTAGGAAAAGACATGTTTATGCTTTTATTTTTTTTTTTAAATCTATTCCATTTTCTTTCTAGAGTTCCGTATTTTTTGAACGACCTGTGGTCTTTTTTCAATTGGACACTTGTCTAAGGCTATGACAAATACTCTGTCCTCTGCTATTCTACATTAATATGACTGATTCATTTTCTCTTTCTTGTAGCTATTTTATTGTTTATCCTGTCAATCCTGTGTATCTTTTTCTTCTTCTTCTTCTTCTTCTTCTTTTTATATAGACATGACTCTGTCTGTTTTTCAATGTGTCTCCAGTAAGTTGCCGTTCCATGGTTTTCGTGGTCTTCTTACTGATCGTCTTCCTATTGGGTAACCGTCTCTTGCCATGTCTACTACTCCATTTGTTGTCATTCGGCTTATATGATCTTTCCATTCTACTCTTCTATTTCTTAACCAGTTCTTAATGTTCTTCACCTTGTATCTACATCTTATATCTGTACTTCTAGCTCTGTCCCATAGTGTCTTACCATCAATTTTTCTAAGTGTTTTTATCTCTGTTGTTTCTAACATCCTTTTTGTTCTCTCTGTGTCAGGTATTGTTTCTGCTGTGTATGTCATTATTGGTCTGATAACTGTTTTGTAAATTCTGCCTTTGGTTTCTTTCCCGATATTTTTATTTCTTCATATTGTTTCATTTAGGCAGCCTGCGGCTTTGTTTGCTCTATTCAGTGGATCTTCCACTTAAGTTTCGAGCTTTCCGTAGCTAGATAATATGATACCTAGATATTAAAACTCCATCACTTGTTCTATTATCTGACCTTAAAACTCCAATTAACATATTAGTAAACTTGCTGTTGTAACCATGCATTTTGTCTCTTTTGAGGAAATTAACATGTTAAATTTTCTGGCGGTTATATGAAATTGGTGTAGCATACGTTGTAAATCATCTTCACTTTGAAAGAATAGTATTGCGTCGTCTGCATAGCAGATTATTTTAATTTGTTTTTCTCCCATTTGGTATCCTCTTTTATTTCTTACTTTTTTTAATATTTCATCCATAATCCGGTTGAACAATAGAGAACTCATTAAATCTCCCTGTCTTATCCCATTACCAGCTTCAATAGGGTCGGTTAGTTCTTCTTCTACTTTTACTTTTATTGTGTTGTTTTGGTATATATATTCGATTGTTTTGATTATTCAATGAAATTGACATTAATTTGATAGTTTTCATTTTATTAGTACTGATGGTATATAACTAGCATCTGTTGGTACTATATATCAATTTGAACATGTGGAAGTAAGAGAACTCTCTTGTTAGTAATTTCGGTGTAAATTATGATGAAACCAGAAATAACCCATAATATTATCCCACACCTCAAAGGTCTGCCTCGCGGTATCTGGGAGACGCAATAATTCGCTTTTGATAGATAAAAACAAAAACCCACTAAGACGAACACAACATAAATCAAAAAAATCCGTCAACCTGTCAATAGGGACATACAATATTAGATCAATGTCTACGGATGAAAAAGTACATGAATTGGAAGAAGAATTAACAAACATAAAATGAGATATCATAGGCCTATCAGAAACTCGACGAAAAGAAGAAACCCGAATACAGCCTATGTCATACTTAAAATAAGAAGAACATCAATTAAAATTATCCAGGTATATGCCCCCATGACAGCTTATGATGACGAAGATATCGAACTATTTTATGAAGATATATCAAAGGCTATGGAAGAACATAAAAATCGTCTTATACTAGTAATTCGAGATTTCAATGCCAAACTGGGTAGAAAACTAAACAAGGAAGAAACTAAAATAGGAGATTTCGGGTATGGTCAGAGAAATGATAGAGGTGCTACTTTGATGAACTACCTAGAAGAAAAGCATCTATACGCAATGAACTCCTTTTACAAAAAGAAGCCCCAACGAAAGTGGATATGGATCAGCCCTAATGGATCCACAAAAAATGAGATCGACTACATACTGTCCACGGAACGATATATCATTAAAGATGTAACAGTTCTTAACAGATTCACAACAGGTAGCGATCACTGGTTGGTCAGAGCAAAAATTAGTATTGACGATAACTATGAAATGAAAAGAAAAATAATTAAAAACTGGGATCTAGTAGATAGAAACAAACTAGGGCAATATAAAGAGATATACAAAGACCTATTAAAAGAACAACTTACTTAAAAATTAGACAGTGATGACAAAGATATAGATGAAATAGACAACATACTTACAGCAACGATGATTACTTCAGGAAAAGAAATAGCAAAAAAGGATCTAAAAAAGAACAACTATATATCAACAGAAACGAAGAAGCTTATGGATAAAAGAAGGACGCTATAGAATATGTAGAAATCAATAAAACAATAAGCAGAATGATAAGAGAAAATAAGAGAAAAGAACAAGAAATAAAAATAGAAAAGGTAATACAAAACAACAAAAATATGAAATGCTTAAGACCGAAATTAGGTAAGTGTGAAATAAACAAAATAAAAGATGAAAACGGACTAGAAACAAACATTAAAGATGACATTATAAATATTATCCACCATTTCTACTCAGAACTATACAAAAGAAAAAGGAACCACCAGAAACAATTAAAAACCAACTTAAGGCTAAAGTAAAAAATGTCAACTCAGAGCTATAGCCAGAAATAAGCAAATCAGAAATAAAGAAGGCATTGAAAGAAATGAAAAACAACAAATCGCCTGGAAAAGATGGGATAACTGCAGATACGCTGAAATATGGTGGAAAAGTGGTAATTAACACTCTACATTCCCTTTTTAACAAGATATTAAAAGAAAAAAGAATCCCAAACAACTGGAAGGAATCCGTAACCATTATCCTACACAAGAAAGGGGATAAAGCAGACATAAAAAACTACCGTCTCATAACACTCCTCAATGTAATGTATAAACTCCCAACAAAAATTTTAACCAATAGATTGACGACAAAATTCGATGGATACCCAACAAGCTGGTTTTAGAAAGGGATTCAGCAAAAGTGACCATTTACTAAGTATGAAAATACTTATAGAACGAGCAAATGAATACCATATTCCTCTATATATAGCGTTCATGGATTTCGAAAAGGCTTTCGACAGTGTCGAACATTGGGCAGTGAAAAGTTCTTTGATTAACAGCAGAATTGACCACAGATAAGGAAGCCAAAACAACAATTAAAGGATATGAATAAACAAAATCAATACAAATAAATAGAGGCGTGAGACACAATATCACCGAAACTTTTCAATCAGGCTCTGGAAGATATTTTTAAAAGATTAGAATGGGAAGAAAAAGGTATAAAAATTTGTGGACAACGCTTGAACCATCTAATATACGCTGATGACATCGCATTGATAACAGATAAATGAGAAGAATTATTTGAAATGATGAAAGAACTGGACGTAGAAGCTGGAAAGATAGGCCTTTTTATGAATTACAGCAAGACCAAAATTATAACAAATACAGATGAAAACATCACAATGAGGATCGGACAAGATGAAGTAGAACAAGTTCAGGATTATATATATCTGGGTCAAACTATAAAACGTAACAAAGAAAACCAAACAGCAGAGATAAAAAGACGAGTTAGACTGGCATGGGTGGCATTTGGCAAACTAAGCTACATTCTTAAAAACAAAAGATATCCACAGCATCTTAAGACTAAAGTATACAATCAATGCGTACTCCCTGTTCTAACTTATGGTTCTCAAACGTGGACATTTACAAAAGCAAACATGGACATAACCATAAAAACCCGAAGAGCAATGGAAAGACAAATGTTGCACATAAGACTAATGGATAAAAAGAGAAACGAGTGGATAAGAGAGAAAACAAAAGTGAGGGATGTTAGACAAGAAGTTGCAAAATTGAAATGGAGATTTGCCGGGCACAATATAAGACAAAAAGAAGACCGATGGAACAAAATTCTTAGTTGGAGACCGTGGGAATATAAACGAAGCAGAGGAAGGCCCCAAATGAGATGGGCAGATGATATCAAGAAGCACGTGGGCTCTAGGTGGATGACTATACCGACAGACAGAGAAGAATGGAAAAGGATTGGGAAGGCCTATGTCCAAAGATGGACCGAAAAAGGCTAATTAGATAGGGACAGATTCTCCCCGTGTGATCTTAGTATTTCCGTTGATTGAATAGTATAGGGTATCCAATATTTTAATTTACGGTATGTCAGAGTTTTATTAATTTTTATATATATTTGCAAAATGAAGAAGAAAGTTCAGTACAGGCAGTTAAACAGCTGATCTGTCAATTTAGAAGTAAGAGCAAGTACCAACTTGCTGAAAAGCATACCATACACAAAAGGGATAATAAAATGTACTGCACAAACTATAGCGATATAAGCTATATATAAGCTATATATCTATTAATTATTAGGATATACAATATTTTTTCTAATACACCTGGAACGATTGAGTGAATAATCAATTATTGACTATTAGGCAGTTAATTAGAAATGTTGGGAATACAAAAAAAACATTAAATTAGTTATTTATAGATTTTAAACAAACACTGATATAATCATAAGAATAAAACTATGAAATACCATGGCAGAACTTACTGTCGACTTATTTTCAAATGTATTGCAAAGAGCTTTAAAAAATGTGAACGAATTATTAACAGCTGTTTTGAAAACTAAATATTATGAGACGAATTGGGGATATTATATTACACAAACTAAACCGCTTGCCTACAAAAATATTAGGAAAATATGATACGACGCGAAAGACTAATGACTTTACAGCTAATTGCCACATAAGTATCAATGTAACTATAGCTCGCAAAATGGGTTCAATTACATTGCAATTTTTAAATTTTTCGTGATAAAATGAAGTGATTGATTGTTGTTTTGAAAAGGTAAGTTGTTTTTTATTTTTGTATTCCTATCATCTGATATTGTAATATCAACAACATTTTTCATAATATATTCTGAAATGCGCTTTCTCTTACTGTTAACGAACAAAAGTTTTATAAACTTCTCGTTAATATAATTATGAAGGAATTTAGATTTTTATCTTGTTCTTACTATAGTTCTAAAGCACAAATGTAGTCATAGTCTACCGTATATTTTTCATAGTGGTCATAGTTTTTAATTGTAGTATAGCTTATGTGTTTATAATAACTAGCGCATAGAAAATAATAAAAATTTTTACCCTGTGCTTTATGTTTATTATCCTTTATTGTATTGGAACATCTAGAAGTATAGCAATACATTTTAATTGTTGAACAAAAGAGAAAATAAAAACACTTTTTGTGGTGTGCCACTTAACCATACACAAAATTGTACACAAATAGTCAAATGGTAGTAAAAGTTTCCGATATAGGCCGCCAGACGGCAGAGGCACCGCCGCGCTCTATGTCTATACTATGAGATGTTTTTCATACAGTTTTCGGATCAGATTTTTTCAAAACATCAAATTACATCTTCTTTTTGCCTTTCTTTATTTAGGCTCACCGCTACTGTTTTTTTCTTCAGCGTTTCTTCTTAATCTACATTATTGTTTATATTTACAATTCTTTCTGGAACGAGCTATAATTTTTCTCAAATAACCATTTTGTGTGGTTTAGTCGCCTTAAGGTTTAGCATGCTTTATCAGATGCTCTTTAAAGTCCCTTTTAATATTAATATCGTTTGAGAAATTTTTCCAGATACTTATATTTCGTTTTGATTTTCAATCTTCTTTTAATGTTAGTTTAAATGGTCCAGTAGTGTGTTCGTACAGTTCAGTTATAAGCAAAATTAGGTGTTGTTGTACACCTAATTCTTTTAGTATCAGTCATAAGTGTATCCATTTGACTCTGTCGAACGCTTTACGATAATCTATAAAACAAATCCATAGTGGGATATTGAATTCCCTAGACTTTTATACTTTTTTTTGGACTATTAGAATAATAGCTTTAAAATTAAATGTTTAGTGAAAATCTCTACGCGACTTTAATGCATTAAATATTTTAATTAAAAATCGACATATCTATTGAAATTAGGCAGTAAAAAAGTATGTTATTAAAGATAGATTTATAAATTATTGTAGTTTAAATTCAACTACGCTATAAAACAAACATTGCATGTCTTAAACTGCAGGAATCCAAAAATTACAAAGATCTTCCTGTTGTTTGAGTTTTCTTTAATTATATTAATAGGAAAACAAGCATTATAGTCCTACCGAAGGGGCTTCTACTTTCATAAACTGTTACACGATTACTCTATCCGATGTACGTACATTTATGAACTAAATGTTTTAGTGACAATGCCTTTTAATAAAAAATACTAATTAATAAAAATGGAAACTTAACTTTTCCACGTTTATAATAGACACTTTCTTATGTTTAAAAATATATAAAACAAGTAATATAAATTACCGCCTTGTTTATTAAAACTAAAAAGTAAAATAAAGGTATATGTCGGTTAACAATTTATATTTAACTACATAAATTAGCCAAATAGTCCTCAAATTCCTCCATGATTAAATTAATGGATATTTAAATAAATTTCCAGTTCCAGAATGTACCTGCTGTAAAATTTGAAAATCTACTACTAATACAATTATTGGCAACATCGCAGGAGTTTAGAAGTATATGCAATATCGTAAATACGGATCCCACAAATGGTTTATCCTTTTGTGGAGTCCACTTAATCCTACGTGTTGGTCGGAGTCTACATAAAGCGCTACTCAGATAATAAAATACACGGTGTATATTCTACTGGAGTTAGTATAATACCGTTTTAGAACGGAGCTTACATTAACCGCTAGATGTATATATATATATATATATATATATATATATATATATATATATATATATATATATATATAATTTGTTTAATTTAACATACTAAAATTTATTTTATTAATGACCTTTTAAATATAGTAATCATTTTATACTATGATATGTTGTTAGTATAAGCTTAAATTCAGCTTTGTAGGGCAAAGTGTTTTCGCTCTGTATCTCGTTATTAGCAACCCTACATACAATTTTATAAAACAGAATTTCGAGGAAATTTAATTTTCTTTAATTAACTTTATTTGTATTACTTTATTCGTAAAATTAAAAATAAAAATTTAAAGTGAAAGTAGAAAATCTGTGGCAAAATCAGTGGGACAGTTCAACTTTAAAACTTCGCGAAGTAAAAACGTTTGTAAAACCGTGGAAATCTAAAATTCCCAACAGAACTCACCAAGTCATTGTTACTCGTCTTCGTCTAGGACATACCCGACTTACCCACGGACACATAATTGGTCACACTAATCCCTTTTTATATGAAAACTGTAATATCCCACTAAGTGTTAAGCATTTACTTGTAGAGTGCCCAAGACCAGTTGCAGAGACAGAACAACCACATCATCGGATCAACAAATGAAATCTTAGGAGAAAATTGTAAAATTGAACATTTGGTAAAATTCCTTAAAGATATCAATGTATTTAACAAAATCTAAAATTCGTAAATAAATTATCTTATGTATATGTATATATGTCGCTAATAACCTCCGAGGTTGATGCGACTATTTTGTAAAATAAAAAAAAATAACTAAGAATTTTTGTACAAATTTTCTTTTGGGCCTTATGATTTTTTTTCTGGTCATTTTACAATAAAATTGTATCAGAACAATATTATAGAGCACTTTTTATGGACTAATAAATTAAAACATGCAAACGGTTTTTGCAATCACAATCAATGTAGTGTTTATGCTTGTTTAGCATTGGCTGTTAAATAATTTGTGTTCGATTGTTTCGTCTGTTGTACCTTTTTAGTGTGTAGTAGTTGTATATAAGTACCTATTTTTTATAGTAGTGTAGCGAAGCGGTCCTTTAAAGCAAAATGAGTAATTTGGAAGAAAATAAAATACAGTCGAAACGTAGAGTGTTATCTCCAGAAGAACGGCGTTTAGTTCTAAAAGTCGAAAGTTATTTCAATTTGGAAAAAAATAATATGGGTCCATTGACATCTATTATGGCAGTTCAGAAACGCACATGCGATGCTTACGGTGTCTCACAGAGGACATTCCGAAGAATTAATAACATGAGTGAGAATGAAATAAATAAAGTAAGCAAGAGAAATCGTCGACATCCAAAAACTTTAGATTTGCACCAGTCAATTAAAGTTGCAATTAAAAATATTATATATAATATGTATAAAGCCAAAGAACATGTAACAGTTAGTGCTGTGTTACAAAAAATAAAAGACAAGGAACTGTGTGATATTAGTTTAACAAGTTTGTGAAGAGTGCTGAAACATTTAGGTTTTTGATATTAAAAGACAAATAATAGACAAGTATTGTATGAACTCTCTAATGTTGTGTCAAAACGGTGGCATTTTTTACAAAAATACATGAACAATAAAACGTCTGATAGTCCAAGGCAAGTTATATTTTTAGATGAAACTTGGATTTACGCTAAAGGAAATACCTATGTCAAAATTATCCTGGCAAGATGGCACCACGAAATGTTATTCTTCTAGTCGTTTCGGTAATGGTAAACGCTACATTATACTTCATGCTGGAAATGATGAGAGTTTTATTCCTGACGCTAGTTTAATTTTTTCGCCCACAAAGAATACAGGTGATTACCACGGAAGTATGGATGGACATATTTTTGAAGAATGGTTTGAAGAAAATTTGTTAAAAAAATTGGAGCGACCATCTATAATAGTGTTGGATAATGCATCCTACCACTCAAGAGTAGAAGAGAAATTTCCTTCAAGCAACTGGACAAAAGAAGAAATAAAGTTGTGGTTGACAGAAAAGAAAATTTATCACAGTGATATATTTTTAAAAGTCGATTTATTTCAAAGGTGTAGAGAGCACAAAATTCAAAAGAAATTTGTTACTGACCAAATGGCTCTTAAATATGGCCATGAAGTTCTTCGACTTCCGCCCTACCATTGCCACTATAATGCAATTGAGTTAGTTTGGGGTATAGCCAAAAATTTTTGTGATAAACATGCATCCAAAACAAGAGATGAAGCTAGCGTTCTTAGTTTATGGAAAGAATCGCTAGAACAAATAAAGGCAGAACAACAGCAAAATTGTATTAGACATACGGAAGATATAATCGTTCAGTTTTTCCATACCAAGCGAGTTATAGATGAGATCCGGCCTCTAATTATTCGGATAGACAATTCAGATAGTGATAGTGACGACTTTGATAGTGAAATATCAGACAGTGAATAGGACAAATCGTTTGCTAAAAATAAGTAACAAAAAAGTGTTTCGGGAATTCAATTTGGACTTTGTGGTGTATTTTAGTTAAACGATAAAGTACCTTCGGTCTAATTACTGGACTGCATACTCTCAATAGCTTTCGTATTAATTACTGGACTAGACGTGTTTAAACGCTTTGTTTGGTTAAAACTCGGAAGTGATTTAGTGCCAATTTGTTTCAAGGTTATATTTATTACAGTGTCTGCAGAAAGTAAAGTCTTGGATGTATTTTATTCAAATTTGGACATACCAGCAACTTGGCAAGTATTTTCCAATTTAACTGCATGCAAAACCATTCATATAATTTTCACTCTACGCAAAACAGAGACTTATAGAGACCTTGATGAACATTTGATGTCGACAAATAATTTCGAGTATTCGAAATATTCCTTCACACTTCTTTTAACACGCCCTGTGTATATTATATTCATTTTATTTGCCTTTGATACAATAAAATTCAATATTATTACTGAATATAAAGTACAGGTAATTAAATATTTTTACTTTTCAAGCGATCGGAATTAAACATTAACGCCCCACTGTTTGAGGCCCACTGATCATATCTTAATTACATATCGGCCGTCATAGGGTAAAACATTTTAGTTAAAAATGTTTTAATTTATGTTTACCCTTGCTGCAAAGTAGCAATAAATCCAAAAAAAGAGGGGGAAACAAGCATTTTTTTATTCAATATTTTTAACCGGTTAGATTACACTTAACACCTTTGTCTTGACCCACGATTAGTTTACTGTAAGATATATTTGCTATAAAATATTATTTTATTAAATTAAAATAATATACGACGACAATTTTTATAGAGCTCATGAATGTGTTGCTTGTGTGAGTCCATTTCAAAAGGTAAAAGAAATAATAAGTTAGACTTACTCACAATCAATTTAATTTAACTAATCGGACGACCGGTTTCGCTTTCTATAATATGCAAAGCATCTTCAGGTCACGATACAAAGTTAAAATGCTGAAAATAATAATCCCATATTAGGGTGTTGTCTAATAAAGATAAAACATAGGTAGGTGATATAAATTATATAAATTACAGCAATTATGCCAATATTACATGTCTGTGGTTTTATAAATGAATAAAATGTTTAAGCAGACAAGGTAAGACCCACAAATTGGTAACATAGTCTATTAAACTGTAATGAATTAATAAATAAACCAATAAATAAACATTACTTACATGTAAGTAATGTTTATTTATTGGTTTATTTATTAATTCATTACAGTTTAATAGACTATGTTACCAATTTGTGGGTCTTACCTTGTCTGCTTAAACATTTTATTAATTTATAAAACCACAGACATGTAATATTGGCATAATTGCTGTAATTTATATAATTTATATCACCTACCTATGTTTTATCTTTATTAGACAACACCCTAATATGGGATTATTATTTTCAGCATTTTAACTTTGTATCGTGACCTGAAGATGCTTTGCATATTATAGAAAGCGAAACCGGTCGTCCGATTAGTTAAATTAAATTGATTGTGAGTAAGTCTAACTTATTATTTCTTTTACCTTTTATAGAGCTATTTATTGCTTACTATACAAGAACTGAGTTTCGTTCAATACTACTAAAAATACATTTCAAATGCCTAACAGAAATCCCTAGTAGAGGGGCGGGCGTTACTAAGAACTATATAATTTTACCTTGGGGTAAAAACGTAAATTACAAAATCATTTATATTGTCCTTATCAGAACCATATACAGGTGCAGCGGATGCGACAACAAATTATCCGACGGATTTGCCGGGTACATACTTTCTAAAGGGAGGGATTATAATAGACAAATTTTCCCCAGAAATATGTAAAACTAATAAATAGTTTAATCTTTTAACAGATTTCTGGAACCTAAAATTTACCCAAAACTTTAAAAATTACAACTATGAATCTAAATAAAATAAAATTGTAAAATAAGATGAACTAAATTACAATCAGACGGAACAACATTCATAATTTATATAGAAAATCTTAGTAGTATATAGTAGAAAAACATAGAAAAACAGTCCTACAAATTTCAATAAAATCGATTTAACAGATTTCGCATAATAATTTTGCAATCTACATTTTTCTTAATTAAATTTTTTTAAAATCTTGTACAACAAAAACTAGACCATATGGAAGTTTACCAATTTGTTTACTTATAAATACGTAATTAAAATATTTAACGTACTTTATGGACTTGAAATCGGATTATTTGGAGGGTCTCAGGAATGTTTTCAAATTATTACCAATTTTTTTGGCTTCTAAACAAATAGAAGAAAGATTTTCTTATTAAAGAAAAAAAGTTGAATTAAAAGCAGTGGTTCCTGAGATACAACCGACTGAGATAAAAATAACTTTTTTATTTCGGAGCTCTTTCTCGATAAAAATTTTCATATCTTCAAGATATTTATAACATGTATTACAAAAACCATCGTTATTGCTCGTTAAAAATACCAAAAAAATTAGGTTGAAGCAAATTGAATTTGAAATATTAAAATCGGTATACTTAAAAAAATGGAGAATACAATATAGAGGGGGTAAAAAACTTTATATACTTCTGATCCCTAGTCACGTCTGATAATAACGTTACGGAGGAAGTGAAGAGGCGAATATTTATTGCAAATAAATGTTACCATGGCTTAATTAGGCAACTAAGATCAGATAACGTCGCAAGAAAAACAAAATGCCAAATATATAAAACCCTAATAAGACCGGTACTCACATATGGTCAGAAACCTGGACACTCACTAAAAGAGAGGAAACGTTGTTAGCCACCTTCGAAAGAAAAATCTTGCGATACATATATAAGGGCACAAAAGAAAACGGAATATGGTGAAGAAGATACAACTCTGAACTATACAAAATATACCAGGATCAGGATATTATAACATTCATTAAAATAGGACGGCTGCGTTGGATAGGACATGTAGAAAGAATGGAAGAAGGCGAAATACCAAACAAAATATTCAAACAGATGCCAGTAGGAAAAAGAACAAGAGGAAGACCGAAACTGAGATACTTAGAACAAATAGAAAATGATATAACAACCTTAAAAATAAAAAACTGGAGAAAAAAGCACGAAACAGATCAGAATGGAGAAGAATCCTGGAACAGGCCAAGACCCAAAAAGGGTTGTCGAGCCAGTGATGATGATGATGATGATACTTAAAAAAATATATTATCTAGGCTTCCAATGAAGGAATTTTCTTCAATTTTTTTTTTTAATTCAACGTAACTCGAATTCGTTTTGTTATAAATACATTCATTTATTTATACTCCAGTCGTCAGAGACGAAAATGCCACCGAACCTCTAAAAATCATAAGAATAAGCTGAATGATATTTTTTTTGAAAATGTTAATTTTGGGATCCCAAAAAATATGCAACAAAGTTTATTATGCCTACTCTCCAGCTTCCCCCTAAAACCACCACACTTCGTAGGGGAAAAACCGAAAAAATTGATTTACCAAGAATGTGTGCGTCGTGGAAAAAATATTTTAAATCAAAATTGTGGCTGAGACAGTTTTGAATAAAAATTTTAATTAGCACTTTTCCTGTAAAATAAAGCGTTCTCTCAAAAATATTGCTTGACACGACACGGCTACGCGCGCGTAACCAATTTTAAATATTTATATCAATTCGACCGAAAAAGTTCGATATCTTTTGATCAGATTGTCCTATCGACAGTGAACAGTGCAGCTTTCTTATGGAATTTTTAAACTTTGCTGTAATTAAAGTCAGTTTACAAAATAAACCTGGTCTACAAGATAATTTAAAGGATATTAAATGTTTTTCCAGTAGAATTGTGTCACTTTTTTATAGAATTTACCATTATTTACCTTTAGTATTTAAAATAAAATAGTGATCTTACATTGTTTATATATTGTTTATAAGCAAAAAAGAACGTTTTATCTTTTGCGTATTTTGTTTATTAGATAGATATTGTTATCACCAAATGTATCAAGTCAAAAGCAGTTGTTAGACACGGTATCAAAGGGTGTCTTGGAAAAATCGTTACTTCCCTAGTCTACTCAGTTCAATCAAACTCACCTCTAATACGTAAAGGGATCAACTCTGTCGACGACACACACGGCCCTGATAAAATTAGAATTTAGGCCCTATAGGAACCGATATTAAAAATTAAGATTGTTTGGAGTTTGTCTGTATGGATGTATCCAATCGGATTTTCTCCTAAAAAACAGGATTTGGTGAGGATTGATCGAGAAACGTAGGGGTTTGTTGTTCTGTTTCTTCACAACTCAGAATACTAAGAAGTATACGTAATAAACTTAACAGAGAAAAAGTGACAAACATTTTGGTCCTTTTTACAGTTTTGATATTTTTTGAATATGGTCATTTGGTTTTGTTTTTTCTGTCAAGTTTTTGACTTTATTGGTGTTTTTTGCATACACTAATTCTACACCAATTTTTGTATACCAAGTATTCACATGTACCGGGTTTCTTATTATATTTTGACCCCCACTTATTTTCCTTAATTTCGGGAATACAAAAAAAGTTTCAAATCAAAGTTGTATTATTTTATCGGTACCGACCAACAATCTAGCAACAGACCAAATTTTGTATACAGGGAGTGCCCAATAAAATGCATCTTCAATATTTTAAATGGGACAACCCTGTATTTTTTTATAGCTTTGAGTAGCCCTGCATTTCCTTATTACCAATATATAACATTGTGCAGCAATAGTTTTGTTCTATAATGGCGTATGAAACTACAAAAGGGTAACCATAGGTGGCTATGCAACTGACATTTCAAAATGAAACAATTATTAATTTATTATAAACTGTCAGTCCTCAAACCGAAATGGGTTATACTGCAGATGAAAAAGTAGATATATTCTCATTTTATGTAAAAAATAATAAAAACAAGCAAGCGGCAAAAAGAGAATATAGGCTGATTTATCCAGATCGACAGACTCCTTCTGCAAATACATTTTTATAATATTATCGTCATGTCATAAATGAAAAAATGTTTGAACAGAAGAAACGTACTAACGTAGGAAATGATGATGAAGATCTTAATACTTTGATTTACTTTGAAGGTAAAAATTAAATAGTTTAATAATAGATTAAATCCATAATAACATTTTTATTTTAGAAAATTCCGAAACTAGTCTAAACAATGCTACTAATGCATTAGAGAAAAGCCGTGCGACGAGACATAGAGTTTTAAAAAAGCACAACGATAAGCCGTACAAAATATTACCGGTACAAGAACTTACCGATGTTCATAAGTGAAAGCGTTTACAGCTCTGTCAAGACATGATTGCAAATTTGAACAATGATCCTAATATTTTTATAACATTTTATGGACAGATGAATCAAATTTTTCAACTTCAGGCATTTTTAATAGAAGAAATAGGTATTCGTGGGAACAGAAAAATAATAGAAAAAGAAAAATTAATCAAATAAAAAATTCAGGAAGAAAATCAATAAATGTGTGGTGAGGAATATTTCAAAACAAAATAGTTGGACCATTGTTTTATGATTATAAATTCACTGGGGAATCATATTTGGATACAGTCATTACAGAAGTGGATGAGTTATTAAATCAAAATTATACACAAAGTCATTTAAATAGTACCTATGATATGGCAACAAGATGGAGCACCGCCACATAATGTCGTAGCCGTTCAAGAACATTTAAATGATCAATTTAATGTGTGGATCGGCAATAAGGGTAATATTACATGGCCACCAAATAGTCCCGACTTAACACCATGTGATAGCTTTTTATGGGGGTTTTTAAAAGAAAAAGTGTCATAATAACACAATATCTGAGGCATTAGAAAATTTGAGACGAAGATTTTACTTGTGAATTGATAACAATGGACGACTAATGCGAGAAATAGGACAACGAATTTATGGAAAACGAGAAATATACTTCGCACCGGTACTTGGAACGTAGCGTCTCTAAACACAAGAGAGCAGGAATTTACAAAGGCGTTTGTAGAAAAAAATATACACATATGTGCACTACAAGAGATGAAGAAAAAAGGTAAGGGTCAAATTATGCTATATAACTATCTGATGATTTACAGTGGTGTTGAGAAAGAAACCAGAGCCAAAAAAGTAGTCGACCTGTTAGTACACAAAACATTTTTACACCAAGTACAAGAATGTAAATATACCTCTGAAAGAAAAGTAAATGTAAAAATTAAACTGGATGTCAAACCTCTGAATGTGATAGGAATCTATGCACCAGAGAACAACAGAGATACCACCACAAGGGAAATCTTCTACGAACACCTTCAGACTGTAATAAACGAGACCCAAAATGATGAATATATAATCTTTATGGGTGATTATAACGCCCGTGGTGGCAATGATATAGTTCCAGAAATAAAACAGTGAAAACACTTTTGAAAATAGTAGAGGACAGAGATCTATGATAGACTATATTCTGTCGAATAGAGAGTTACAGCCCTCTCAAATCTTGGATGTAAGAGCACTAACATCAGCAGAAATAGGAAGCGATCATAAATTGGTATTGTGCAAAATCCGAATGAAAACACATATATGTAATAACGAACACCAGAATACACCACAAAGATAAAAGTCGAAAGCTTACAGGATGACTCCACAAGATACCTATTAAAAAAAGTATAACCAAAAAAAAGCAGAAATACATATATCACAGAAAGTGATGGAGTCGAAGAAAGCTGTGCAAAAATTAAGTCTAATATCTTAGTCTCGGATAAGGAAGTTCTTGGTGAAAGAAATATAAATAAAAATAAATCGTTCCCAAGACGAAGAACTACATTGTTTTGTACAGAAGTGAAGGAAAAATGTAAAGAAAAGAAAAAAGCTTACCTGAAATACATGTCAACCAAAACACAAGAGGCATACCATAATTACAAGACAATTAGAAACGAAACACATGAACTTGTAAGAAAACTAAAAAAATTATCACTGGGAACGCTTTTCGAAGGAAATGGAACATGATTTTTACGGTCTGCAAAATGAAATAGGACGCTTCGTAAGAGGTCAAAGAACGGAGGTAAAGGAACTAATAGATCCAAAACACATACAAAAGGATACGTGGATTGGCTACCTAAAAAAGCTATATGCAGAGGAAGAACAAACGACGCTAGAACCGGAAACACCAGAAATTACCACAAATTAAGAACTTTATATATGTATATATATATATATATATATATATATATATATATATATATATATATATATATATATATATATCGAGAAAAGGAGTACGACCGTCAATCCAAAATAAGCTAAGATATACTCGAAGAGTGGTGGGTTTTTCGGTCAAAGTGGAGAAATAAAAGACAAAGAAGGTGGCTACTTCATCTATTTATTGAAGACGTTTCGCTTTCTGTTTAGAAAGCATCATCAGTTCATCTAAAAAGAACAATGTGAAAAAACCCGACATCCAAAGAGAAGTTAAAACATGTGTGTTACCTCAAAAAGCCGTCAACGATATTAAATTTGTAAAAAATCTTCTAATGATGGAACATTCAGAGATAAAGTTGTATAAACAATTAATTGAAACTAGGTACAGTTTACAAATTAACAAATTAACAAACTTAGCACAGCAAAAGAACATGTGATAATAATACATGTATATAAAAAATTTGTTATAAAACACTTAAGTAAAAAAACATTAAAATTTGATGTGTAAAGAACTAGAAAGATCATGAGAATGCACTTCCAACAATGTTGATTGGTCGAATTGGAGTATGTTAATTTTGTTGCAAATCATGTGTTGGATAATGTGACTTATGTTTCAGAACTTCATTTTCAGTACGGTTTTTCGATATTAAAATGTGACTTTTGGTTCAAAATATTATCACGGTTCGATTCGACTTTAAAAGACGAAATTATTGATATCTTTTTCTTTGTGTGCCGTGCTTGTATTCAAGCGTTGGCTATCGTCATATTGACAAGCTGATGAAATGATTCTCGGTCGGCAGCTAGATGAAACAGTTCCTCGACCATTCAACCTGTCCATTGTCTAATGTTACGCAGCTAGGACAGTTGTTTTCTTCCGACCCAACGTTTTCCTTCGATTTTCCCCTGAATAATTAACCGGAGTAAGCGATATTTAGGTCCTCTCATTATATGACCGAAGTATTGGACCTTTCTCATTTTGATGATGTTGATCAATGCTCGCTCTTTGTGCACGGTCTCTAGCACGCGTTCGTTAGATATGTGTGCTGTCCACGGGATTCTGAGCATGCAACGGTAACACCATAACTCAAACGCTTGTAATTTGTTAAGATTTTTTATTTTTGTTGTCCAGGTTTTACATCCATAGAACAAAGTGGACCAGACGTAGCAATTCAATACTCTTAGACGTGTGGTCAACGACAGACTTCTACTGCATAATACAGAACGCCAGTTAATAAAGTTTTTCCGTGCGAGTTCTATTCTGGTCGAAATTTCCTCGTCACTTTCAACCCTGCAGTCAATCCAGCTACCCAGATATCTAAAGTGTTCCACCCTTTCCAGGATTTTGTTATCTAATCTTAATACTGAGTCTTCGATATTAATTTTTCCGACCACCATCCATTTTGGTTTTTTTGTGTTGATTTTTAAGCCCTTTTCAGTGCATTCGTTGTTTACAGCATTCAACAGGGTTTGAAGATCTTCTAGACTCTCTGCCATTATTGCGGTGTAATCGGCGTATCTGATGTTGTTAATAATTTCACCACCGATCTTAACACCTTCGCGGCGATTATTTAACGCTATTTCAAAAACTGGTTCAGTGTAGAAATTAAACAACATCGGTGACATAACACATCCCTGTCTGACACCACGCTTAATAGAAACTTTAGCTGAAATCTCTTGGTCCACCTTAACACAAGCGGTCTGATTGTAGTAAAGATTTTTAAGCAATCTAATGTCATACGTGTCCAGACCAACTGACTCTAAGCATTGAAATAATAATGTATGTGGTACTCTATCAAAGGCTTTTTCGAAATCTATAAAACATACTTAAATATTTTTTCTAAACTCAATGCTCTTTTGTAAGAGTATTCGCATGCAAAAAAGAGCTTCTTGAGTACCCATACCGTTTCGGAAACCAAACTGCTCATTACCAGTTATCCCCTCACAAAGTTTATATATGCGACAATGCAATATTTTCATAAAAATTTTGGGCGTGTGACTCATTAAACTGATAAGTCGATAGTCGCTACACTGTCTGGCATTCTTTTTCTTGGGAATAGTTTTAAATATCGATTCTAACCAGTTGTCTGGTAATTTGCCGCTGCTGTATATCTTATTAAAGAAGGATGTGATAATCGCAACACTCTCATTATCTAATAGTTTTAACAATTCTGCAGGTATTTCGTCAGGACCAGAAGCCTTCCTTCGTTTCGCTTGGTCGATAGCCTTCTGAACTTCTGAGATTAGAATCGGTGGGCCTGTATCTCGGTTAGATGTTATTTCTTGGTAGATTCTTTGGTCATCGTTAAATAATTCTCTTATGTAATTTTCCCATTCGGTACAGCGCTCTTTTTTATCACTCAAAATTCTACCACCAGAGTCTTGTAATATATTTTGCCCATAAGTTTTGATTTTGCCTGTTAATTCTTTTAGTTTTTTATGCAAATGAAAGCTGTCGTGTTGTTGCTCCAGTTTCTCAATTTCTAAACAGGATTCTTGTAACCATCGGTATTTTGCTACTTTAATTCTTTTTCGGATTTCTTTATGTATTTCAGTGTATTTTTCTGTTTATGGATTTATACTGCCTCCGAACGTCCATTAGATCTAAGATGTCTTGTGTCATCCAGTCATTTTTAACTGTTGATCGTCTTAGATGATTTTCTCAAGATGCAGTGGTTATTGTTGTTTTCATTTGTTCCCAGCAATCATCTATGTTGTTGGTATCTTCTAGTCTAATTTCGTGGAAATTGTCGTTAATTTCTTGAGAAACCTTATTTAGAGTGCATGGGTCTTGGAGTGCATCTAGTGATATTTTGGAGGTTTTCTGATTTTTACAGACTCTCTTTAGCTGAACTGTGATTGTAGAGCACAGTAGAGTATGGTCTGACCGAATATCGGCACCTGGGTAAGTCTTGACCGATTTTATGCAGTTTTTAAATCGTTCATTGACTGTTATATAATCAATTTGATTTCTTACAATATTGTCTCCTCAATCGCTTGGATACTTCCAAGTATATAGTCTACGTTTTGGTGGACAAAACCATGTATTTATAATTACAAATTTTTCCTCTTGGCAGAACTGCACCAACCGTTCTCCTCTTTCATTGCGTTGTCCTAGACCGAACTTTCCAGTAATATTGAGAGTACTTTCTGATCCCACTTTCGCAATGAAGTCCCCCATGATAAGAGTAAGTTCATGTTTATTTGTCATAGCTAAGGCTTTCGATATAAGTTGGTAAAATGTTTCAATCACGGCATCTTCTTTGTCCGCAGTAGGTATTATATTTATATCCACTGGGAATGCAGCTAATTGAATTAGCATTACTCGGTCCGATAATGGGTCAAATTTTCTTACAGACTTTGCAAGTGATTTCTTTAGTATGACCGCTACGCCGTTTTGATGTGACTCATCGTTTGTCCCAGAGTAATAAATCCGATAGTCTTGAGAATTGTACTGCCCGTTGTTTGACCATCTTATTTAGCAGACTCCTAATACAGAAATATCGAGTCTTTCCATTTCAAGTAAGAGGTTTCTAAGCTTTCCTGCTTCATATAACGTTTTAACATTCCACGTGCATATTTTAATTTTTTGTTTATTTAACTTAAGAGAATTTTTATAGGGATTTCGCTTGTTGGCGACCGGTGAAACCCTATGATCTTCCTCTGCGGGATGTTGGGGTCCGAATCCATGATCAGTAACTGTTATTTCGTCGTTATTAATTATTGATATACATAACTGAAAATATGAAAATTTATAGAATGTGAATTTTGCATCTATACAGTTTATATATAACATGTAGTGGGAAAGTGCTCACTCAGGACTTTACTAAGGCGGTCATGACAATTTACTGTTTGTTACAAATAAAGCTATTTATTATTTAAATAAATTCAATTTCTTTTTACGATTATACAACCTCCTTGTTTGTGCAATTATGTGTTATTTTTATTACTTTTTACTTTTTATATTGTAGTTTTAAGATGTGTATATGAGATGTTATACGATAAATAAATACTTTCTTCGATGTTCTTTATCCAACTTTTATAAATTCTTTTGGAAACGCTTATATATGTAGTTAACAAAGAACTTTTTCGGTACCTTAATAGTTTATTACTGATGTTTAATCTTCCGTTGTATGTGTCAACTGAGAAAAAATAGCTTTCCCTATATCGAAGACAATCATAACTCCACCGATAAACTCCTTCTCCGGCCAATTTCCTCAAACTTCCATCGTCACTCTCCAATAAAGAAACAAATCTCTTTATGTGCCTCAGTCGGGCAGTTACCGGCCTTCTATCGGCCGGGCGAAAAATAGAAAAGTCCACTCTTTTGGCGCTAAATCCCGTGAACGCTGGACCGTGGCGAGGACCTAATAGCTTTCGGACAGCCGTAAAAAATTATTGCTGCCGAAAAAGAGAAGCATCTCCTCCAAGGATAGTCCAGAGATGGAATCTCTGGTTAATTAATGGGTCACACTCGTTGGAGAGTCTGAATGAGTTTAAGATCCAGAACGATACTGATACCGAGGGCTTTTATCCGGGGTGTCGTCCGCGTCCGGTACTCTCCTATTTCGGCGATAAAGCTGAAATATTCTTTTATGCGTGTTCATCACGATAGGCCAGGCACTTATGGCGGTTATGTGGTCTATTCTAAACTGAATTCGATGTATGGGGTCTTGAATTAAGCGCTTGCTCTCTTTAAATTGAAATAAAATAAAATGTATGTAAGATTTTGAAATTTTTTATTCGTTTGAAAGGCCTCTTGCGTATTGACTATAAAATCTACAAAATATTCATCACGGCTTTGCTTTTTTTGGCAGATCTTAGGTTTCAGCGTCTGAAATTGTCCACTACACTGCGAATAGTCCTCTGGAAAGGATGATTATGACGACCGTAAAATGAGCGAACGTTACTCGAACAGAACAGCCATTTTGATAAATCAATTTTGTTATTTTCAAGTATTGTTGTACGTTATATTCATTCATGGTTATTGGCCGTTGCCAGCTACCAAGGTTCGAAAATCCTTATTGAAAAATTCTGTACAATGTAAGACAAATGTATGGAACGCTTTTGTAGGGCATTTTTCGATCATAAAAAGAACTTTATTTTCCAAATAGGTCACCTTGTATATTGTATTACATGTCATGCTAATTAACTACAATTTTAATCGAAAATTTAAAGAAAATATTTCAATATATACCAACTCACGGAAAAAGAATATAGGATAACTGTGTAAAATTAATTAAAATTGTGATTATTTCATGAAATATAGTAGTTTCACAGATGTG
Source organism: Diabrotica undecimpunctata (assembly GCF_040954645.1). NCBI lineage: Eukaryota > Metazoa > Arthropoda > Insecta > Coleoptera > Chrysomelidae > Diabrotica > Diabrotica undecimpunctata. The sequence continues at coordinate 43,426,038 of NC_092810.1, read as the reverse complement.
TATTGTGGTCAATCAGTTGCCTCCATCGATTCGACAGTGTCCGGATCGCCACAGCTAAGGAATTGTTTTTATTGTTGAAAATAAAATCTAGTTCCACATGTAATATATATTTTATTTGGTATACATATATATATATATATATATATATATATATATATATATATATATATATATATATATATATATATATATACATACTGTGCACCGGTCTGGCTAAATAGTCGTCATGTGAAAATAGTTGATACGCAGCTTAATATAGCAATGAGAATGATTAGCGGCTGCATTAAGACTACTCCACTATATTGGCTTCCGATCCTTAGCCATATTCCTCGGCCTATTCTACGAAGACAAAAGGCCTTAATAACGGAGTATTCGAAAGTAAATAGCAACTTGCAACTACCAATCCATGACGACATCCCGAACCACCCATAAGAACAGCCCAACATCTAACAGCAGATGATTTCAATGTTACCTCCAGATGGCGCACGCTGTGGACTGAGGAAGCCCCACCTGAAGTATTTACCCTTATTGACCCAGTCCAAAAGCCTGATGGCTTCGACCAGCCACGAAACATATGGAAGAGCCTAAACCGAATTAGAACGGGACATGCAGTATGCATGCACACAACCTATATAAATGGGGAAAACAGCCTACCTCCAGCTGCGACTGTGGAGCTCCAGATCAAACCATCCAACACATAGTGAAGACATGTGAATTGAGGGTATATCGAGGGGACCCAAAAGACTTTTTCAAAACTACGCCTGCAAGTCTTGAATGGATAGCTCAACTAGACTTAAAGATATAACCTTATCTGTTTGTATTATCTTGTTTTTTATCTGTATTTTCTCTATGTTCGTTTTTATATAATTTATGTTTGTATTTTTGAATTATTGTTTTTTACAATTATTACTGTATTTAGACCATGTATTGAGCCATACGCTAAATAAATAATAAATATATACGTATCACAACAATAATATAACACAACAAATAATACGTATATATATATATATATTTATATATATATATATATATATATATATATATATATATATATATATATATATATAAATTTTAAAACTCGACGTCTCGGCACCCATTTTGGAGCCATTATCAAGAGGGATGCGGTTCCGTTCGACTTCGGGGTCTTAATCTACCTGCTCCCCTTACTTGTGACGTACCAGTATCTTGTTCTCTAGAAATATGAGAACCGTTAAACGGCACTGAGGTCTCAATCTGCCTACTCCTCAGTGTCGAGTGACAACTTACCCTGTGTAGCGAGCAATTTCCCCAACAAACTAAGCAATATTGCAAAATTGACTGTACATGAGCAAAATAGTAAAGTTTTAAGATATCTAGGGAGACAAAATTCCTAAGTTGCCATAGAACATAACAGTGCACAGACAATCTTCCCACTACATAATCAACGTGAGAGCTCCAAGAAATTAGAATCCAGGTAAACACCTAACAACTTAGTGGCACTTAAGACAGTTTGCTTTTTGTACTACATGAAAAAAATTATTGGAATTTAGGCAACTGTGGTATCGTCAGCAAATTGAGTGACATAACAGCCTGATTGCTGTTCCACGTTTTCTACTCGGACACTTATTGCATCAGAAAAATTATCTAATGGATTCCGAACCAAACATGTTGAGCTATCGTTTATCAGTTGATTTAAATCATTGACGAAAATCAAAAATAAAAGAGGACCAATGATACTTCTCTGTGTAACTCCGGAGAGGACACTTTCTTCTGAAGAAAATATTATATTCCCATTTACATTGACCTTAATTTTTTGAAACCTTTTCGATAAAAAGGTGTGGATCCATTTTAACGCAGTTCCTCTAACACCACTATGATAAAGTTTTTCCAGCAGTATTGGATGATTTACAGTTTCAAAAGCTCGTGCTAAGTCAAAAAACATACAGATAACTTTATTTCCCTTATCAAAGTTCGATAAAATATGATTGCACAGCGCTATTAGTGCATCTTGCACACTTATACCTTCACGGAAACCAAATTGAGAATTTTCTATAATGTTGTTCTTGTTAATATACGAGAGGAGACGTGTATGAAATGCCTTCTCATATATTTTTGAAAACACAGATAAAAGTGATAGTCCTCGATGGTTATCAAATTTTGATTTGTCGCCTTTTTTATGTATTGGCAGAACTTTGACACATTCATATCCGTACTTCAAAATTGGTTCTACAATCGAGCCTATAGAAATTCCGAACGTGAAGCGAGCTGATATTTTCTATCAATAATGATCACTGAAAGCGAAATGAAGCTTCCACGGGATCTTATTTTTGGAAGATTTGAAAAGATTGAAAAAAGGTTTCTCGTAAAAGCTTGAAGCTTCAATGTAATAAAAATAAGGCCAATCTCGACATGCATGCTATCGGGGCAATTTCGAAAGAGGAGAGGAAAGTAAGGTTATACAATCCCAAACCTAAGAACTGCCTTTGACCGAAACTTCAACGAAATAAACGAACTAATCTACCGTATCTAGTTTTCAGCTAGAAGTAGACCCAAGATAGATAGTATCGAGAGATCAGTTCCATACTATGAAATTGATCCACCCTGTTGGCTTAAGTTTGTCCCTGATAGACCAATTAGTCAAGGCCAATAACTGTTAAGTAAGAAACCTTGTTACACCAGTTCCACAAGATTGTTTTCATATAGAAAAAAGTCGCTTGACAAAAAAAAGTCGCTACAATGTTCTAGATGTCATTGAAATATCCCGAACTCTCTTGTAAGGCCTTAAGCGTCAGAAAATGTATATAAACAGCTATTTGACAGTTTAAGTAGTAGTAGTAAATGACTGTGCTGTAATTTTTTTTTAATTGTGCTGTCGTTCATTTGGAGTTTTTATCAAGTATTGTAATATTATATGCTGATTTCCATAAAAGCGATTAGAAAGAAGTTTAGCAATATATTTCCCTTAATGTATGTATGCGAAACAGTAATTATTTTAACACCTTGAAAAGTAAACATAAAAGCAAAAGTCATTAGCCAATAACAGCAGGTCATTAATATATTGAAAATAATTAATAGGCGGGTAGCCATTAATGCATCGCGAGCACCGAAAATATCGATAATTGATTTATACCGTAATGTATGGCTGATTTAATTAACTAATACAAAATTTCTATTTTCCGGTGTTCCCTCTAATTATTTACCCTAATATGCGGTCACTATTTTAATAAACGTCTATTATTTTGTTTCAATTGTTGTAAGGGTTGTTGGATGGAAAGCCATTTTAATATCTAATATCTTTAGTAGGATGATTGCATAGCGGATTTGCATTATGCGTCAGTTGACAAAAAGCTACAAGGGAACTTATTTGTGACAAAATGCGAAGAGAAATTTAAAAATATAATAAATCCGTAAAATAGTTTCGAAACACAATTCAGATTTCTTCTTTAATCTGATCCTTCTAAAAATTGCAAGGCAAAACAGACGTTGATAAAGATGTTAATAGAGACATGGGGAATCTAAAATTTGCATTCCACGACATGTCTCCTCAACTAAGCAGAAATCTTTAGAGAATTGGTTTCTTGTACTCATACAGAGTAGATCCGAATAAAATGAAAAGGACAGTCAAGATTTGATTTCACGTACAAAGTGTCTATGTATCTGTTTATACGTATTTCGCCCTAATAGGGCTCATCAGAACAGCTATTCATAGGCGTTCTCAACGTGAAAAATATATCTTTTCTGTCTTTAAGAAGCAACACTAAAATGGCTTCGATATGGACACAATAGCGACATCTGATAATAAATCCGTAAAATAGTTTCGAAACACAATTCAGATTTCTGCCTTAATCTGAGCCTTCTAAAAATTGCAAGGAAAAACAGACGTTGATAAAGATGTTAATAGAGACATGGGGAATCTAAAATTTGCATTCCACGACATGTCTCTTCAACTAAGCAGAAATCCTTATCGAATTGGTTCCTTGTACTCATACAGAGTAGATCCGAATAAAATGAAAAAGACAGTCAAGATTTGATTTCACGTACAAAGTGTCTATGTATCTGTTTATACGTATTTCGCCCTAATAGGGCTCATCAGAACAGTTATTCATAGGTGTTCTCAACGTGAAAAATATGGACGCAATAGCGACATCTGATAATAAATCCGTAAAATAGTTTCGAAACACAATTAGGAAATACTTTTGCAAGGCAAAACAGAAGATGTTAATAGATCATTTTATTCGGACTACTCTGTATGAGTACAAGAAACAAATTCGCTAAGGATTTCTGCTTAGTTGAGGAGACATGTCGTGAAATGCAAATTTTAGATTCCCCATGTCTCTATTAAAATCTTTATCAATGTCTGTTCTGCCTTGCAATTTTTAGAAGGCTCAGATTAAAGAAGAAATCTGAATTGTGTTTCGAAACTATTTTACAGATTTATTATCAGATGTCGCTATTGCGTCCATATCGAAGCCATTTTATTGTTGCTTCTTAAAGACAGAAAACATTTATTTTTCACGTTAAGAAAGCCTATGAATATCTGTTCTGATGAGCCCTATTAGGGCGAAATACGTATAAACAGATACATAGACACTTTGTACGTGAAATCAAATCTTGACTGTCTTTTTCAATTAAATGTTTTTTAAAATATTAAAAATGTATGTTGTCTGACAGTATGTAGATATTTATAGATAGAAAAACGGGATTTGGTCCTTCAGGAGTGACCGAGTAGCTTTCTTATCATCTAAGCACGGAGCAATAGTTTTTAATTTAGTTTAACTTATTGTATTTTATTTTATTTCGATTCGATTCAATATTCGATTCGATAATTGATTCGATAATCGGTTCGATATTCGATTCGATATTCGATTCGATATTCGATTCGATATTCGATTCGATATTCGATTCAATATTCGATTCGATATTCGATTCCATATTCGATTCTATATTCCATTCGATATTCGATTCGATTTTCGATTCGATATTCGATTTGATATTTGGTTTAATTCGATTTAAGTCGATTAGATATTCGACTCGACATAAGTCGACACATTCATTTCGATCCGATTCTATTCGATTCGATTTGGTTCAATTCGGTATTCGATTCGATATTCAATTTGATATTAAATTCGTATCGTTTCGATATTTGATTTTATTTAATTTTATTTGATTTTATTTGATTTTATTTGATTTTATTTGATTTTATTTGATTTTATTTGAATTTATCGGATTTTATTTGATTTTGTTTGATTTTAATATATTTTAATTTTATTTTTATTTTATTTTATTTTACTAATGTAATCGCCTGATTTTTCTTTACCTTCGGTTTTATTTTTTTTTTTTTTTTTTTTTCACCGCTTCTCCTTACGTAGCCCGCGATAAAAAGCTATGCTTTCGATTTCTTTCGACATCATCTGATATGATAGGAGCATATTTTGCATTGGCTAAGAGCCATTGGTCCTTATTGGTTTCTTTCGAAAATAGTCCCTGATGGAAAATCCTACATTTTTGTCAATACTATTATTTAATTTTTGTAAAATTTGTGCTCCAATTATTAGCGTTTTTACTACAACTAGAAATAAATGTTTCCACTAAAGCAACACTTTCTGAAAGCGGACTGTACGGTTTTTGTAATTTATGAGTGTTTCAGGTAAAAAAAAGATAATTTGCTTTCAAAAAATGAACTTTTTGTTTAACGACTTAATGTTGAAGTGACAAGAGGAAAGTTTGTAATAATTTCTTCAGCAAACCTATTAGTACTATGGGATAACCATGGTAAATTAATCATTTTGGGATAAAATGTTTGTAAATCTTTTGCTGCCTTGACCATATATGAAGCAGCCACTATCACACAAAAAAAACAAGAGTTTTTTGAGAGGTACAGCAATTGGAAGATAAAAGCTAAACATTTCTTCTCGAACAAAACGTGCAATTGTTAAACAATTTCTTTTGCCTGCTTATTTTAAAGCTATTAAGTGAGATTTTGGGAATTATTCATTATTAAGCCCCCCAATTAATATATGAACCATGAATGGGCCTACTAAATCCGTCGTTTCATCTACGCAAATTTAAAAATAATTGTTTCCTATTTCGCATGGAAATATCTTTGGAAAATATATTGCCAAGTTTCGTACAAAGGTATTTTAACCATATTTAACATATTTTCAAGTATAAGGCCAAATAGTTCACGTATATATCACCCAAAGACTGATTAAAACTGATTACCTTTATCTACTGTTTCATTAGTTTTATAGATCAATATTTTGCTTACCTTCAATAACCAAATCCTTTGGTTCTTCTACAGTTGAAAGTATTCCACAAAGATCTGTCATGTTAACTTCGTTAAGACTGTCTTTTATGTTTGCAGTACCATTAATTAAGACAACATTATCAAAAGTTATTTTGTCCGAAAGTGTTTGACTTTCTTTTTTTCCATTTTCGAAGATATTATCCAGATCAAGGTCCTCAATTTGTCCATGAATGGTAACCGCTGGTAAAACAACTACTTGCTTACCTAAAATTTGAAATGTGTGAGATTTGGAATAGTTTACACAACTTTTGCAACTAAACCACCACAAATTTAGTGAAATTGAACAAACTATATTTAATTTGAAGTTAACCACATACATACCAAAATCTGCGTTGTTGAACTTAAAAGGTTCATCGATTTTCACGGTATTTTCCTCAAAATCGTCTATGTCGACATGGTTTATTTGATTGTTATTTACAAAGACCGTACCAAGAACCGTAATCGTATCAAACTCATCTTCATCGTTAACATTTATGGTACCATTTTCTGATTCTGTAGCATTTTGAAATTTCTCTTTTGACAGTCCGTTGCAGCTTTCACCAAAATATACTTTTTCTGCTGTAACGATATCTAAATTATCGACATTGTTGACAACCAACTTCTTTGTTCTAAGAGCGCTGATGTGTTGGTTCACATCGAACTTGTTGTCCAGAAGCAAGTGCGTTATGTTTATTGTCTCGAAAGTTTTGGTCCCAAGTACCTTCACATTACCATCGATTGGTACTAAGTCTTTGAGCATAGCTGATACGTTCAGGCTGTTGATTTTTCCATGGGTGTGAAGATTTTTTAGTGATACTGATGTAGCTGTAAGATCTTGTACTGTCAGAGTTCCTTCAATGGTTTGGTTTCCGCCAACAGTGACTACGTGGTCCCAGGAGTGTTTTCCCAATTTTATCGTATCATTAACTTTTAGGCTAAAAAAAAGACTTAATGTCAAAAAAGTTTTTAGAGAATTCAGGGTGACAATTTGAAAATGTTAAACATTAATCTATTTATCGAAATTTTAAAAAATTAAGAAACATTTTCTCTTTGAAGAAACACTAAGTAATAAATTCTTCTTCTTCTTCTTGAACTTTTTCCCGTTAGGAGTTCGCCGTTTTCGTTCTACGCAGCATTCTGAGGTTTTTTATTTATCATAACATTTCCTATGTACGTTTTCTATCGGAGCACCAGATCTGTCAAAACAACTACTAAAACTAATGCAAAAAATAATAGAACAAAACAGAATTCCTCGAGAATGAAGATCAAGCATCCTAATACCTCTCTTCAGAACAGGAAACAAATCGGATTTGGAAAATTACAGAGGAACATTGTAAATCAATGTTTGTGTTTTGAGAACGATTTCCGAAGTGGAAAATGAAATGACAATAAACGTGCTTTAACCTTTAATTGTGGCATATTCCCATTTAAATAGAAATAGAAGAGTAGAATGGAATGATCATATTATCCGAAGGACAACAAATAGAGTAGTAAAAACGGCAAGAGACAGTTCCCTAATAGGAAGACGATCAGTAGGAAGACCACGAAAACGTTGGAACGACAACTTATTGGAGGCACATTGAAAAACAGACAGAGTCATGTCTAAATAAAAAATAGAAGAGGTTTTCTATTTTATAGCAGGTCTTTTTTTCATCTTAATCCAATATACTTTTCGGCTACCTGTGCTCTGGAATTCTTTGTACATGTCCGTACTACTACAAGGCTCTGTTTTCCAACTTTTTTGTAATTGAGCATTCTACTTAAACTCTTACATCTTGTATTATTGTTTTGTTGGCTTTTTTACTTTTATTAAATCAATACTTGATCTTCGGTTTCCTATGTGTATCTATGTATGTGTCTATGCTGAAATGTTCTGTTAGTTACGGCAAGATCGTATTCTCGCAGTGGCAGCCGGTCATGGTCGGCAGGGTTTGCAGTGCCGACCCGCACATTTATAGATATTATAGATTGTTTAAATATTTAATTTCATCAGTATTTTAGTAATTAATCATCGCTGGTAATAAGTTGGTTTCTTTTGTTTCTTTGAAATAAAAAAAATATCTGTCAAGTAATACAGACTAAATTTTATTCATGGTTTTTGAAAGAATTCGACCAATCCGAGCGTTAAGTGATCAATGTACATCAAGTTTTCAAATTAATCATCCGAGATTCGAGTCATCCATCCGACTGTTTAATTCTTATAAAGATACTTTTCGGCAAGCCGATGCCAAGCTTGGCGATTTACATGTAAAGATCAACAAAATATCGATAACCAAACATACATTTCTTACCGTACGCATTTAAATGGTAAGTACGGCAAATTTGTATCTGCCGATGCTTTATTTGGATTAACCGAAAAGTTTCACGTACCTTGCGAGCGCGGGATGAAATGTTATTTCGTGGTGGATAATTACTTAAGTAGTGAAGTGATAGTGACTGCATAGACTGACTTTTCTGGTATCATATCGATCGATTCGTTTTTTATTAATTTATTTTGATTTTTAAAGTAACACTGTGATAAGTTATCGCTGTCGTAAAGAGTTTTTTGATATATTTGAAGTTTTTTCTTTTTTAAAATTAAAGTGTAAACAAATTCAGGTAAATTAACCTAAAAAGTGGAAGCTATGGGAGAAACTATAAGTACTGATAAATCTGATATTGTAAATTATATTTTGCAAAATGGATTATCATCTATATCATGCGAAGAATAAATTGATATTAAAAATTAGCGGCGTCCTTTGCCTAAAAGTACTTATGGCTTACCGGAAGTGAAATAAAAAACAAACTTTTGTGTTGGCCTTGCATATTATTTGGACTAGGGAATTATTTGGAATAGGGCAAACATCAAAATCCGTGGTGTGAACCTGGTTACGATAATTTAAAGGAATTATTTAGGGCTTTAGAGAAACATGATATTTCGAAAGATTATACATACAGGCAGATTAAATTAGATTTGTTTAGAAAACAAAATATCTATGTTTCAGTATAGATAATACCCAACGTGAAAATGCTATATACAACGAGATTGTAAAAAATAATCACGAAGTTTTACGTCGTTTAATTGATATTATAATTTTTTAAATTGTCGGGAATTATCATTTAGAAGACACAATGTATCGGAGCATTCGGTAAAGCAAGGTAAATATAGAGAACTAATAAAAATGTTTAAGAAATACGGTTTGGAATTTTCTAATTTACTTTGTGATTTGAAGACATTTAGCAGTGTATCTAAAATAATCCAGAATGAATTAATGGAATCAATTACTTACATTTTTAATAATGTTATTGAATCTGAGATTCAGGAAACCATTTGCTTTTCGCTAGAAGTAGATGAAACTACCGATATATCATGTCATTCACAATTATAAGTTCGATACACGTTACGTGGTAATATTTATGAGAGGTTTTTAGGTTTTACAGACGTGAATGAAAGCCATAAGCAGAATATATTTTTGGTTTTTAAGGGACAGATTAAAATATGTTGATATCAAAAATAAATTGGTAGGGCAAACTAATGACGGCGCTGTCTTGATATCTGGTGAATTGAATGGTCTTCAGGCAAAAGTTAAAACTCTTGCACCGCAAGCTTTATTTACTTACTGTCATGAGCATAGAATTAATTTAGTTTTGCAGGATACGTGTAAACCAATTAAAGAATGTGTTCTTTTTTTGCCAGTTTATGTGGATTTGCATAATTTTTCACAAGCTCGCCTTAATGGACTAATGTTCTAGAACAGGTTGTTTCGAAAAAAAAGCCAATAGTTTGTCAGAAGGAATTTTAAATCTCGGTTAGTTTTCAGTAGTAATATCCCTAGGACATTGATAACAGATGAGATAATTTCATGACAATCGAAAGCTCGTTCCTTGGTAACAGCACGAAGCCGAAGGCTGAGTGCTGTTACCTAGGAACAAGCTTGAGAAATTTGTCATGAAATTATGAGGCATTCATCAATGTCCGAGGGATATTCGGCGGATAATTTTTCGAAAAAAAAAATCATATATATTTGTTACTGTAGGTTGTATTTCTGGGAATTTTTTTTTTTGATTAGCGCATTTATACTTTGAACATTCTCATTGCCGAAACGTGACATTTTGAAATTTATTTAGATGAAGTTGTCAAACTCGATCGTGTTGTCATAGGGATTGAAAATTGCACTGAATGCAATTATCAGTCTAATGTTGACATGATTGGGTGAAATTGTTCCACATGACACAAAATGACGAAATTTGAATGGTTGTTAGAACAGTCGAAAAATTATCACTGTAACAAATTTTCGTGATCAGCTTTTGGAAGTTTTTGATTTTATTATTGAAGACGACGATTTTGAAAGTGATGATATCTCGATCCGTAAAGCAATCGGTTTGAAAACTTTATTAAATGATTACTCTTTTATTATTTTTTTAAATGTTTTCAAGAAAATGTTTACCCAAACCGATTTGATATTCAGTGTTGTTCAAAATCAGTGAACTGATATTATTTATTCCAAAAATAGAATAACAAAACTGGTGCTAAATCTCCGACACTTTCGTTATGGTAGTTGTTTTTCCTCGCTTGATATTTTCGAACCAGGTAGACAAAGGTGTCCACACCTTCCAGTTCCAGATCATCAATTAATAGTCTAGGTATCTGGTTGCCTGATCTAGTACAATACATATACTTGGTTTTCTGTGCGTTTATTTTTAATCTCATTCTCATTGCAGACTCCCTTAGTGATCGAAATGCTTCGGTCAGAGATTCTGTGGACATAGCAATAATGTCTATGTCATCTGCATAGCCGACCACTTGTACAGATTTATTAAAGATGGTGCCATTCGTATTAATATGGCATTCTCGAATTACTTTTTCTAGTGCAAGGTTAAATAAGAGACACGACAGTCCATCTCCCTGTCTCAGTCCATTTTTACAATGGAAGGATCTTAAAAAGTCGTTTTGGATTCTGACTACACTCTTTACGCCTGTTAGTGTAAGTTCCGTTAGTTAAACAAGATGAAGCGGCATTTGAAATTCCACCATAGCCTGTTGAAGTTTTTGTCTGTTGACTGAGTCGTATGCGGCTTTGAAATCTACGAATATGTGGTGGGTGTCGACTCCGAACTAAAGCGTTTTCTCAAGAATCTGCCCTACTGAAGATTTGATCCGTTGTTGATTTATTGGGTCGGAAACCGCACTGGTAGTTCCCAACTATTTGTTCAGCATAGGGGATCAATCTTCTGTGCAAAAAGTTGGACAATACTTTATATGCCACGTTCTGTAGAGTGATGCCTCTATAATTATCACACACCATCATATCTCCCTTTTTGTGAAGAGGGTGTATTACACCTAATTTCCAGTCTGCGGGCGTTTTCTTTTGCGGGGAAGATTGTCCAAACCAGGGGCTTTGTTATTTTTTAGTTTTGAAATAGCTTCTCTAATTTCTTCTTCGGTGGGGGGCGACTCTTGAGCGTTTTTATCCATTTCAGGCAAAGTAATTTCTATTTGGTCTTCTTCACGACTGCCGCTAAGCAGTTCTTCAAAATGATTCGCCTACCTATTTAGTATCTGTTCTTTGTCACTAATTATGGAACCATCTCTGTCTTTACATGCTGTTATTCTGGGATTGAATTTTTTTCTTTAGCTGTTTATCTTCTGGTAGAATTTTCGCGAGTCTTTTCTATTGTGGTGGTTAACAATCTCGTTTAGAGCGTTTTCGTCTAGCTCTTTCTTTTTACTTCTAAACGTCCTTTTTTCTTCTCGTCTAAGATTTTCATAATCTTCCAAGCATGATCTCGTTCTGCGCTGCTGAAGTCTCTTATATGCTTCATTTTTCTGTTGGTTAATGGATCTACATTCTTCGTCAAACTAATCTTCGTTTATTTTAGCCTGGTTAGATTTTAAAAAGCCTTTAGCCGCTGTATGGATAGCCTCCTTGCATTTGGTCCAGTGTTCTTCTATACTTAAATTTTCGTCGATTCTTGTCAGCTCTTCATTTAAAATTTTCCTGTAGTTATCCCTAGCGTCTTCAGATTTTAGCACATCAGTATTATATTTCGTAGATTTTGTGCTCTGGCCCTTCTTAGCTCTTGATATGCGAGCCCTGAGTTTTGTTCTCACAAGTTAGTGGTCAGCGTCTATATTAGCACCTCTTTATGCTTACATCTAGTACGTCCGAGAAAGAAATGTCGACTATCAATTAGTACATGGTCAATTTGGTTTTTTGTTTGACCGTCTGGTGATTGCCATGTGGCTTTGTGGATATTTTTGTGAGGAAAACATGTACTTACTACCACCATCCCCAATGATGCTGCGAGTTCAATCAGGCGTAAACCGTTTTGATTGCTGACAGCATGAAGACTATGCTCGTCGATCGTGGGTCGGTAAATAGTCTCTTGTCCGACTTTAGCGTTAAAATCACCAATAATAATTTTTATGTCGTTGTTCTGACATTGTCTGTAAGTGCTTTCCAGTTTCTCGTAAAATATGTCCTTCTCGTCTTCTTTATCTTTAGTGGGAGCATGGATATTGATAATGCTGTAATTAAAAAACCTGCCTTTAATTCGGATTATACATATCCTTGGACTTATTGGATCGAAAGCTATGACTCTGATTTCAATCGTTTATTCAGTATGAATTCCACGCCAAAAATGTGATTATTTTTATCTCCGCTGTAGTAGAGAGTGTAGTCTTTTTTTTTCTAGGCTAGCACTACCTGTCCACCTGATTTCTTGAAGTGGTATAATATCCGCTGAATATTCATTAAGTGTATTGGACAGGCTTCTTAGTTTACCTGCACTATACAGCGTACGAACATTCCAAGTAAATAAACCAATATCATTAACCTTATTTCGTTTGCCAAGTCGTCCACAAAAAATCCGTCCGGCTGATTGTTTTGAAGTTTCCGTAACAGAAGAATTTTTACAGGAGGGGGCTGTTAACCCTCTGCCCAACCCCCAACCTGGAGGACCAGTTCACAACAAACTGTTACCGAAATTAATAAATTATTGTCATTAATTCTCTCATTGCCACCAACTTCTGCCTCCAATGAACTGGATTTCTCTTGTCTGAAAAGAATCAAAACATATTGTCGAAACACCATGAAACCAGAGAGAGTGTCAAGCTTGTCTCAAATGTCAATAGAAAAAAAACTTTTAAAATCTCTCCGAAACTCTAATAAATTTTACAATGTTACAACCCATTTTGCTTCTTCCAAACAACGTAGACTAGAGTTAATTTATAAACATGTTTAGGTTCTAAATTTATAGGAAAAAAATTGAAGCCTTTTTATTAGACGGTATACCTATCTGAGGAGACAAAAAAACCTGGCCGACCTTGTCTCTAAAGCCACGAGTCGCCACTGTATTGTCGGCATATTTATATTAGCCGACTTTCATTACCGTTTCTAATTTCCTCTTCTCTGAATCGTCCCACTATATACCTTCGTTTTCTATGTGGCTGTCAAAATCTTCAATTAGAAGTCTTCTTTTTCTTTCGTCTTGCCTAATACATATTTTGTATATGTTCTTTTCATTTATTTTTTTATTGATATCGATACTCATTTTGCTGCTTTTTCGTATTTGCGAACCCCACCCTATATATGTGTGTACGAAGAAATTAAAAGGAGTAAATTTGCATAATTCTCCAGTATGAAATTCAGATGCAAGGTTAGCAATGACTATTATAGAGAAGGCAAATAAATTTGCCAACTGTTCTGTAAGAGAATATGTCAATATCTTTCCTTTTGTAATCTTGTAATCCCTCAGGTTTTTATAAAATGGTGGTAACCTCGTCAATAAATAAATTAACAAAGGTAACAGTATACTTGATATTTTCAAACGTTCCATAAATTTGCCTCATCTTGTATGTGTGTCATCTACCATTATTCGGTTATTTAAGGATGAAAATGTATAAATAAATTAACATTCATTATTTTCCGTGTCATAAATAAGACTTCCGGCTCATAGAAGAAGTGATTTCGGCCCAAGTCGATTACAATTTTTTATCGATATTGGGCAATGAAAGAAAGATGAGTTGGGGATGGGAGCCCTTAAATCTGACGATGGCCTACGTCGAGAGGGAGCCACGTGAATTACGTGGTGTGGAAAAAAGGTTGGTGAGCCCTTAATGGAGCGGTTTTTGGCCGTTAATGGCCGTGATTTCTACGATCGTCGTCGATTCGGGGACGCCGGCGGCCGGGGGGGTCCCGCGCTGCGGTAATTAACTGCTGGAGGGTTGGCAAAGTGTTAAAAGGATGAGTACGTTTCCGAGGAAAAAAAAGGACGATTTTATCACCTCGATGGAGTTTCACTTGGCTGTTTTCAAATTTGGGTATTAATGGATTTTTATGAATTGATACTTTGTCGGCTCGTCTCAAAGTTGCCAATTATTGGGAGCGGTAATTTTAAGAGGGACCGAACAAGTCTTGTTTTAGACTCACTTTTTGTCACATCTTTAATACAAGGAGGGTATAAAAAAGCAATAAATGACAAGTGGAACAACTGATTAACCAATTATAATTGAGACAAAAAATGACGTTATAAATGAAATATGTATTTAGTTTTTATGTCACTTCTCATATTGAAAATTGTTATAACAATATAGATGAAATAATGCGACAGACAAAAAAAGGCGAGATAACGATGATTAGGTGACTTTGACGCAAAATTGGTCATTTTGCCAAAGGAGACAACATAGAACCATACGGTCTCGGTACCAGAAACAATAGGAGAGATAGACTGGTACAATTCTACGTACAGAACAACCTGTTAGTAGCGAACACCTTCTTTAAACAACATCCTAGAAGGCTATACACTTGGAAATCAGTTGCAGACAGAAAAAATGAAATTGTTAGAAATTGACTTCATTTTGCTCGAAAACAACTTTAACAAGTACATAAAAGCTACTAAAACATATTCTGGAGCTGAAATTCATAGCAATTACAATCCAGTTATAATGGATTTTAGACTAAAAAGGTTTCTTAAAGTTAAAAGGGAAAAAGTGTCAAGAAAAATAGATATCTCATAACTGAAGAATCCTGAAAAAAATTAAATAAGTATCAAGGTTGAGAAAGATATAGAAACGCTAGAGAACTTGGTACAGCAGACGTTGAAGTAACATGGACTGTTTTAAAAACGAAAATAACAAAGATACATGAAGACGACATCAGGTTCACGAAAAACAACAGAAAGCAAGAATGGATAATGCAAGAGATCATGGACCTCATGGACGTAACATGAAAACATAAAACAAACCCAATAGAATACAAACCAGTCAATAAAATCATTAGAAAAAAGTGCAAAGAAGCTAAAGAAAACTTGATGTCAACCGAAAGCCTAGAAACTGAACAACTTCAGGAAAGATACGACACCTTTAATGTCCATAAAAAAGTGAATGAAATGACAGGTAGACACAGAAAGAAACAAGAAACAATATTTAGAAATATCAATAACGAGCTAATTATAGGTACAGAAGACAAACTGGAGAGATGGAAAGAATACATTCATATACTTTTTAACGATGATAGACCTTGTTATACACCATCCACGGATGATCGAATAGATGAAAAAGGTCCAAAAATAACAAAAGAAGAAGTTATTTATGCAGTAAAAGCTCAGAATAACGGGAAAGTCACCGGTCCAGACAATATCAATGTCGAAATACTTAAACTAATTGCAGATAACGAAAGTAAAAGCCTCGACTTAATAACAGCACTATTCAATAAGATATATGACACAGGTAAAATACCATCAGACTGGCTAAAATCAACATTCGTAACATTTCCACAAAAATCCAATACCTCACACTGAGATGACTATCGAATATTAACCATGGTGTCTTATGTCCTTAAAACTTTTCTCAGAATCATTCATACACGAATTTACAAGAAGTATGAATTTCAGATGAGTGACACACAATTCGGATTTCGAAAGGGATTGGGAACACGAGAAGCTCTTTTTGCCTTAAATGTGTTAACAAAACGATACAGAGACATGAATGTAGATTTATATGCATGTTTTATTGATTATCGAAAAGCATTTGACTGCGTTAACTATCAAAAGATGATCGAAATTCTGAGAACAACGAATTGATGAACAAGACTTGCGAATTATATCAGAATTATATTGGCACCAAACGACAACAATTGAAATAGAGCACACAACCGAAGATATACGAATCCGACGAGGAGTGCAACACGGTTGCGTTTTGTAACCGCTATTATTTAATCTGTATTTGGAATCTACATTCAGAAAAGCATTAGACGAGGTTCAAGGTGAAATAAAGATTAACGGAAACAGCATAGACAATATCAGGTACTCTGATAATACCGCTAATAGCAAGCAATGCACAAGAATTACAAAATATAATAAATGCGGTAGTTTTTTTTTGTATGCCAAGGGACGAATAATAGAACAGGTCACTTCCATAAAATATTTGGGAGCAAATATCAACAGCCAGTGTAACCCAAAAAAAGAAATTCTGTCAAGACGCGAACAAGCTAGGAAAACACTTATGAACATGAAAACATTTTTTACAAGATTAAACCTTAGTCTAGAGCTCAGAATCCAAATGATCGGATGTTTCGTTTTTTGCTGTTTGGCTGTATGGCTGTGAAAGTTAGACAATGGACTCTGAAACAGAAAAAAGAATAGATGCCTTTGAACTGTATATATACAGACGGATGCTGAGGATTCCATGGATACAAAAATTGATCAATGGTGAGATACTTCGGCGCATGAGTAAATAAAAAGAATTACTCAGCATAATCAAAGAGAGAAAAATATAATACTTGGGTCATGTGTTGAGAGGTGAAAGACATGAATTATTCCAAATCATATTGGAAGGTAAAGTACAGGACAAAAGATCAGTAGGAAGACGCCAGAACTCGTGGCTGAAAGACCTGAGGAGATGGTGTGACCGCTCACCCACAGAAATCTTTCGTGCAGCAGTTTCCAAAGCTCATTTGGATCGCCAACCCTCGAAAGGGGACGGCGCAATAAGAACAAGAATGTCACTTTGGCATTACAGTCTATTAGGCGCGCAAAAGATACATAAATACTCGTATCCTGATGACTTGCACCTGGTGAGTTATGTTAGCCTGTACAATTTCCTATAACACAACTTGTCCCAACGGCCGCTCTTTGTCAACTATTGTTTTCCGACCATGAATGGCTTTGAGATTTCTGACAATCGAAAATATAAAACAAGTAATTTCTAAGTTTAATTCTTTTGTATCCTTTGATAATGCTTTTTTACAGTATTAAAAAGAAATTTTTTATAGTTGAGCAAAACATGTTTTGGAGTAGCAAATTAGTCGGCAAAATTAAAATCCAAGTTGCGGGTCTAAAACATAGTTTTATTGATGGAGCGGATCTTGTGTCTACGTAAAAGTCAAAATCGGCTGATTATCACGGTAAACGCCATGATCGAGAGGCGAGTAAAACTGCGGTTTTGTGGCTCGTTGGTAAAGCTCGTCAGTGTATCATTGCAATACCGCGGTTTTATATACCTACGAGCCTGGCTCGGGGCTCGTCAGTTTGTTTTATTTTTTACTTGGCTCGTCTGAACACAATATGTTAGCTGTGGACGGTTGACAATGACCGTTTTGCTTGCTAGTCGATCAGCACCAACGAGCCGCGAGTAAAACCGTCGTTCTTAAAACTGCGGTATTATGGCTCGCACGTCGATCACCCACTTTACATGAATACCGAGATGTTTGTGAAATGGTTGAAAGAAATACTACTACCAAGTTTACATAAACTATCTATAATAGTTTTGGATAATGCCGCATACCATTGGGAAGTTTTAAATAAGCACGGAACTCATTCTTCTACGAAACTATTTTTTCAGAACCTGCTAAATTTGTTTGATGATCTGCCCAAGAAAAGCAGAAAAATTCTATGCGGTGACTTGAATATTAATTACCATGTTGCTTGTGCTACCCGACTGTCCTTGGTCAATTTATTCGAATTGTTTGGTCTCACAAAAACTGAGAAAACTGAGGCGTTAGTTCTCAAAGCCGGGCTAGTATGCCGTATAGCCGCATATTCTTCCAATAAAATGCGTTAAAAGGCATAAAATAACAGTTCATTAACTTCGAAGTCTCTTAAATATGATTGATATCGTACGGATAGACTTCTTGCTAAATATTTTGCAATAAGTAATTCGTTTTTTTCTTGTTTTCCCCAAAAGAAATTAATTTTTATATTTATTTTAATACTCTACTCACACTAAAGCTGAGCTTAATAGTCCTAGCTGTAGAGAAAATCACGTGCATTAATTAGTTAATTTTTGAAAACAGCACAGCGTTATAAATGACAAAGCCTGGAGTAACCTCCAAGTGCTTGCAAATAAAAACTTTTGGTTATAGTATTTTTATGGCAATAATTCTTAAATTTTTATAAATTTTACAGGGCTAGAACTTTTTTTTTTAAAGATGAAGACCTAATTATAAACGGATTCTTTTGTTGGCCAATTATATTTTTAAGTAGGAATTAAAATAATTGCTTAAAAAGTTTTTCAACCCTTTATTTATTGCTTTGAATTAGGGGCGACTTTTGTGTTAGGGGAGGGGTAAGGGGTAGAAAACCTTTTTGGGTAATTATTAGTAATTATTAGGAAGCCGGGAAAAATCCTCTTCGCTTTATAGTGGAAGGTGTGGAGGTTGCACTGGTTAAATCGATTAAGTATCTGGGAGTCTGGTTGTCGGAAGGACTAAGGTTCGGAGTACACATCCAAAAGACAGTAGAGAAGGCGAACTGAAATTTAGGCGTTCATACGGCTGATGCCAAACATTGGAGACCAAAGTAGCACCAAAAGAAAGGTGTTAAATGGAGTTTTCCAGTCGGTGGTAACCTACGCTCCCCCCGTGTGGTGTAGCGTACTAAACACTGCGAAATACGCTAAGCTGATGGAGACTTCGCAAAGGCGAATGCTCCTCAGGGTATCTAGCGCATATAGGACAGTTTCAAATGAGGCTCTGTATATCATTGGAGCGGTTATACCGATCGTTTTGGTGCAAAGAGCGAGCGAGGGTGTATGCGAGAAGGATGGATGTAAATATAGATAAAAATGAGAGAGAAAGAACGATAGTAGAGTGGCACAGAGAATGGGCGGATGATAGCGGAAAGGCAAGGTGGACGAAGGAGCTTATTCCCGATCTGAGGCCGTGGTGGGAATGTAAGTTCAGGAAACTAGACTACTTCCTGACGCAGTTTCTGACCGGACATGGTAGTTTTGGCACCTTCACAAATAGAATAGGCAAATCTGCCTCGACAGACTGTACTGTTTGTGGGTTACCGGACGCTCCCGCCCACATTTTTAACTGCCAGAGATGGGCAAATGAGAGGGGGGATTTCGAGAGGCGAATGGGTTTCGGGCTGGATGAAAGAAACGTTGTCAACATAATGCTGAGAGGAGAGAAAGAATGGAGAGAAGTACACTGTCTGATTTCTGGGGTGATGAAGAAAAAGAAGAAGGAGGACAGAGGAGAAAATTGAGCCAGGGATCTAAAATTTATGGTTAATATTATTTATTGCTTTATGGCCTAACGTCTGAAACATTTTCTGATATACGGTAATAGGTATGGTTATTTATAAATTTTTAGTTTTTTATATTAGTTGTTCATTGAGTGACAAGACCACTTCTTTGGAACGGTGGTTAAGGTTTTAGCCGGAACACAGTTAATCCGGCACTACCCTGGGGTCTTCTGGCCTAGTGTCCTACTCGGCCGAAAGATGCCGGGGTGTCTTGTTCCGTGACGTAGATGTCCAAAAAAGATTTCCTCCACCGTTGCCTGTCAGAATTCAATGGATACCTTCTTAGGCTCTTACTGAAATCTGGCAATACGGCAATTAAAAAAAATTGTATGGTATCACAATGCATGTTAATTCTCCTACAAGAATTACTAAAACAACATCTACCATAATTGATTATATTGTCTCAGATTTCTAACCCCTTGATGTTCGCTCTACAATTATTAAGGCAGGACTATCTGATTATAAAGCAGATAAAGCAGTATATACCAAGTTTAATACACAACAAATCATCTTCGAAAACCCAACATTTAGGTAGAATTTTTTCCGCTCAGAACTTTCGTAAATTCCAAAATTTGCGCATCACTTCTGGGTGGCACTTTCCTTCTGTGGACATGACCATAATTTCAGTGATTTTTTGGATAGGCTTGTCTGTATTTTTAATAAGGCATTTCCTTTAATTAAAATTAAGTTCTTCTTCTTTCTTCTTTCAGTACCCTGTCCGATTATCGAACGTTGGCGATCATATTGGCAATAATAACTTTGTTTACGGCGGCTCTAAATAAATTAGCGGTGGTCTCTCGATACCATTCCCGGAGATTTCGGAGCCAGGATGTTCTTCGTCGGCCTGGGCCTCTCCTTCCGGCGATCTTACCCTGTATTATGAGGTGTAGAAGGTTATACCTCTCGAGATGTCTCATTACATGACCGAAATATTGTAACTTTCGAATTTTTATCGTTTTTGTTATTTCTGTGCTCTTTTTCATTCGATGTAAAACTATTTCATTTCTTATTCGATCAACTCATCTTATCCGCAATACTCGTCGATAAATCCACATCTCAAAGGCCTCTAATTTTTTCATTAATGTCTCTGTAACGGTCCAACTCTCCATACCATACAGCAATGTGGAGAATAGGTAGCAGCGTATTAATCTGACTTTAAGGTTTAACGTAATATCTCTATTAATTAGAATTTTCTTTAATTTATAGAAGGCGGCTCTGGCTTTTTCAATGCGTATTGTTATTTCTTTATTTATATCCCAGTTATCGTTAACGTTTGCACCCAAGTAGGTAATGTTGTGGACTCTTTCTAACTCTATTCCATACGCTCTGATGTTCGTTGGTTGTAACTCCGTTTTGCTGACAACCATAAGTTTTGTCTTAGAAGTATTAAATTTTAGCCCATATTCATCACATGCTTCGGTTACCTGTTTATAAGTCGTTGCAGGTCTTCTTCATTGGAGGCAATAAGTACCGTGTCGTCTGCATATCTGAGATTGTTGACATTAATTCCGTTAATTTTAATGCCTGTATCTTCAACTAAGGCTTCTTTGAAAATAAGTTCGGAGTAGATATTAAAAAGTAGAGGCGATAGAATACATCCTTGCCTCACTCCACGTCGTATTTCCACTGCTTCCGTGGAATTCCAAAATTAAGTTAAAACATCACAAACCCTAGACTACCAAAGGTATCAACCAAGATTATGCGTTCACTACTGTACGTATCAAGAAATTTACTACCAGCGTCTTTCTCACTAAATATATATCACCAAGTACAGAGGAACCTATCTAACCCTTATCAAAACAGCTAAAAAAATGTACTTTAAAAATCGTCTGGGAAGCTCTAAAAATGTTGCAAAAGAAGCTTGGTCCATAATCAACGATATTTGTAATAAATCTAACACTGCTCAAACATTACCTCTTCCCAACCGTGAAAATCTAAATAAATACTTCATTAATGTTCCACACGTATCCTATTTCTTATCTCGCCAATTTAAAAAAAGGTCTCAAATTCATTCTTTATAAGACGAGTTGATACATCTGAACTGATCCAAACAGTCAATAGTATCAAAAGCAAATCTTCCTGTAGTACTGATGGACTATCCATAACAATTTTCTTAGATCTCCCAAAAAATGTATTGGAAATCTTGGTCTCGCTAATTAATGATTCTTTGAAAACGGTATATTTCCAGAGTGTCTAAAGACAGCCATTATTATTCCTATTTATAGGAGTGGTGAAAAATCGAATTTCTGCAACTATAGCCCTATTGCCTTACTACCGGTCCTATCCAAAATTATGGTGAGACTTATAAAAGCCCGACTTATGTCCTTTATGAAAACAACATTGTATCACAAAGTCAGTTTGACTTTTGATCTAATAAATGTACTACTGATGCTATATTTTCGGTACTACATCAGGTCTATCAAGCACTTACCAATAATCTTCACACTGTCACTGTTTTTTGTGACTATGCCAAAGCACTTGTGTAAATCACGACAGTTTGATAAAAGAAACTGAATTTCGCGGTATTTCTTTGAACTGGTTTCAATCTTACTTGGGGAATAGGAAACAACTAGTTAGAGAAAATGATACTGACTCTGATCACTAAAGCATTGTATGTGAAGTACCACAAGATTCAGTATTGGGTCCTCTACTTTCCCTTATCTTTATAAATGACATGACTAACTTAGAAATCGATGGAAAAATTATTCTTTTTAATGATGATACCAGTATCACCTGGAGGAACTCTAATATTGCAACTCTTCAAGCTACTATCTAATTTACTATCGTTTAACATGGATAAGACAGTAGCATTATCCTACAGAGCTCTTAAACCCTTGCTTCTTAATAACAGCTAAATCAGTATCGTTGGTTACGATACTGATATCGTTATTAACTATTTCTTGGTATTTTTATAGACAGCAACCTTAAATGGTCCCTTCATATTGATTTGTTAAGTAAGAAACTAGCCTCAGCCTGCTATGCAATAAGATCTATTTCGAAGAAAATCAATTTAACGTCTTCCAAATTACCATGTTTTTCTTTGTTCGAGTCTCATCTTTGATTTGGTCTTCTTTTTTGGGGTTCTAGTACAGCTGCCCAATCTGATATTTTTTAAATAACAAAAAAGAGCAATACGGTATCTTTGTGACCTCAGTAGAATAACACATTGCAGAAGCACTTTAAAAATCACGGGATTTTAACTCTTCCCTCTTTATATATTTTAGAAGCTGTTTGCTTAATTCATAAACACCTACACGTTTTTGCAGCAAGATCTAATCATGACTACTTTACCAGAAATTCAACCTTCGATGTGTATTTACCGATCCCCTTCACTTAGTTAGTAAAGAAATCTATATTATACACTTCTCCAAGAAATTAACGCACCACTTTGAAATATTAAAATATTTCCATTGTAATGTTATATTTTGCAAGCCCCTTGTATATGCTATTCGTACACTCTATATTTATTGACTGTGTTTTATCGCTATAGTTTTTTTTGCAACAAAACAAAAATAAGCAAAAAATGTACTTATTCTATAAATATACTAATTTCCAAGTGTTCACGAATTTTATTCGGCTACTGTTTAATTGTTGATTATTGTTAATTGTGTTTATTAGGGAGCGTCAATCACGTAATTTAACCCGAGATGAATGTGCCCAAGCAGTGATACTGTCGGAAGAAGGTTGGAGTTACCGGAGAATTGGTAGTTGGTTTAATATGTCCCACACATCCGTCTCACGGCTGTTAGAAAGATTCCTCGAAACAGGGGATCATACACGCAGACCAGGGCAAGGACGAAACCCGGTAACTACCCCTATTCAAGATCGATTTTTAAGAATTTCTGCTCTTCGACAACGTTTTGTAACACATCGAAGTCTACAAATTCAGCTTCGAGACATGCATGCTATACAAATTAGTACTGAAACTGTTCGACAGCGACTTAGGGAATACAACTTAACACCTAGGATTGCCGTCCGGGGTCCTCTATTAACTGCAGAGCATCGAAGGGGGAGACTACATTTTGCCAGAGAACACGTTAATTGGTTAGAGGCTGACTGGGAACGAGTGCTATTTACTGATGACCTCCGATTTTGTTTGTACAATAACGACAGACGTGTTCGTGTGTTGCGACGACCCATCGAACGATATGCTCAGTGTAACTTCTCACGCACCACATTTTTTGGTGGAGGATCCGTTATGGTGTGGGGTGGTATTTTTTTGACCGCACGTACGGACCTAGTGGACATAGAAAATGAAACTGTTACCGCTGAAACGTACATATTGGAGATCCTGGAGCAACATGTATTACCATTTGCTCCTTATATCGGTGAAAATTTCTTACTAATGCAAGATAATGCCAGACCTCACGCTGCACAGATCGTCAGAAATTATCTAGAAGAGGTAGAAATTAAGACTATGGAATGGCCAGCACATAGTCCGGATTTAAATTCGAATGAAAATCTCTGGGATATCCTTGGTAGGCGATTAAGAGCGACACCGATCCAACCAAACAACTTACAGGAAGTGGGAGAGAGGCTGATCCAGATTTGGAGAGAACTAGACCAAAATGAAATACGGCAATTAATTCTAAGTATGGGCCAACGATGTGAGGCTGTTATACGTAGTAGAGGTGGAAACACTCATTATTAAGACTTTTTTCATATTTTAGTTTACTTTTGTTATCATTTTTTTTTTAGAATTTTCCTTTTTATTTTTTTTCTCCTGTACTTCTGTTCTGATGATTAGACAAATTGTTATAATTACTAATAAAATGTAGAGTAAATCTGGTGAAGTTTTATTTTTTATTCTTTGCCTGTTTACAAATAAAATTGATTTATTAAAGTGGTGCGTTAATTTCTTGGAGAAGTGTATTTGGAAAAAAATTATACAACCACCTCCCTTTGCAACTTAAATCTGCGACTTCTTTCCTTAAGTTCCGTAAAATGATAAAAGCCTATCTATCTGAAAGACCATATTATTCAGTAGAAGAGTTTTTTAACGAATAACTAAGAAATTACAGTACATTTATGTACAAGTAACCAAGTATTATTACCATTGTAAATTCAATTCCATTGAATATATTTGGGGAATATGCAAATCTTACTTCGATAAATATATTGGAAGTAACGGTTACAGTTAGTTACAGGCAGTTTTGCAAATATTACAAGGAGTATACGAATGCAATTCGGGAAAAAAGTGTGCGGACATGTGAAAAGTTAATTAAAGAATGTTGGATGCGTTTTATCAGCCCATAGAACAGGCGGGTTTTAGAAAAGGCTATGGAACAAACGATCACCTACTGGTAATAAAAATTCTTATAGAAAAATGCACTGAATATAATAAACCACTAGCTTTAATATTTGTCGACTATGAAAAGGCATTCGACACCGTGAATCAACAAAAAATGTTGGAAGCCTTGACAGAATGCCGAATTGACTATCGGTATATAAATATAATTAAACATATATACCAAAACGCCGGCGTAGCGCAAGCGGTAGGATGTTTGCCTCGCAAGCAGGTGGTCCGGGGTTCGAATCCCACCGCCGGCAAGAACATCTAGACATTTTAAAAATGTCTATAGGCCCCAGGTCGACTCAGCCTGAATAAAAAATGAGTACCTTGGGTAAAACCAGGGGTAATAATAGACGGTTGAAGCGTAGCACTGGCCATGTTACCTTCCTTGATACCGTAGGCCCTAGATATAGCAGACTACCCTGCTATACTCCCAAAGCCGCGACAGCGGTATAAAACGGGAGACTATTATTATTATATATACCAAAACGCAACAGCCAGTGTTAGAGTGGGTGATCGTCAAACCCAGAAATTCCCGATACAACGTGGAGTACGTCAGGGGGACACCATATCGCCGAAACTGTTCACTACGCTTTTGGAATATATATGTAAAAGGGCAAAACTGACCGACAAGGGCATAAACATAAACGGAGAAAAGCTTAGCCATCTAAGGTTTGCAGATGATATTGTACTAATAGCTGATAGGATAGATGAGGCCAAAGAACTTTTAAATCAGCTCTACCTTTCCTCGCTAGAAGGGGGATTGAAAATAAATATATCTAAAACCCAGATGATGACAAATCTTGTAGTCAGCGAAGATATATGCGTAGGAACAAGATCCATAGACCAGGTAATGGCCTATAAATACCTAGGTCATGAGATTCGCATAGGAAAAGATAACCAAACCGTTGAGCTTCTCCGTCGTATAAGACTGACTTGGGCAGCCTTCGGCAAGCTGAACCATATTTTCAAATCTTCTGATATACCAATATGCCTTAAAAGAAAAACGTTTAATCAGTGTGTTTTGCCAGTGTTAACTTACGGTGCCAAAACGTTGACCATGACAAGGAGAACAGTTCAAAAGATCCGTGTGTGTCAAAGGGCGATGGAGCGTGCTATGTTGGGCGTTTCACTACGAGACAAGATCCCAAATCGCCAGCTACGACAAAGAACAGGAGTGGCTGATGCAGTAGAGAGAGTAGCAACACTAAAATGGAACTGGGCAGGTTACGTGGCTCGAATGACAGACAATAGATGGACAAAGCGGATACTGGAATGGAGACCAAGAGATGATGCCTACCGAAGTAGAGGTCGTCCACCAACACGTTGGTCTGACGATCTAAAACTTTGTCGTAGGAATTGGATGCAAGAGGCACAAGATCGAAATAGATGGAAAATTATGAGGGAGATCTATGTCCAGCAGTGGATAAGCGAAGATTGAATGATGATGATGATGATGATGATGATGGATGCGTGAAAATCGCATTGAAGTAATTAACAAAGTCATCATTTAGTCCAGTAACTCGGGCGGAAAATAGCACCTGACTGCAAGAATTTAAGCTTGTCTTACCCTTTTATGCAAAAGTTATAAATGGACGAAGTGTTCTTTTTGTCTTTAATCGGTAAAAACTATCCTTAAGTGAAAAAAAATATAATAACACATAATTTAGCATAATTTAGCTTTTATCAGTTTTATGTTTTAAAAGCGTGCTCTAAAATAAATAGCTTTACATATCAGTATGATTTACCACATATACAAAGATAATATGCAATAGCAAAGATAAAAGCCACAACAGCTTTAAAGACATTGAATTCAAGTCTGTTTTAATCACACAACTAATTTTCAGAGAGAAAAATAAACGAATTTGCTTTATATGATTTATGTTTTTGGCTACATACCTTTTGTTGATTATAACATGCTTAATAAGGTGTTTTCCTTTGACGATTTGATCTGTATGTACCGTGAGGACGTTATTTTCCAAATCTTGGGCTTTAACACCATTTATATCCATTATATGAGTATCACCAACAAGCGTTAAATCTCCTTCAAATGTATTCCATCCTTTGATTTCCACAGTTTTGCTAGATCCTTGAACAATCTAGAAAATTGTGCTTATGTTTTATTTTAAACAAAAAATTTGTCTAATGTGTTCATCATTTTTTGTTTCAGCTTTATACCAGCATACCGGACGATACATAATTAACAGGTAAGAAAAATAAGCATATAAAATCACAAAAAATCAAATAAGTACCATAATGGAAAAATAATATAAACATTTGAAAAAAAATCATTTAACTTGTGGTATAGAAGGGATGTTAGAGGGTTTATTAACTGTTTGTGACTACTTTACATTTTAAACACTGTATTTATTTCTATACATTAGATGATCGACTGTTTACAATATCAGCCGTAACGCATAAACAATAGTATTATTGACCTACGCTAATTGTTGTGAAACAATATTCTTATGCACCCTATGATCCGATAGGTACCATATTTACACGAATAAATATTTAAATACTTAGGTCTTTTCAATGTCAGCTTAAATGTTAATGTTTATGGACCGAAGACATTGTCTAGGCCACCAAAACCTACTTTCAACTCGGATCAACGGATTAATTGTTAAACATATTTCTTTTTATATTAATAGTGAATGCTTTCTGTTATAATTATCAACAGATAGAGGGAGTGTGAGCTCACACTCCCTCTCAGGGGAAAATTCACTTATCCCAGATATTTACGGTATCAAAAGGATTGAGATCTGGTGGGACTCTTTCAGTGTTATCGAGCCATAGGTGACTTGGTACGTTATATCTCCCAAAAATGTTGGTATCCATCTGGACGTCGAGAGTAGCACAGCTTTCTGCATGGTCTTATACAGGTGTTTAATTTGGACCCAGCTGTTTTGTTTCATAGGAGGTGTTTCGGAATGACACCAGTAGTATATATAATAACAGGTACTTTCTGGGTACTTTCCATTCTCCACTGCCTCATTATTTGTATTTCTGGATATATATACTTGACGATCTTTTCGTTGTATTTAACCCTCAGATTATTGTTGTTGGGTATCGCCACATCTATTAGTGTTGTTTGCTTAGTAAGTTTTTAACTACTATAAAGAAATTGGTCTATTATGTACCACTGCTTGGTATATGAGCACAGTGCAGTCCCAGTACAGTTTGTAATTGTCGTTTTCAAGCATTCTGTTAGGGACGTATTTATGGTCGGTTTGGAAAAGTTCCAGTTTGTTGGCTAATTCTTGGTGGATAAGCTTTTCTACTATTTGCGCTGTTGACAATATGTTTCGGGTAATTTTTAGTTGGAGTAACCTAATCCTGAATGACAAACAGGAAACCCTCTGTCTCGGGAAACATATTTCCTGATGTCAACCAATAGTTCGACGCTGTATTGTCGACATATTCTTGGCTGATCTCATTGAGATATGGTCTATGCAGAGATTTACTAATCCAGGTGCGCATTTTTTCTTGCTTAGAGATTTGATTTGCGCGCATGTCTTGATCCCTCATTTTAAACAGCATTGTGTCATCTACTGCGTAAATAGAGCGATGTAAAGTAGATGTCTCAGCTTTCACCTGAAAATACATTCTTAAATTGGCACTTTGTTTATTCATTGATCAGCTATGTCTATAAGTCCTCTTTCCCCTCAATATCGCGATAATGTTGTTCTCTCTACTGCACTGCGTGGACGGTGTTTTTGCGCCTTTGTGAGAAGTGTTCTTAATTTCCGCTGAAAACTTGTTATATCTATTTTTGACCACATTTGGATACCAAATGAGTAGCTAAGGTCGGAATAAGCGTACGTCTTTAAAGTCTTAAATAAATTTTTGCTATTCAGATATGTCTTACTCTTCGCACAAACTCGGAAGTTAGGTCGGTTTTCATTAGTTTATGGTCAATTTTTCGCGCTTGCTGCACTACGAGATATTTTTAAATATCATTTTCACCCATTGCCTTGATGTTTTGGCCATCTTGTATATCGAAACCTCCGGACTGAACCTTTCGACTGATGTAGTATACGGTACTTGTCTAGTTAAAAGTGCATCAGTTGAAAAAGTTTCTACAGTTTATTTTTATACTTATGTTTATTTATACAATTATTATTATTATAATTATTATAATTTAAGAATATTTTCCTTTTTAGTACTTTGGTATTAAAACACTACTACAAACTGAATTGTTCATTACTTCTCATTAGGAGATTGTATTAATATCTAGTGTAGCATAGACACCTTTCATGGACAAATAAAATATTATAGAAGTATCAGTGTAAATTTTCATGACAAAGTTAATCAAGTCACAGGAAAAGGGAAGTTGCTATCAGATTTAAGAAATAAAAACGCTAATACGAATATACTTACAAATGTATGGGTATTAACACTATTGATATGGTCTGCCTCAACTTCCACTACGTTCAGTGGTACTCTAAGATCGATGGTAGCATCGATTTTATCATCTGTTAACTTAATACCTTGTTGTAATACTCTTAAGAGAGATTCTAGTTTTTGGTCATTGTTTACTTGGTGAGTACCTCCTGCTTTATGTGATTTTGCATTTTCTAGCATTTTCAAGTCCTTTTTCTGGGTACTTTTTAAATCTAGAGATGTGGTATTTTCTGTTATAACATTTTCTGTTAATTCTTTTCGACTTACTTCAGGAAGATCTATTTTTTTATTAATATCTCCCTTTCTATAAATAATATCTTTGGATTTTAATTGTCTTTCTACATCAACAGGTCCAGATAACGTTATTGTTTTATTTAGAGTTAAATCTTTCGTCACGTTTAATACATTATTGAATCTATCAAACGCTTTACCCATTTTTTTGCCACGTAGATCCGGTGGACTTAACAGTACAAGATTATCGAAGGTTTTTTCGCCGTTGATCTGCTGATGTTCTGATGAGTTCTTGTATAGTACTTGAAGCTCTCCGCCTCTATTTACTTGCAGACCGTTTAAGTTTCTTGTCACTAAGAGATCTTTAACTTTGAGTTTTTGGGTAAAAACTGCTTTACCAAGCTCTATGGTTGGGCTGTTGGTTGTTATCAAGGCATCTGGTATCTTAGAATCTGAAAAGAAACAAATTATGCTTTGCTAAGTACACATACACAAAACTATCATGACCTTAAAATCTGACCCTAAAAGCTTCTTGGAAAACATCGGATATACATATAACGACAAAAACCAAGATGAAAGTGTTTTGACATACTGTGCCGTTACTATGAATGTATAGAATAAAATA
The DNA here is from genome assembly GCF_040954645.1 of Diabrotica undecimpunctata. Taxonomy (NCBI): domain Eukaryota; kingdom Metazoa; phylum Arthropoda; class Insecta; order Coleoptera; family Chrysomelidae; genus Diabrotica; species Diabrotica undecimpunctata. The sequence continues at coordinate 43,395,708 of NC_092810.1, read as the reverse complement.
AAGTACAAATATATAGAATAAAATGTAAAGACAAAGCTATCAGAGAAAATAGGTGAGAATATCTGTATCCAAAGCCAATGACATAATTTTTATAGATAGATAAATATATATAGATACTCACATTATGAAAAGGATTGAGATGATTCCGAAAACCCAGCTAAGTAAAAACGAAGACGAAAACGCTAAGAAAAACGGAAAGCATCCATATAGTAATCCGCGAAGCACAGACTGGATACGGAATCGGCAAATTATCAGACAGGCGCATTACAACTGACTCGTCATATGGTGAGACTGGTGTTGCAACTACTGCGCTTTTGAGTGTAACACCATCGTGCGTAGGGAATACATGGTGCAAACAGGGAAATTTTAACTAAAAAATGCCATAGATAGCTGTTGAGCTCATAATAAAGAGTTCATCGCCCCATCTGACAGCATTTCCTCCTAAGTCGTGGGATCAAAATGGACATGGAGACAAAAAGAGATGGTCCAGAAGAGGACTGAGCAATGATTGATTTTTCTTAGCCTAGAAGTACAGCGGTCGCTGATTCTGTCTCTGTCGCACAGGGCACTAAGTGATCCTTTAACACAGTAGAACAGCTTCGGCAGAACTTAATGTTGCTGTGAAAAGATTCGATGTCGTTAATACAAATATCAGGAAAGTTGTAGGTACAAATATCAAGAAAAAAGTGTTAAGTGAACCTTACGACCCAGGTAACGCCAAAGAGATGGTAAATTTTAAGCCATTAGAGAAATTTGGTAATATTATTATGTCTGAAAGAGTAGATTCGAATTTGAAATAATTTGGTTGATTGGTAATGGGATAGATGTTAAAATCTGAAGTGATAAAAGGTAAAGAAAATCACCAACTATAATCGAACTAGAAAAAAAAAGTGAATGCCAAATATCCCTAATTTTTGGAGATTTAGGATCTTAATAAGTACATCATTATCTAAAAACATTAATTAAAATTTGAATTAAATAAATGTCTTACTTGTCAACCATTTTGTATTAAGTTGTTCCGTCACAATCTTATCGAAGAAAAACTGACCAGTGATATTTTGCTTCCCAAATTTCTTTAAGGCGTATTTTTCGAGAGTAGCCATGTCTAAACCATTGATAAGTCCGTCCACTATCAAATTTTTGGCTTTCAATGTTTTCATTTTCTTTACTGTGTTCTTAGGGAGGGCAGTTGTTGTGGGGATGGTAGTTGTGGGTTCGTCTAAGATTGTAGTATCTGAAAGATGTTTGTTTTTATTATAATATTCTTAGGTAATAGTATTTTCATGAGATTACATACACAATTAGATCTAAAGACGGTAAAAGAAAATATTCTAAAATCAGTCAATCATAATCGTTGTTTTTTATGGTGAACATATCATGAGGATGGCTTTAGATGGATGGGTCGGTGTAATAACAGTGGCTGGTAGGAAAATCTCCAATTTAAGATTTGCTGATGACACTACACTTATAGCAGTAAGAAATGTTTAATCTCCTGCGAAGAGTTAAGTACGAAAGCAATAAAGTTGGTGTGAAAATCAGTAAAAACGTGTTACAGGAATCCCAGATAGTGGAAAGTTTTGTCTATCTCGGATCTAGTATAACTAACCATGGTAACTATGTAACTAACATATCTATCTCTCAAATGTCTCAATCTGAGACTGGTGAATGCACTTGTATTCTCAATATTTATATACGGGGAGAGATTTGGATATGCCTTTGAGATGTGGTGGTGGAGAATATTACTGCGCATACCTTGGGCAGCTCATAGGACCAACGCTTCCATTCTAAACCAACTCGAGATTATAAGAAGGCTGTCCACAATATGTCTGCAATGTATTCTACAATTTTTTGGTCACGTGGTTCGCAAAGGTGACTATAGTTTGGAGAGATTAATTGTTTTTGGAAACGTTCCAAGGAGAAGACCAAAAGGACGATTACGAAGTAGATGGTCCGACCAAATTAAGAATTCAGCTGGAAACTCATTCTGCGAAGCTTTCAGAACAGCTAAAATTAGAGACCAATGGAAAAAAATTGTTAGGAATATTGGATAAATCACGATCCTCAGTAATGGAGAATCGACAAGAGAGAGAGATGATCATTGTTGATCCTCACAAATTCTATATAAGATATTAAGGTAAGTTTTTAAGTGACCTTGGGGGATCGCAAATGATTCAAGTCGAGTATATATGGTATTTATAGTCGCAGCTTGCCCCAGGGATCTGTCAATTGGTCCTAACCGGTTTAAACTTTTCGGTGCGTCTGGTAATATTTTTATTTATTTTGCAGAGGCTCAAGCCACATCCTGTGTATATGCAGATCTTCGACTTTTCAATTAAAATTGAGGGTTTTCAATTTCAATAACCTTTATGAACATCTGTTTGTAATTGGCTGATACTGTACTCGGCAACTGTTTTTCTTTGAATAAAAATTGGTTGTAGTTATTTTGTGTGATGGACGTTCAGCAGCGGCTGATTTTTCACAGTGACCAAAACGATAGTTTCTGACAATCACTACGTGACTGTTGTACAACTATATTCTTTGAAATTTCTATCTACTGGAGTTTTTTGTCTTGTCTGCGTTAGTTTTGAAATGGTCATGTGATAAGATTGTGCCGATTCGATTTGTAACATTTTTAGTATTTTATCAGCAGACCACTCTAATACACATCTATGACTATCTGTTAACAGCTTTAAATTGTAAAAATCAACCATTAAATATAATACTTCTTCTTCTTCTTTCTCTTTATAAGCAATTCTGCTTATAAATGCTGGTCTATTATACTCTAGTGATTTCTCAGTAATTTGCTTTATAACGAATATTGCATCTGTACACGATCTTCCACTACGAAAACCTTGTTGTTCGTCTGCTAAACTTATCCTCTGATTTACTAGCACTTGTAAAATTTTAGTTGTTAGTTTTAGCGTAGTATTTAACCAGTTTATACCTCTGTAGTTTTGGGGCTGTTTCTTCTGCTTTGAATAGTAGAATTAGTTCGCTCGTTCTCCATTATTCCCGTATTTTATTGTGTTTTATAATTATATTAAATAATGTTGTTAATTGTTCTGTCATTGCTGCTTCACAATATTTCAATAATTCGTTTGGTATCCCGTCTTTACCTACTGCTGTTCTGTTCTTCAGGTTTTCAAGTATTTTCCGAACATCCTGTAAATTTATATTAAGTTGTTCATTTGTGGTAATTTCTGTTGTTTCTGGTTTTAGCGTCGTTTGTTTTTCTTTTGCATAGAGCTTTTTTAGGTAATCAATCCACGTATCCTTTTCTATGTGTTTTGGTTCTATTAATTCCTTTATCGCCGTTCATTTGTGATCCCCTAGTGATCATTTTTTATTTTTCTTGCAAGTGCATGTGTTTTGTTTCTAATTGTCTTCTAATTATGGTATGCTTCTTTGGTTTTGGTTGACATGTATTTCAGGTAAGCTTTTTTCTTTTCTTTACATTTTTCCTTTACTTCTGTACAAAACCATGAAGTTCTTTGCCTTGGGAACGATTTAGTTTTATTTATATTTCACCAAGAACTTCCTTAGCCGGGGCTAAGATATTAGACTTAATTTTTTTACAGCTTTCTTTGACTCCATCACTTTCTGTGATATGTGTTTCTGCTTTTTTCGGTTATTCTTTTTTGGAATAGGTATCTTGTGAAGTCATCTTGTAAGCTTTCGACTATTATCTTTGTGGTGTATTCTGGTGTTTTGTTATCACATGTGCTTTTATTCGGATTTTGCATAATACCAATTTATGATCACTTCCTATTTCTGCTGATGTTAGTGCTTTTACATCCACATTTTTGGGAGGGCTATAACTGTCTATTCGACAGAATATAGTCTATCGTAGATCTTTGTTTTGTTTGTTTTGCATTGGTTATGCTGCAGAGGTCCGTCAGAAGGTCTCCGTTTTCATTTGTGATATTTTCATTATATCGCTGTTTTATTCCTGGAACTACATCATTGCCAACACGGACGTTAAAATCACCCATAATGATATATTCATCATTTGGGGTCTCGTTTATTACAGTCTGAAGGTGTTCGTAGAAGTTTTCCCTTGTGGTGGTATCTCTGTTGTTCTCGAGTGCATAGATTGCTATCACATTCTGAGGTTTGACATCCAGTTTAACTTTTACACTTACTATTCTTTTAGAGGCATATTTACATTCTTGTACTTGGTGTGTAAAAATTTTCTGTATACTACTTTGGCTTTGGTGTCTTTCGCAACACCATTGTAAATTATCAGATAGTCATCTAGCATAATTTGACCCTTTTCTTTTATTCTCGTATCTTGTAGTGCACATATGTCTATAATACTAAATACTAAAATATAATACTGAATATAATAGTCTTATATAATACCAAATATAATGCTGAATACTTACTAAAAAATGTATAAACCTAGATTAGTATTGAAAAAACTCACCTACTTCCGCCGTAGTTGTTTCTGGAACATCAATTTTATCAATTTGTCGACCATTCATCGCCTTTGCATGTATTCTATCCGCACTGACTGCACTGGCTCTCAAGTTATCGAAACTTTGATCTGCATTTTTAAGAAGAATAGTATCTTGCCTTATTTTTATGTTATTTAGAGTGTTTTTAATCTCAATATCATCCTTAAACGTAACGGTTCCATTTATGACCAAATTTTTAAGACTTTGATTTAAATTTTTATAGACAATACTATCAGTGGGATGGTTGTTGAACATCACTGGAACTACCGTTGATTCGAACCTAACTATATCTAACATTATTTCAGAATCAAGCACAAAATCTTCGCTTATGTCCAACTTATTGTCCAGTAGTTTGTTTATATCGATTTTGTTAATGCTGTCGACAGTTATTTCATCGGATTCAACTGTTGACTTCGAGAATATTGTTTTCGCACTTATATCATAGTCCAAAGTATGATGTCCTGGTGATTGTAGTGAGTCTTCTAATTGTTGTTCAATGACTGAAAGTTTGGAACGTTGCTCTTTTAGTTTTGTTATCAGATCATTTAGATCAGTGTTTTTTGTTTGGGAAGCAGTCTCTGGTACCTGAAATTATAAGATTTGTAAAATCCGAAACTAATTTTTGAAACCAAATTCAGATTTTTGCTTTAATCTGTGCCTTCTAAGAATTGCAAGGCAAAACAGACGTTGATAAAGATGTTATTAGAGACATGGGGAATCTTAAAATTGCATTCTACAACATATCTCCTCAACTACACAAAAATCCTTAGCGAATTGGTTTCTAGTACTCGTACAGAGTATATCGGAATAAAAGGAAAAAGACAGTTAAGATTTGATTTCACGTATAGTGCGTCTGTGTATCCGCTTATACGTTGCTTCCTAAGACAAAAAAGATTTATTTTCACGTTCAGAGCGACTGTGAATAGCCGTTCTGAAGAGCCCTTTTAGGGCGAAATACGTATAAGCGAATACACAGACGCACTATACGTGAAATCAAATCTTAACTGTCTTTTTATTTATAAGATTTGTATATTTTAGTAAAAAATTGTGATCAGCTATAACATTTTGGTTTTGTAATTTGCTATATTCTTTTTACTACGTATTTTTAATTATTTTATACTTATAGTGACTTGCAAAAGTCCTAAAACAACTAAGAATCGTTAACAGGTTGTGGTTGTCGGCTCCTGAGCTGATGATGAATAATATCCCACAAATTCTCTATAGGATTGAGATCAGGGCTGCAGGATGGCCAGTTCATGGTTTGTATTCCAACCTCGTCCAAATATTCATGGACCACACGTGCAATATGTGATCGGGCGTTATCATGAATTAAAAAAAAAATTATTTCGTATGTAAGGAGCAAATGGAACTACTCAGTTAGACAAAATGTCTGTAATATACCTTTCACTTGTTAAGGAACCTCTTCGTAAAGCAACAATGTCCGTTCGCGCTGTAAGAGATATTCCTCCCCAAACCATTACAGATCCTCCATTGAATAAAGTAATAGGTCGCATATTACACTGTGCGTAGCGTTCTCTTGGCCGTCGAAAAACTCACACGTCTACCTGAGCTATATAAACAATACCTCGATTCATCAGTAAACAACACGTGCTCCCAGTCATCAACATTCCAGTCAAGGTGCTCTCTGGCAAATTGTAATCTACTTCTACGATGATTTACGTTTAAAGCTGGTGCTCTGATTGGTATCCGTATATGCAGATCTTGTTCAGCGAGAGGCCTTTGTATAGTGTTTCTACTTATTTGAATATTATGAACATTTGCCACTTGTATTTGTCAATGTCTCATTGTGAGAAAACGTTCTCTTATAGCGCGAAGCCTGATAAACTGATCTTGAGGTGATATTTTAAGTCTTCCTCTTCCTTGTTCACGCCATCTCTTATGGTCGTTTGCTTCTCGAAAACGGTGAATGACTCGTGATATTGTAGTATGCGATACTCCTAATTTCAAGCCTATTTCATGATAACTTAAACCTACATCAGCTAAAGTAATTACCTGAACACATTATGCTTTGTACATACTTTTCTTTTTTGATAATAAAGATATCGATGATTTTTTTACGAAAATGTTGAAAAAAAATGAAGCTTTTTCGAAATATTATTAAAATGTAACATTTGCTTTTAATAAATTCCACATGGCGTTGCAAAATAAGATAAAAAATCAAATTTATTTTTACACCCCGTATATGAGTGAAACGTTGACATTTCCTAGAAAACATTAATACAGTAATTACTTAGAAATAGGTCTGCAATGCCAAAAAAAATGATCGAAATCCAATTAAGGATACACAAGAAAAATAGCTTAAAAATTATGGTAGAGTTGAGATGGTGCGTTAATTTTGGAGAGTAAAAAATCACGTAATGCTTTGAACATACTTTTCTTTTTTGATAATAGAGATATCGTGATGATTTTTTTACGAAAATGTGGAGAAAGAATGAAGCGATCTTAAAATATTATTAACATGTAGCGTTTGTTTCTAATACATTCCACAGAGTGTTGCAAAATTAGATGAAAAAACACAACTTTATTTTTACACCCTGTATATACATAAAACGTTGCCATTTCTCAAAAAACATTAATTAAGTCATTACTTAGAAATATAACTACAATGTGAAAAATTATTCATCGAAATCCAATTAAGGGTTCAGAAGAAATATAGTTTTAAAATCATGGGCCATTTTAGGTGGTGCGTTAATTTTGGAGAGTAGTATATATCAGCTATAATGGAGTTATTAACATTATGTACTGATAATACCTATTTTTAACTAAATAATGAATTTTATAAACAAAATTTTGGTCTAACCATGGGCTCTAGTTTATCTCCATTATTAGCCGATATATTTGTGGAAGATTTTGAAACAAATATTATTTCTAAATAAAATTTATTCTCAATATGGCCTCATGGATCAGAGTTGTTGAACACATTCCTGAATGATATAAACGATAAAGAAGAGACAATAACATTTACCCTGGAAGAGGATTATAATAACACACTACCTTTCCTGGATGTTTCAATATCTAAGAACGATACTGAATATGGGACTCAGATGTATAGAAAACACACACCAACAGATATTTAAATTACAAATCAAATCACAATATCAATATTAAAAAGAGAATCATTAAATCCTTATACGATAGCCAAAATTATTTGTTCTAACGAAAATTCTTAGAGGAAAAACATTTGTTAACATCTGTTTTATTAAAAAAATGATTTTCCTGTATTGTTTATAAATAAGGAATTTTCAACAATCGACCGAATAGAATAGGACAACTTAAAACGAGATCCTACAGCATACACAAGGTATAATACTAGGAAAATAACAATACCATACATAGAAGCATTATCAGAAAAACCAAAAAATAGCATAGAAGTGTAGTTATTAAATACCTTGTAAATGCGATCAGTTTTATATATTTGAAACATCAAGGCCATTAAATGTTAGAATAAGTGAACATCAATCTTATATTAAAAATAGAAAATTTGATAGATCTCAAATATGTAAACACGCATGGGATAATGAACATAGGATTCAATGAAATGATTCAAATATAGTCCTAAAAGAAACGGATGGTAAAAAGAGAAAAATCAAAGAAGCGGCTCTAATTATGTTAAATGAGACCAATTGTGTCGCAAATTCCTCGGCAGAATGTAGTAGGATCTGGTTACCCATATTGAAAGAGGAAGTAATTAAAAGGAAAATACCATTATTAGTAAGTCAGTAACATATAGAGCATACATCATTTATGTTTTTTAAATAACAAACATATAAAATCAGAATTTGGTGTTTATTGAAGGTAAACTAAATGCACGACCAAATACTTACCATGTCGGGATAGTATTATGAGGTTTTTTTCCTGGTTTTTCCCTCATAATTTACTATGGAATCACTAACAGGAGAATTTTACTGTAATCATGGCATGTATTTGTCTTTTTTAAGACGAATTACATGCTATGACCTTTTCTGATGAATATTCTCAAGTTAAAGTTGATTTCATGTAATCGAATGAACTATCTTATAAGTAAAGTCGTCCCAGGAGCGCAACTCAACAATATTGGCAATATCATTTTAAAGTCGTCTACTTTAAAATGTATAATGTATGTCTGAATTGTCAATATAAATGAATCAGATAAAATTAAATTATTAGAAGATTTTTCACTAAATAACAGAAAAACAAAAATTTGTTTAATTTACTAATGTTTGTATTTTGAGAACGATTTCCGTAAGAACGGAAATTTAACCTGTAATTGCGGCTTATTCCCATTTAAATAGTAATTATTGTTACTCTAAGCAGGTTAAAAGTAAAAACTACATGAAAAATAACTAACAAAATACAGACATTAAATGAAAAGTAAAAAATTTAAGGGATATAGGTCAATAAAAGATGGTAAAAAAAAACACAAGAACACAAGGAACAAGAAACACAGAACAGTAACTCATCTCGAACGTCCAAATTTATCATAAATGTCTAAAGTCATAAATGTCATCCCATCCAATTAATAACAATATAAAATCGTCTGTTTAATAACTCCCGATATCATAATCAATTTGAATGTGAACATTAAATAAATTAAAAGTCCACTTTAGGACTTTTTATTCCAAATTTTAGTTTTCTTCAAGTTCAAAATAATATAAAAATGAATTTATATATATATATATATATATATATATATATATATATATATATATATATATATATATATATATATATATAAGAATTACTGGATATTAGTGACTGTCAATGTAAACAAACAACACAGTTTATTAAGGTTGCAGTCAGAAAATTGGCCGGGATGTTAATGAAACACTCTTATGACTTTTTGTCTAGCTTTCGGAATGGTTTTATTCCTTTTTCAAGACACTGTAATAAGAAAAATGTAAATATTTATAAAATATCACAAATCTTCAGTGCAACTTACTAGTCGTTGAGATTATTTATAAAAGCATAGATACTCAACATTAATAACACACACATAAAATATAAAATAGTGGACAAAATACATTTTAAAATTCTTTAAAACTTAGGTACAGATAGTAAAAATTTTGTTTGTCATCTTTTACTGGTGTGTTTTAACTCTGGCACATAGAGAACAAAAAGAAAAAATCCTATGAATAAAAAGTAATTAGGTGTACTTAATATTATATTTCTTTTTAAGAAATACTAGAGGCCCATCTTAGGTGATTTTAATTTTTAAACCTGTCTTAATGATATGCAACATGTTATGCATATAAGTGTAATTTGTGTGGGTACGGGTACAGGTTATTAATGTTGAGTGTCTATGCTTTTATAAATAATCTCAACGACTAGTAAGTTGCACTGAAGATTTGTGATATTTTATAAATATTTACATTTTTTTTCTTATTACAGTGTCTTGAAAAAGGAATAAAACCATTCCGAAAGCTAGACAAAAAGTCATAAGAATGTTTCATTAACATCCCGGCCAATTTTCTGACTGCAACCCTAATAAACTGTGTTGTTTGTGTATATATATATATATATATATATATATATATATATATATATATATATATACATATATATATATATATATATATACATATATATATATATATATATATATATATATATATATATCTACGGCATAAAGTGGACTCCGCCCATGTTAAAATTCAGGTTCAAGTGAGCTCCGTGGTCAAGTGGCCACCGATATACGGAGCTCACTTGACCATTCCATAATATTGGCTCTGTCGATTCGTCAACATGTATAGTTTCACAATTTTTAAAAATTTTGTGGAGCCCCTAAGTACCTCTGTATCATGAATGTATATCGCTTAGTTCACGTGTATATATTATAGGGGTCGTTTAGATCTTGTTCCGTGTATATTGGAACCATACGTATATCGGTTTAAGTAAGCTCTGATAGTTTGGCAACTATGGGATTAAGCCGTTTATTTCCAGCGTATATTCTAAACGGTTCAAATAGACTCCTTACTTTTGTTATCATTCATACGCATTACAGTATGTAACAGATATGTGTACTACCAAATACCTGTTTTTGGTAGGTACGTGCTTTTCTAAAGATAGATTTATAGATACAAAAGGATTTCATTACCAAGTTGGATGTGTTTTTTCATATGCGAAAATTTCCTAATGTATTTTGTTAACGTGAGTATGTCTTTATACGTTTTATTTAAGAATCCGGTTAATAAGAACTTCTTTTATTGTTTCATCATATCTTGTATACAGCTTTTTTATTATTTTATTTCTTCTATTTTATTATTTTATTTTTTCTGGATTCTATTTCTTATTATTCTATTTTTTAATTCTGGATAGAAGGTTATCTCAAAATAAATATTTAAGTGCTAAAATAGATATTTTTTTGTTAAAATGGGTAGTAGTGCACAAAAAAGGGAAGAATGATTAATTTTTCTAACATGAATTATACCACTTCACCAATATTACATATTTCTGAATGTTTTATCTCGTATTTAGGAGTAATATGTAATTAATATAAGTGGAGTTAGTGTCAAATTTGCAATAATCTTTATAAGTAATAGCTTACTGACTGTACTTTACATGTTCAGTTTACATAAATAAACCTTGTCCCTTCAAAAAGAGCGATTTGAACGGTAAAGTTAACTAAGAAAGTGTGATAAGTCTTGTACCACCCCACATGCACTTAAGTTAACCGGTGTTTGCAGGCAAGAGTCCTCCTGGCAGATTTAAGGAAGATAACTACCATAAGGAAGTTCCGTTCGAGGGATCAGATGGAGAGGAGCAGTTTATTTTTGTTTGTATATCTTGCAGATGTGTTGATATAGGCAGTTTTTCCTTGATTCTAGTCATAAAATAGGCTGGTATTCGTGGAGTGGATGTCACGAATCTGGACTTTGTTTTTTTTTTTGCTCTGTAGCTACTTATCTTCGGATATTAGGTGGATTGATAGCTACGATATTGTAGAGCTTATGTATGGATGTGAGTCTTAATATTCCCTGAATTTGGCTGACTAATTTATAACTAAATATTTTATAAGTTATTTAAATAACTATTTATAAACGGCATTTAGATTAACAAATACCACTCCTCATACCTGATATTTTTCGTACTTCTCTTCGCTGTGTTGGGCAAGATTTGGTATTTGTGACATATATGATCTAACCTGTCATATATAGCCACTTTTGTCTTTTAATTTGAGTTTTTCTTCTATTATCGGTTTATATTAAGGATCATGTACAGAAGTATTCTGTATAGCTGACAAAATAAATAGATATATTGGCCGATAGCTTTTGTGGTCTTTGGAGTTTTTGCCAGGTTTAAGCAAGGCAACAACTTTGTCTTTGCTTTGCTTGTCTAAAGACTTTGGATATTAGCCATTGTTGTATTTTTAGTTCAAATTTTATAGTTTTGTGCTCAGATCCTCAGCCAGGAGCCGTAATATTGTTCATTATATACGTGGATAGCGGATCCAAGCTCAACATCGTTAAAAGGTTCTCTCAGCTGACTGGTTTTGTTTTCTCTCATTATAAGTTTTTATGTAAAGTGGAGTGTCTTTATCTCTAGATATACTCTTAATATTTATACACATAATTAGAATAGTTGGTCCTAAAAAGCATCGATTTAACAAAAAACATATTGAACGGGTAATTTAAGAATTAACGATTACTTAATTATTCATTACCCAGGGTACGCCCGATTGCGGTGGTCTTATTAGTACTTCAATTTTCGTGAACGCTTCTACATTAAACTTCATAAAAAATGACTAATCTTTCACTTTGCTGTTACTGTTATTTTAAGACGATATTTCGAGTCAGATTTGTATAGTAATAACTATAGTCAATATATAGTCTCTATAAGTAAATGAGTTTGTGGTATCGGTTACAACTCATATATATTGATAATGAGGAAATAAATAGGTTAAAATAGGTGTAGAAAATTTTACCTACATATATCGGCACCATTGTTCAGGAGATGGGTTTATCCCAGAGATCAAAGGTTACATACTTTTACAGGCGTATTCTAGGTTCTATTTATATATTTTTATTACTAAAAAAGTGTATTTATAATAAAGGCCTTAAGCTATCTGTAGATTCCATGAATATTAGAATCTATGGAAATTAGCAAATTAAAAAATACAGACATAATTCTGAATGACCAACTTGAGACAAACAGTTATCCCCTCCTCAACTTATTCAGTTACAAAATATGACGTGTAAACGCATACCTGTTTAATTGTTAGATAAAATGAATTTCCATCAAGTAACGGTCGAATCTATCACTTACTAAAAGAGTACGAAAAGACCTGCATATGCTTTAGAGTATGGGTACTTTAGTACAAAGTACCCTTTGCTTTTGCCAATTGCTTTGTCACTTTCTCAGCGATGGGTCTCCCTTTTGCTCATCAATAATGTTCCCGCTCGATATAGTTATTCTAAGATATTCAGATTTCACTATATGCTCTACATTTGGCTTTATCTCCTATTAATTTACAACTACGACGAAATCTTTATAATATATCTGATGCATTGATATTAAAGTGGAGTAGAATACTTGGTAGATAATATTTATTTGTTTTGAGTATACTTATTTTACGACCTAGTAATACTTGTGAGCTCAGTGCTTTCTAAGTCTGTAAAACATAAACATGCTTCCATATTAGATTATACATTTATTAAGAATGTCCACTCTCTGAATTGAAGTTTTTATCTTAAAATATGACTGTGTCCCACAATCTTTCACAAAAGTTATTCTTTTCTGAAATTTTCTGAATAAGGTTCAATAGGTTTTTATATTTTGTTTTACGTTTTAATCTTTAAATCGGAGTTCATTTTTTGAAAAACTATAAACATGTGACAACAAATTGCTATATGAACGGCGTTATGCATCACTAGACCCAGCCCCAATTTCTTAAATTGTGGATTATGGCGCTTTCTGGTGGAAAAGAGGAACAACAGGATAACATCAGATGTAGACCAAACAAAAGAAATTAGGACACGCATTGAAATAGCACGTGCATTATTTTTTAAACTTTAAAAGTTTCTTTGTTTTCGGGATATAAAGTTAGAGCTTCGATATTACGTGTTCCCTACTTTTCTTTATGGCTTGGAAGCGTGAACACTAAAACAAGTCCATCTGAATAAGTTGGCCGCCTTTGAATTTTGGTGTTACAGAAGAATTTTACGAATATCATGGATTCAAAGAATGTCAAACGTGGAAGTAACTAGAATGATAGGAAATGGGGCGGAAATATTATTAACTATCAAAAGACGAAAACTTGAGTACTTAGGACATGTGATGAGAGGGCAAACATACGCATTATTACAACTTATTATGCAAGGCAAAATCCGAGGAAAGCGAAATGTGGGAAGACGAAGAATATTCTGGCTTAAAAACTTAAATGAATGGTTTGAATGCAGTAGTGTAGAACTATAGAGCGGCAGTCAACAGAGTCCGTATAGCCATAATGATTTTCAACCTTCGATAGAAGATGGAACTTAAAGAAGAAGATAGAAAAAGGCATAAACTATCTACGTAATAAATCCCATTAACCTGTTAGTAACGGATAACCAGATATATTTAAAAAGATTAAGTACCTTTCTTTTTATTTTGGATTTTGAATTTTGCATAACTAGAGCAAGCGACTAATTTTTGTGTATTAGTTTTGAACCAAGCGCCTCTTGCGAGCGTTTTAATGATTGTAAATCGAATATTTGGAAACATATGTACATAAACGTGGTTAACAATGGTGACGTTGGCAACTTGTTGAGGCGTTTAGGTTAAGAAGTAGTGGCAGTTATTGCTTAAATTTTTCTATAATAGTCACATTACAGAAGAGCTAACACAGAAAGAGAATACTTAACAAAAGACATAACATTAAGTAAAATGTATGAATTGTATATTGAAGAAGCAGACAATGACCTTGTTAAATTTTCGTTTTACAAAAAAATGTTTTTAACACGATTTAATCTTCAAAGAAAAAAGTTGAAAAAAGATACTTGTAGTAGATGTGATTGTTTCGAATTAGAAATTAAAAATTGCGCAGAGAACGAACAATTAAGCGTTAAAAAAGGAAAAAATGTGCACTTAGAAGAAAGAAAGCTAGACATGAAGATAAGCAACGATCAACCAGAAGTGGAAACCTTTTGTTTTGATTTAAAGAAAAACTCTTCCCCTTTCGAGAATTCTAATAAATATTGTATATTATAAGCGTCAATTATGTATTTACAACCTTGGTATCCATAGCGCCAAGGATAAAAAAGGTCATTGTTATATTTGGATAGAAGGTGAAGCTGGTCGGGGAGCCCAGGACGTAGGCATTGGTCTTAAGAAACACATTGAAGAAAATGTTACTTCTGCAAAACATGTAATTTTGTGGTCAGACTCTTGTGGCGGCCAAAACCGCAGCATTAAAATAGTTGATTCTAAAAATGATTTTGGAAACTCATCCTACCATTGAAAAAATTACATTACGCTATTTCTTTCCTAGTCATAGCTTTTACCCAATGGTAGTGATTTTGGAGATTTTGAAAATGCCCTAAAATTTCAACAACGTTTATATACCGTTGATGATTACCTAAACGTGATGAAAAAATTCCGTAAAAAGAACCCACTAGTAGTTCACAGAATGAAAAAAGAAGAATTCGTCAAGCTAAGAAGAAATACAAGCGAATCAACAGAAGAGACCAATTTAATAGATCTTGATAAAATATTAAAGTTAAAAACTACAATTTCGTAAATATGGAACACTTTAAATATCTTAAATAAATAATCATGGTTAATAATAATGCCACTAAAGAAATACAGATCATAATTTAAACTTTTTACCTATTTTAATACATAGATGCTAATCATGGACAATGACTAAAACGGATAAGGAAGAACTACGAATATTTGAAAGGAAAATAATAGGAAAATTGTTTTAACCTCAATATCATATCGCTACAAATCCGTATAGAAGAAGAACACATACTTAATAAAGAAAGCTCTTATAACGATATTGTTTAGGCAAATAAATTGCTTAAGGTAGATCGTACACATGCATAGACGCCAAGATGTCAAACTTGTTAAACTGTTATGGAAGGAAGTTAGCACAGAAGAATACCACTTGGGCGTCTCAGTATGCAATGAAGAGAAAACATCCAATCATATCTCAAAAAATTAACATCGTGAAGGTTCTTCTCTGAACCCCATAACAAATGGCTAATCTTTTACTTTTCATTAAAAATTTAAATTTTAATAAGTCACGTAAATAACGTTTTAAAAGTGCCTTTCCTGAGATAACTTTTTTTAAGCCTGGTTTGTTTGATTACATGTAATTGATTTGATAGTCCCCAACAGATGAGTATTGACTATAGGTAGGATAGCAGGTAGTTGAACAGGCATGTGTTGATAAATATGATGGGTCGGTAGATAGTCTCATTATTCCTAAATCTGACCTCATGTTACCTTCCACCTTCATTTGTGGAAGTCCTAAAGGCATTTTTTCTCTTGGGTCATCCTCCCAATTTAACTTGGCAATGTAGTTATTATAGAGCCTTTGGATATAGCCAGCGCAACTTTAGCATTGAGATTTAGCTTCTTACACGACGTTGTTGTCTTTATATATGTGTTTGGCCTTGGCATTAGTTCCGTTCGGTATTGGTTAGTACGCGGACCTTTGTAAGTCGGAAAATACTTCTGATGGCTTTTCTAGCGATCCTGATCTAATTAATACCTGAGTTTTACGTACATTGTTTTGTTAGCGTTCTGGCCACATATCCACACATTAGCACTGGTTTAATCACTGTTTTATATATCCTGATTTAAGAAAGTCGTATTAGACCTCTGAATTTAAAAGTATTATAAGAGTTATATATACATCAGTTAGCTACCTGAATATTCCCTTTTATTTCTTATGTTACAACGTTATCTACGATATCTAAAATGTTGCAATCCTTTAAAATTATATGGGTCTATTGTTACGTTATGCCCTACTCTACGTCACCTCTTTTGTATGTTAAAGAACATTTATATGCTTTATTACTGACAATTAGACCGTTTTTTTTTATGCTAATATCATTATTTTATAGTATTCTAATAATTTATGGATTAAATCCGGATAGCAAATTGATATTCTTCACTTTCTCGGAAAAATAATATTCTAACACACAAAATCCTATTAAATTGCCAAAACCTTCCTTGCATATTCTATTCACTCATGAGGGGCACCAGCAATATCAGTACCATAATAAGGCGTATAGTACTGGACTGGCTAATCGTTGGAAAATGGGAAGCATGAGTTTTAATGTTTTCGGGACTGCCATCTGTTAGCGGAGAGCAGAGATATTAGTACCAAGTTAATGCATATAGTAATCGTTGCTGGAACTTTATTATTATTAAACAACACTATATTTTCTTGTAAAATCATCATGACTTTACAGTAAGACAAATTTTCGAACGTTGGTTATGGAAACATCATGTACATACCACCAGGTTCCCTATGTCGATATCCAGCAAAATCGTTGTAATAAGGAGACGGCAAACAAAAATCCAGAGATAAAAATATGCACCAAGAAAGTCTGTTTTATTCAACAGTCGAATAAACTACAGATTCTTGATTCAAATAGTCAAAAAATCAATAAACAGCTTAGTAAAATAGAAATAACGCATATTTAAGATGTAATCCATTAACGAGCCAAGGTACAAAGCACTCCTGGCATATGCTAATGATATGGATCTCATCAGAAACTCTCTCCGGTCCGCAAACATCTTTAACAAAGTGCACGAAAAATGTTTCACTTAAAATCAACGAAATGAAAACCGAATACAAGCGAATCAACAGAAGAGACCAATTTAATAAATTTAGAACAAACATTAAAGTCAACAACTACAATACATTGATATTTATGTGGCAATCAGCTGTAAAAGTCATTGCCTTTTTCGTGTCGTATCGTATTTTAGCATATCATATTTTGAGTGAAATTGATCCTAAATGCGTCTAATAATATTAAGTTTGTAAAACAGCTGTCCGTTTATGCTCATTTATGACGTTTGATGACGTTGACGTTTTTAAAATTTATGTCAATATTTCTGAAGTGCCTTTCCTTGAAATATTTTTTTTAAGCCCAGTTCGTTTAATTACATGTAATTGATTTGATATTCCACAACAGATAAGTATTGATTGTAGGTCTCATTATTCCTAAATCTGACCATATGTTACCTCCTCCTTCATTTGTGGAAGTCTTGAAGGCATTTTTTCTCTTGGAGCATCCTCCCAATTTAACTTGGCAATGCAGTTATTATAAAGTCTTTGGATAAAGCCAGCGCAACTTTAGCACTGAGATTTAGTTTCTTGTACGACGTTGCTATCTTTATATATGTGTTTGATCTTGGAATTAGCTCTGTTCGGTATTGGTTAGTACTCGGACCTCTGTAAGTCGGAAAATACCTCTGATGGCTTTTCTAGCAATCCTGGTCTAATAAAGAGGGTTATATATACATAAACATCAGTTAGCTACCTAAATATTCCCTTTTATTTTTTATGTAACAACATTACCTACGGCATCTAAGACGCTGCAATCTTTCAAAATTATATGGCTTTATTGTTCCGTTATGCCCTACTCTCGATCCTCTCTTTTGTATGTTAAAGAACATTTATTTGCTTTTCTCATTAGTGACTATTAGACCATCAGTCAGACTATCAGTCAGACTATCAGTCAGTCCACGGATTCTGGGGGGGCAAAATTCTGACATATTTTAGAAAACCATCTAACAGATATATATCTCTAAAAATTGCAACTTTCAATGCAAGAACCCTGCTATCAGAAGAAAAATTCATAGAAATGGAATCTGAACTTGATAAAATCAATTGGGACATTGTTGGAGTCGCTGAGGTCAGAAGGAAAGAAGAAAGCCTAACCACTTTAAAATCCGGTCACATTTTCTATCATGTCGGAGAAAACTATGGGAATGTAGGCATTGGGCTCTTTATTAATAAAAAACTAACTGAGAATATCATATCAGTAAAAGCAGTTTCCACAAGAGTTATACTTGCAAAATTACAACTAAACACCCGTTACTTCATAAAGATCATTCAAGTCTATGCACCAACATCGAGTCACGCTGACGAAGAAATAGAACAGTTCTATGATGACTTGTACACAGCTGTTTCAGAAGACCAAGAACATTTTACGGTAATATGTGGTGACTTTAATGACAAAATAGAAATAAGCACTGACCCAGCTGAAAATGCCCTCGGAAATTTTGGCACACCAGGTAGAAACGAAAGGGGCGAAATACTCTTAAATTTCCTATAAGAAAACAATCTATATTTAATGAATAGCTTCTTCTATAAGAAGATCCATAGAAGATGGACTTGGAAGAGCCCCTATGGTAAGACAAAAAATGAGATCGACTTCATCATCACTGACAAAAAACATATAGTCAAAGATGTTACAGTCTTAAATCAATTTTCGGTTGCAAGCGATCATAGAATGGTCCTAGCAACTGTAGAAGTCAATATTAAGCAAGAAAGACTGAAGATGATAAAAAGTAAAAAATTCAAACCTTGGATGCGCCCAACGAATGAACTTGAGTTTGAAAACTATATCACCAGTAACATACTCAGAAATACAACAAGAAAAGACATAAATAACCTAAACGAAGAAATAGTAGATACATTAACACAAGCTCAGGAAAAATTTGGCCCTAAACATGGAAAAGAACAAAAAAATAGTAATGAAACGAAACAAAAAATGGAAGATCGTAGAATACTGAGAAGTGAAGGAAATGTTGACTCACAAGATATAAACAACATAAATAAAGAAATCTCTAAAGCCATCAGACGGGATATTAGATAATACAACAACGAGAAAATTATAAAAACTATAGAAGACAACAAAAGCATGAAAGCATTGAGGAGAAAAATAGAAAATGACAAAAAAGAAATCTTCCAACTTAAAGACAAAAATGGAAATATTATTTCAGATAGACCAAGCATATTACATATAGTGGAAAGTTTCTATGAAACATTATATAAAAGTCAACTTATTCCAGAGCTCATCGAACAACCAATACAAAAGGTACATAATGTAGGATCGGAGGATATACCAGATATATCACGAGAGGAAATTCAACATGCCCTCAAAAATATGAAAAATAATAGAGGTCCATGGGAAGATGGTGTAGTCATTGAAACAATTAAACTAGGAGGTCCACTTTTAATGTCCCGAATCCAAACACTTTTTAATCTATGTCTGCATAGTGAAAACATTCCAAGTAAATGGAAAAATTCGGTTACAATCATCCTCCACAAAAAAGGGGATAAAGCAGATCTCGAAAACTATAGGCCAATTAGTTTGCTTAACTACCTATACAAGCTCTTTACTCGAATACTGACAAACAGATTAGAAGCAAAACTCGATTTCTATCAATCAGAAGAACAGGCAGGATTTCGAGCGGGACACGGAACAAACGACCATTTGCAATGCCTTAAAACTCTAGTTGAAAAGTCTATCGAATATAACAGACCCCTTGCTCTTATCTTTGTCGACTTCCACAAAGCATTTGACACAGTCGAAACAGTTGCTATCTTAAAAGCACTATCAGAATGCAGAATATATCAAAGGTATGCAAATATTATTCGAAATATATACGACATGCGACAAATGCGACAACAACCGTTAACCTCCATTGCACTGAGAAGATAAAAATTGGCAGAAGGGTGCGGCAGGGAGATACCTTGTCGCCAAAACTATTTATAACAGTTATGGAGTACGCATTTAAAAGGCTAGAGTGGGAATCAAAGGGTATTAGAATCGATGGAAAGATATTCAATCATCTCAGATATGCCGATGATATTGTTCTCATAACAGACAACTTAGGAGAAGCCAGAGTTATGCTACAACAACTACAGCAAGTAACCCAGAAAATCGGTTTAAAAATAAACTATGGAAAAACAAATGTGTTGACCAATATCGTCCCCAATGAGCTAATAGAAATCAAAAAGTCGCCCATAGAACTTGTAGAAAAATATGTGTATTTGGGTCACAAAATAAGGTTAACGCGAAACCAAACATGCGAGCTACTCAAAAGAATAAGTCTGGGTTGGGCTGCATTCGGAAAAATGAGAGACGTATTTAAAACAAATATACCGATCCTTTTAAAAAGAAAAGCTTTTAACCAGTGCGTTCTACCAGTCCTCACATACGGAGCAGAAACCTTAACTCTTACAAAAACATCAGCCGAAAAATTGAGAAGGACACAACGAAAGATGGAGAGATAAATGCTTGGAATAAACTTAAGCAATAGAATAAGAAACGAGGAAGTTCGTAGAAGAACCGGAGTGGAAGACATTATCGAACATATTACAAAAAACAAAAAAGGAGATGGACAGGACATGTTGCAAGAATGAAAGACAACAGTTGGACAAAAAAATTGCTTGAGTGGAGACCACGGGCTGAAAAGCGAAGCCGAGGAAGACCCCCAAAGCGATGGACCAACGACCTCAAAAGAATCGTGACCAATTGGATACCAGAGGCGCAGAACAGAAGCAGATGGAAAAGTCTAGAGGAGGCCTATGTTCAACAATGCACAACTCAGGGCTGATTGATGATGATGATGATGACTATTAGACCGCTTTTTTTTGCTGCTACTAGCATTATTTTAGAGCATTCTATTAT
Organism: Diabrotica undecimpunctata; assembly: GCF_040954645.1. NCBI lineage: Eukaryota > Metazoa > Arthropoda > Insecta > Coleoptera > Chrysomelidae > Diabrotica > Diabrotica undecimpunctata. Next base: position 43,374,614 of record NC_092810.1, on the reverse strand, counting down.
TTAATTTATGGATTAAATCCGGATAGCAAATAGATATTCTTCACTTTCTCGGAGAAATAATATTCTAACACACAAAATCCTATTAAATTGTCAAAACCTTCCTTGCATATTCTATGCACTTATGAGGAGCAGCAGCAATATCAGTACCATCATAAGGCGTATAGTTCTGGACTGGCTAATTGTTGGATAATGAGAAGCATAAGTGTAGCAGTTTTAATGTTTTCGGGACTGCTACCTGGTATCGGGGAGCAGAATTATCATTACCGAGTTAATGCATATAGGAATTGTTGCTTGAACTTTATTATTATTAAACAACACTATATTTCCTAGTAAAATAATCAAAAATTTACAGTAAGAAAAATTTTTGAACGTTGGTTATGAAAACATCATGTACATACCACCGGGTTCACTATGTCCATATCCAGCAAAATCCTTGTAATAATGATACTGGAAACCAAAGATGAAAATATGCTCCAAGAAACTTTGTGTTATAAAACAGTCGAATAAAATACAGATTCTCGATTCCAATAATCAAAAAATTAATGAACAGCTTACTAAAATAGAAATAACGCCTATTTAAGTTAACGCTTATTTGTTAATTTACAAATAATCACTTAATTTTGTTCTGTAACTTTGACTAAGCTGAGTTAGTTATCATAGAATAAGTATCACAATTATTTATATTGTTACATTGAAATCAATTATTTAAAGTTTGTTAAAATATGCCAATATTAACACATCAAATAACTTTGATATCTAAAATTAAACATTTTAGACATTTATTAATATCAGCTTATTTCATAAACTAGATAACTTAACTTACAGCATTTAAAATAGAAGAAGAACTGTCACACTTTAACCTACATTTGTCAAGTTTACCTCTAAAATCTGATACATAGCACATAAAAAACTCATTGTCTCCTAGTAAGAAATGTAGTTCTCTTTTTTAAAAATCCTCCCCTTTTAAATTAAATGTTTGTTTCGTCCTCCCCCCGTTTTTAAGTGTTTTCTGTGTGTTTCTGTGTTTGTAAAAGTGTCTTAATTTAATTTTAACATAAAAATTTTTTGGACTTTACAAAAATTTGCCAGATATTACAACAACTTTATCAAAGAAATTTGATAACTATAAGCTTATATAAGTAGACAGCCACACAATTTGTATCTCTACTGCATTGGATAAAATCTGTCTCTTCAAGAACTTCCCCGTTTACTGTTAAACAATTACAATAGTTGACCTGAATTCTCCAACCAACAATACAAGATAGTTTGAACCATGTTCTTTCAACCATCAATTAATAGAGTACCGGCATGTAAGTAATGTTTATTTATTTGTTTATTTATTAATTCATTACAGTCTAATAGACTGTGTTACCAATTTGTGGGTCTTACCTTGTCTGCTTAAACATTTTATTCATTTATACAACCACAGACATGTAATATTGGCATAATTACTGTGATTTTTATAATTTATATCACCTACCTATGTTTTATCTTTATTAGACAACACCCTAATATGGGATTATTATTTTCAGCATTTTAACTTTGTATCGTGACCTGAAGATGCTTTGCATATTATAGAAAGCGAAACCGGTCGTCCAATTAGTTAAATTAAATTGATTGTGAGTAAGTCTAACTTATTATTTCTTTTACCTTTTCAACAACTACAATTTCGAAAGTATGGAACACTTTAAATATCTTAGATCACTAATCACGGTTAGTAATAATGCCACTAAAGAAATACAGAGCATAATTCAAACTTCAGACCTATTTTAATACATGGATGTGAGTCATGGAGAATGACTAAAACAAATAAGGAAGCACTCCGAATATTTGAAAGGAAAATAATCAGAAATTTTTATTTAACCCCATTATCATAACTACTATTTAAATGGGAATAAGCCACAATTAGAGGTTAAAGTTAGTTTATTGACGTTTCAATTTCCACTTCGGAAATCATTCTCACTAATGTTTGTATTTTGAGAACGATTTCCGAAGTGGAAATTGAAACGTCAATAAACTAACTTTAAGCTTTAATTGTGGCTTATTCCCATTTAAATAGTAATTACTTTAAATTGCCACGAGAAAATAGCTTCAGAACTCATTATCATATCGCTACAAATCCGTATACAATAAGAAAACATACTGAATAAAGAAATCTCGCATAACGATATTGTTCAGGAAAATAAATCCCTTAAGGTATATCGGACACGTGCATAGACGCCAAAATGTCAAACTTGTAGAACTGGTGTGGAAGGAAGTTAGCACAGAAGAATGCCACTTGGGCATGTCAGTATACAATGGAGAGAAAGCATCCAATCATATCTCAAAAAATGAACATTTCATTTGATTGCAGATTCGTGGAAAATCGATCAACTTGCAGATAAGTTGTAGTCAGCGAAGACCTACCCAGTGTTGTAGCGCTACGTATTGATAATGATAAAGAGAAAGGAGAAACAGTGACAAAAAGCAACAAAAATGGACTATGGAGCAAAGCTACTTCAAAATCTTTGATTGGAGAGGATTTAAATGAAAGTATAAGAAATACAATGGATGATTGATGGATTCGAGAAACTTGAGACTTGAGAAAGGCACTCTCCGAAACAGCTGTAGTGATAAGATAGAAATAATTTTGTAGAAGTTTTGCTGTTTTATTGTTAAACAAAATGGAATTAACATACGACATTATATACGCTAAAATAACTAGACAACTTATATGATACGGATATATAAGGAGAAAGTTTAATGATACAATAATCTACCCAATATTTGTTATGAGTAAAAACGATATGAATAAACAAAATAAAGAAATCCATGGCAAAAGGCAAAAAGAGTAATGATTTAAAAATGAGAGAGGTATCCTGTGGATAACATGTGCTTAATTAGGAACGAATGGAGATGAAGATCAGAAGACGACAAAGAATGTTTTAAATTGATAAATGTATACAATTTTTAACAATGTATATTTATAGGTCATTATTAGGGCCAACGTGCTAATTTTATGTAAAATAACACTTTTCAAGTCGGATCGGTTACAGCACGGTGGAATCAAATACACCCAAAGTTAAAAACTATCGATGTTTATATGAAAGATGAAACCTTATGGCACATGACCGTGCAATCTTGACACCTACACATTATCACATAATTGTGAACGGTATATTGTACCTAATTACTAAGAAGTTTGTTATTTTATTCTAAGAATAAGTTTAATAATTTACAGGAGATTTAATGTATTTAAAATTTTACAGGATCCGGTATCGTAATAAGAAGTCAAATTTCACTACAACTCCATAAAAACGTGTTAAATTTTACTTTGGATATTCTTTTTGTGAATATAATAAGTAAAAATACAGTAAGTTTCATCTTCTTATTGTGCCGTATTCTAATTAAGGTTGGCGATTACTTCTTTAAACGCTTCCCATAAATTATTATAGTTTAAATTTAACTACTTTATGAAACAAATATTGCACGTCATAAATTGCAGGAATTGAAAAATTACAAAGATCTCCTGTTTACAGAGTTTCTTTTAATTTTATGTAGTTTATTATAATCCTACCAAAGGGCTTCTACTTTCTTAAACTGTTACACGACTACTCTACTCGATGTTAGTACATTTAGAGACTAAATGTTTAAGTGCATATTCATTTTAACAAAAAATAATAATAAATAAAACGAAAACTAGCCATTTCCAAGCTTATAATAAATACTTTTTTAAGTTTGAAAATAATTAAAGCAAGTAATATAAATAACCACCATAAAATATTTAACTACATTAACCGAGTACCTATTTGTGAAATTTCTCGATGACTAAATTGATTGATATTTAAATAAATTTGAAGTTCCAAAACGTACCTGCTGTAAAATTTAAAAATCTACGACTAATCAAATTATTGGCAACATCGGAGGAGTTTAGTTGTATACGCAAAGAAATGTATACGGATCCCAAAAGTGTTTTAACCTATTACGGAGTCCACTTAATCTGAAGTGTTGGTCGGAATCCACATAAAGCGCTACCCAGATAATAATATACACGATGTATATTCGCCTGGAGTTAGTATAATACCGTTTTAGTACGGAGCCCCCATTAACCGCTAGATCTATATATATATATATATATATATATATATATATATATATATATATATATATATATATATATATATATATATATTCAGGGATTCTACAGTATTCACTGCCTTCCCTCACTCAACCGTTTCCATCTCTCTCTGTTGTCCCATTCTCCATCGTTTAGGCCTCTCTTACTCATGGCGTCGTCTTTTATTAAAAATAGAGAATTTGGTAGGTCTCCAATACGTAAACATGCACGAAAAATTGAACATAGGGTTCAGTGGAATGATTTGAGTATAGTCGTAAAAGAAACAGATGGTAAAAAGAGAAAAGTCGAAGAAGCGGCTCTAATTATGCTAAATGAGACTAATTGTATCGCAAATTCCTCGGCAGAATTCAGTAGGATCTGGTTATCCATATTAAAAGAGAAATATTAAAAGGAAAATACCACTATCATTTATGTTTTTAAAATAACATATATATAAAATCAGAATTGGGTGTTATCAGGTTTTTTTCCTGGTTGTTCCTCATGATTTACTGTCGAATGACTAACAGGAGAATTTTACTGTCATCATGACATGTGATGGGTTGTCTTTTTAAAGACGAATCACATGCTATAATTTTTTTCACGAAGATTTTTAAGTCCCAGTTGATTTAACCCATTAAGGGCCGAGACAATAAACAAAGAGAAATTTGACAATTGATTTATTAGATTGGATTAAAAACACATAAATTAAGACTAATTTACAACCAAAAAGAATTTTTTTTTCTCATGAAAGGAAAAACAGGTGGGTGCGTATACGCACCTTTGGCCGAATACGCATACAATTTTTAAAAAAGGAACATATTGTATCTTAACTGTAAATTAAATTTTAAGATGAAAATTTTCGAAACATTCGGGGTGTAGATGCACTGTACACTTTTTACATAAATAAATAGTATTACTTTTGCACATCCGACATTTTCTTCTTGCACTATTATCGTCTCTTTTTATAATGTGGCCAATATTGTCGAAACTAGTTTCATCTGGTAAAGCAAATTTAGATGGACGTCCATATACTGAGTTTGACAATGATGTAGCGGTTTCTTCACTATTCTCTGCATGTCCACTATATTTTAGTAAGTTAAGAACCAATCTCGAACGAAACTCCAGTTGGGAAATTTTAGAATCATTCGCAATTTTAAAAATTTTCCAACTATTGACCACCATACTGTCAATCATGTTAGTAAACAACGGCCACCACCACTTTTTTCCTCTTATTTTAATACGGTAATTCGTAATGCCATTATCATGCAGATCCACTCCACCCATGTATTGGTTATATTGGTGAATTACATTAGGCTAAGGGATAAGAATTTCTTTGTGTTCTTTATGGTTATAACGTTTAGTTTACATAAGGGGTAAAACGTCACATGTATTTGTCATTACAGTCACTACTAAATTATCGTTCCATCTTGTCACCAAAACTTCTAAATTGGAATCGAATGCACATGTGTATGAACCTCTTTCCTTTTTTTTCATAATTTTGTTTTCTTCTAGAGGACACTTAGCAGTGCGATTTTCCCTTACTGTTCCTGTTGCAAAGAATCCTTTTTCTTTCAATAGTCCAAAAAGAGCATATGGCATAAAGAAGTTGTCGAAAAAAACCTTATGTTGCTGTGGAGTTTTAAACTATCGAAAGTAAATTCAAAACAACTGCCGTTCCTAAGCTAAAACTATTATCTGTTTTCTCAGTTTTTCTGCCATATGGAATAAATTTGAACAAATAACCAGTATCAGAACATAAACACCATAGTTTAAAACCAAATCTAACAGGTTTTAAATAGATAAATATTTTGCACGAATGTCGCCCGAAATATGGAACCGTTTCCTCGTCAATGGAAAGATTTTTTGCAAAGACTCGAAATTGTGCAAACTTTCGGTTAATTATTTCAAAAATTGGTGACAATTTTGCAAATTTATCATTTTTATTCAGTAAGGTGTTATCTGACAAATGTATGTTCTGTTTGATTGAACGAAATCTATATCGGCTCATGCTTTCTCTTACAATGTGCACTTCTTTATCCTCATCCTTCGACCAATACATATCAACTTGAGGCAGAGTGTGATAACCAGATAATATACATATATCTGATTTAAGTCAAGAAAAAAATCAAATATAACGTTGTTTACAGCACACAGCAATTTTATAAATAGTAAATGAAGTGTATTGACTATTGACGAGATCGTAATTTCAGATTGTTTAGTCTACGAAAAAAATATAATATGGTTTCGGCCAAAGGTACGTATACGAATCCATCGTATAAACATGCAATTATTATTTATAAAGTATGAATGAATAAGTTTTTGGAATAATAAAAATTTCAACATATTTTTATAATTATAGAATACAAAATATGAATTAAGTTTATAATTAGTATCGGAAAAATTTTTTGTATGAAGATGTGCATAAATCATTAAATTATGCAAAATTATAATAATCTTAAAATATTTTTGTCAAAAGAAAAATGATACTATATACGTCAATCTATTGAGATGTTACTTCAATAAAAAGAAAACATTAAAAAAATTATTTTCTGGTCAAAAAAAAAATTAACAATAAAGGTTGCGTTTACGCACCTTTGGCCGTAAAGGGGTAATGTAATCGAATGAACTATCTTACAATAAAGTCGGTCCAGGAACGCAACTCAGCAATATCTGCAATATCATTTTAAAGTCGTCTGCTTTAAAATGTATATTATGTTTCTCAATTGTCAATATAAATGAGTCAGATAAAATTAAATTATTAGAAGAATTTTTCACCAAGTAAAAAAAACAAAATTTGTTTAATTTATTAATGTGTGTATTTTTGTATTTTAAGAACGATTTTGGAAGTGGAAATAATTGAAACGTTAATAAACTTATTTTATCCTTCAATGGTGGCTTATTCCCATTAAAATAGGAGTTCCTATAAATTTCCTGTCGTGTCTCCTGTATGGCATTTAACGATTCATCACCCTCCCTTCAGGCAGCAATTACACCAAATTGTACAATTGTACAATTTGTTGCAATTGCTCACCCTCAAAATTCCCAGATAACTGCATAATATTTTCACACAGTTTGTACCATGTATTAAAACCAAAACTATACCTCATATCAAAACATTTCGCCCAGGTACAGCAATTAAACGTATTAGTAATTATATCAGAACGTGAACTTTAGATGAATATTGTCTAAAAGCGCCAGACCGTTTTGATACGGGGCGGCGTTGGCGGTGGCGTAGGCGATGGCGGCCTCCGAACTTTTGCCTCAACCGAATTGTTATTTAGAACTTTTGTGATGAGCGACGTGGCCGCCGTTAACAGTTTAGTTTTGTATATTGTTGTTCTGAGAACAGTTTTAATACGTATAATACTAATTTATGTTTTAGATTTCGGCGGTCTAGCTGACAACCGTGTGTTATGTTTGGTTGGGGCAAAAGTATCGTTTGTTTAAAATTTAATTCTGGCATATCAATTATATAGTTTGCAGTCAAAACCAATCGCATAATAGAATTGCTTGTCCGATGGCGATGAAACAGAGATAACTAAAATTTAATTATAAAATTTTCCTGCATATTCTGAAACACAAAAAATAATATTGTTTTGAAACAATTTTCTTGTGATGGAGGCCCTGATAAAGGAGAAGGGAGTCTTTAGACCAGATTAGACCCCATTTGAGGACTATAATTACAGCAGTTCGCATAGAATGAGGCATGTGCCTCGAATAAACAGGACGGACCTGCTGAAAACCACCAATGCAAGTAACCTGACAACGCATCAATGTAAAAAAATATATTAAGAATAAACCCTATTCATTTTACAAATTCCCAATCGTCAATAGAACCACGTGTAAGCCAAACAGGGTCGTACTGATGTACGACCTATGTATCATATGATTTTTAAAAATATTTACTTTTGAAACTGTTAGTGTAAGAATTTCTTGAAATTTAATCATTATATCATAATTAAACTAAACTCGAACTAAAATAACACGACCAGTAAATAACTTAACAATAACTATAACATAAATATAACACAATATATTAACTTAAAAATCAACACGATACAATTTGAATTTAAAATGCTGGCAAGTGGGGATCTTTAACATGAGAATCTGTTCTCGCTTAAGGTAATAAATTATATTTAATAGCCTCTTGACGAATAAGACGGCGAATATCAACACGTGCTCTGCAATGTTTACTGATGGGAATTTGGTAAACGAATGAACTTTAGCCACTTCTTTTTCTTGTAGTACCTATCCGGTTCGGATGTTGGCGATCATCATGGAAATTTGTATTTCGCATACTGCGGCTCTGAAAAGACTTGTGCTTGTGTTAAACCGCGTATGTAGATTTTTAAGCCAGGAAATTATTCGCCTTCCGGGTCCCCGTTTTTCTTCTACTTTTCTTTGAAGAATTAATTGAAGCAACCAATATCTTTCGCTGTTGCTCATGATGTGACCGACGTATTCAATTTTGGCTCTTTTTATTATGGTTAACAACTCTTTTCCTTTTTGCATTTTTAATAAAACGTCTTGGTTAGTAACGTGGTCAGTATAGGACATCTTTAGGATTCTACAATAAAGCCACATTTCGAAAGCCTTAATTTTCTTACAGGTAGCTTTGTGAGAGTCCACGATTCAACTCCGTACAACAGTATAGGAAAGATGTAACATCCTAGTAACCTGATTTTTATGGGTACTGATAAATCGTGGCATTTAAATAGCTTAGCCATTTTTTGAAATGCAGATTTTGCTTTCTCTGTCCTAGATTTTATTTCTAGGGAATAATCCTAATTTGCATTGACGTTCGTACAAAGGTAGGTGTATGTTTTTACTTTTTCTATTGGTTGATCATTCACCAGACCAGATCAAATCCCTGCTGAGCTACTTAAACTTTTGGATGAGGAAAGCATTGTCTGCTTAACCACTTTCTTCAACAAAATTTACAACGAAGTAAAATACCAGATGATTGGTTAGAGTCACTGTTTATAACATTACCAAAGAAAAGCAGACCCACCAAATGCAGCGATTTTAGACTAATCAGTTTGATGAGTCACACACTGAAGATACGCTTACGAATTATACAAAACCGAGTATTCCTTCTATGCGAAAGTAGGATGGGTAATAAGCAATTTGGATTTAGAAACGGTCTTGGAACTAGAGAGGCACTATTGCAAATGCGCGTTCTATTACAAAAAAGTTGTGAATTCCGAAAGAATGTTTATGTTTGTTTCATCGTCTTCGAGAAGGCGTTCGACATAGTACAACACGACACACTTTTCGATTGCCTAGGGGCAGCAGGACTTGACCACTATGATATAAGACTGCTGAAATACTTATATTACAATCAAGTAGCCTCTATTCAAATTGAAGACAGTCCGACTAAAAAAATATCCATCAAACGTAAAGTACAGCAGGGTTGTGTCTTGTCACCCACTCTTTTTAATCTGTATTCTAAAGAAATCTTTAGGGAGGCTTTGGATGACAAACGAGAGGGAGTAAGACTAGGTGGAGATGTAATCAACAATATTAGATACGCTGACGATACAGCCATTCTTGCAGAAAATTTACAAGATCTCCAAACACTACTAAATCTAGTCAGTGAAGCAAGTTATCGGAGAGGCCTAAAAATCAACATTTCAAAGACAAAGTGGATGGCAGTTGGAAAGATCAATATAGATCAAGGTCTGATTTCTCTTAATGGAGAGGAGATTGAAAGGGTAAATCATTTCAAATACCTTGGCAGCTGGTTAAATGTAAATTGTGACTCTGATGAAGAGATAATAACCAGGATCGAAATATCACGTAAGGCTTTTATGACCTGGAAACCAGTTTTATGCAACAGAAACCTGTCCCAATGTTGCAATCCTACAAACAGTAACTAATTATAAAAAGAGACTGTTTCTTGAAATGTGTTATATTACCAATACAAAAAATGTAATAAATTACAAAGCAGATACGAATCAATAGGCAACATCTACAGCAATATTCTGCTATCCATTTAATTCAAAATTAATTTACGATTTACCTGCCACTCTATTTTATATGTACAAATACACAGAAAGTGGTCTATCTCACTATACAGTTTTTGTTGTTTCATGCGTATTTTAACTTATTTTAAAATTGTCAGTCTAATTGTAAAAGTGTAGTACAAATGTTTGTCTTATTTTTTTTTTTGTGAACAGTTCTACCTCTGTGAGTAAATATTTCTGTAATTTTATCTTAATGTTGCTTATCTCTTTGTTTTGTTAAATTTGTAGTGAACTTCTGATGAAGCCAACAATCAATTGGCGAAATATGAAGTGACAAAAAAATATAATTGGTTTAATTCTAAACCGACAGAACATAATATACCGAAGAAAGTTATTATATATATATATATATATATATATATATATATATATATATATATATATATATATATATATATATATATATACTTTTTTTAAGAAATATTAAACTACATACTTACATTATCTTCTCGAACATCTCCTAAAACATTACTGTCTCTTTCATCAAAAGCTGCAATTTTCTCCTCACACCAATTTAGCAACTGATCGTGAATTTCTTTTACTTCATTTCTTGTTGATATTCTAATTTCGAATATCTTATTTTCGTTCTCTGTTGTACTGGCTGCAACTGAACAAATATTTGATTATGTTTTACTTTTTCTAAATGAGATTTCCGTCAGAAAAACTGTTACATTAAAAATGTCTTTACAATGTATAATGAGTTGCCTAACCATGAGGCCTGCTTTAAATTTCACTAACCGATAAATTTCAACTCTTTGTGTTGGGTGACAGGTCAATTATTTCTTGGGAATTTTTTAGAAAAATTAAACTTAAATACTGAGTGTTTTCATCGAATTTAATAAAATAAACGGAAATTAGACAATATATAACAATTAGCTTTTCGACACGTTACAAATTGTCTATAGCTCTAACCGCTATTACAGATAATTTTCAACTAAATAACAAAAATTGTTCTGTATTTTCCTGCATATAAAAAAAACATGCGTATTGTTCTGATTGTGTAGTCGATATTGTTGACACAGGTTATAAATTGGGATCAATTCAATAAGGTTGATCTGCAAAACACAAATTACACATTAAAAAAATTTAAGAAGGTATATGTGATCACTAGAAGTATTTTGGCAAATTTTGAGCAAATTTCATGTTTTTTTTTTTTTTTAAAAACTGAAAAAACTACTCTTTTCCAAGTATAAAGCGGGAAAACCAAACATAGAATTTTGTTAATTTTCTTACAACATAAAGATATAATCCTAAGAAATATTTGTGAATTTTTTGAAAATTTTTGAATGTACAGTTTTGCCACAATAGAAAAAAATAATATCTTCCGGCTTATAATACAGCTACCGGTAAGAAACCGGACAAAATCTTAATAACAACATATATAAAACTCTAAAAGAGAAAAATATTTGCAATAAAACGTTAAATATTTTTTGCTAAACATATGAAAAATCTCATTAAACAAGAATTACATCTTGAACTGCAGTCATCAAAATGGGTTGTAAAGAGGGAGCTCCATCTAAAACATCGGTAATATTTATCTTAGATAGGTAGCGTACCCGGGATCCGACATAAATTCGGACCACAATCCACTTATCGCCAAAATGAAACTTAGTTTAAAGAAAGTTCAAAGACCAAAAATTATGAAGTACGATATTAACCAACTGAAAAATAAAACAGTAAAGGAAAAGGTACAAAAACGCCTAAAAGAAAAAATGTGGGCTCGTACAGAAAAACCATGGGCCCGTACAGAAACAGATAACACAGATGTAGAACTAGAAAATTTGCACAAAGTAAGTCAAGAAATAACAGAAAAATACTTAAAACCTGAAAGAACAAATAAAAAGGAATGGATGACGGAGGAGATTCTATGTATGATGGAAGACAGAAAAAACGCTAAAGATAATAAGAATTACTACAACAACATAAATAACGAAATAAAAAGGGCTATTAAAATAGCAAAAGAAAATTGGTTTAGCTCGAAGTGTACAGAGATAGAGTCATTACAACAAAAACATGATTCATTTAACCTCCATAAAAAGATTAAAGAAGCGGCAGGCTTATATAAACACAAGAACACTGGATTCCTGACAGATAATCAGGGAAACATAGTACTGGAAATAGAGCATAAAAGAGATATTTGGATCAAATACGTGGAAAAAACTTTTGAAGATATACGAAGTAACACTGGTATTACAACAAACACCAATTGCGAATCTGGACCACCATTTACAGTCGAAGAAGTAAAATATGCCATCAAAAGCACCAAAGATGGTAAAGCAGTAGGCCCTGATAATTTTCACTCAGAATTCTTAAAACTTATGGACTATGATGGCATAAAATGGTTGACAAATATATTTAACAGTATATATGATACGGGCGTGGTTCCCCAAGAGTGGTTAGTGTCAACTTTTATAAATCTTCCAAAAAAACCCAATGCGAGAAAGTGCGAAGACTATAGAATTATAAGCCTTATGAGCCATTTACTTAAAACATTTCTAAAGGTCATCCACAAAAGAATATATACAAAATGTGAGGAACAACTAACAAGAACACAATTCGGATTTCGTGATGCTCTGGGAACACGGGAGGCCCTTTTTGCTGTACAGGTGCTATTTCAGAGATGCAGGGATGTGAATTGTGATATATACGTATGCTTTATAGATTACCAGAAGGCATTTGACAGAGTAAAACATGACAAATTAATGACTCTAATGCAAGAAATTGGAATTGACAACAAAGATCTTAGAATTATCAGAAACATTTACTACAATCAAACGGCCAAAATCAAAATAGAAGACCAGTTAACTGATAAAATTGCAATAGAACGTGGAGTACGACAGGGCTGTATTTTGTCTCCATTGTTGTTCAATATTTATTCTGAATGGGTATTTAAGGAAGCTTTAGACGGTTGTGCGAAAGGAATACTAATAAACGGTGAATGGTTGGATAACATTAGATATGCAGATGACACTATAGTTTTTGCCGATAATCTGAATGACTTACAGATATTAACAAATCGCATAACAGAAGTCAGCAACAGATACGGACTAGCTCTTAACATAAAGAAAACCAAATTTATGACAATTAGTAAAAAACCAATACTAAACGCTCAACTTACAATCAACCAACAGAATATCGAAAGAGTCGAGCAATATACATATCTAGGCACCAATTTAAATAGCCAATGGGACCACTCAACAGAAATTAAACAGCGAATAATAAAAGCAAAAGCAGCATTCGTTAGAATGAGAACTATTTTCAACAGTCGAGACATATCATTAAAAACAAAATGCCGTCTATTGAACTGCTACATATTCACAGTTCTGCTCTACGGAATGGAAGCATGGACACTGACTGTTGCATCTATGAATCGGCTCGAAGCTTTCGAAATGTGGTGTTATAGGCGCATCTTACGTATATCCTGGGTTGACAGAGTTACTAATGTGGAGGTCCTGCGTAGAATGGGGAAAGAATGTGAAATTCTCATGACCGTCAAAACTAAAAAGTTGGAATATCTAGGTCATGTAATGAGAAATCAAGAACGTTATGGCCTTCTCCAGCTGATTCTCCAAGGGAAAGTAAATGGTAAGAGAGGACCGGGAAGAAGACGCATTTCCTGGCTTCAAAATTTGCGAAAGTGGTATAACACGACTACCACTGAACTGTTCCGCGCTGCAATAAGCAAAGTGAAGATAGCCGTGATGATCGCCAACGTCCGGAACGGATAGGCACTTTAAGAAGAAGAAGATAGGTAGCTATAGTGGGTAGCGGTTAGGAACTCCTCTGGATAGTCCTATCAGGGAAAATGAATCAATCCCTGCCCTCCGCATATTCCAGGTGTTTCCTGACTCAGGAAACTAGTACCTGCTTAGGGCCCTTATCCAGGGTTACGGATGAAGCCACAACAGCAGCCATAGCGGGGTAAAATTCCTTCGATACTGTGTGGATGACGGAAGTGGCAATCCCTTCATTTTAGGGATTATATAGAATCACTATATGTGATGAAGGGCAGCAGCGACCATCAGTACCAGCTCAAGGCGCAGAGGAAATAATCTTGGATCGGCTTGAAACTGGACTATCATAAGCATGACTGGAGCAGTTTAAATGGTTGTGATACTGCGGTGGGAAAGGCAACAAAAAACCACCCCATTATTATTCCCTAGTTCAATCATAATGTCCTCGGACACCAGGATCCGGCAGGAGAAGACAAGCACACAGGGCTTCCCAGGCCGTTATCCAGTAAAATCCCTGTGATAATGGAAAAGAAATAAGAATAAATTCCGCTATCAGCACATGGAATGTGAGAAGTCTCTACGAGCCCGGTAAGATAAAAACACCATACGTGAGATGATAAGGCTCAATGTACCAATTTTTGGGATAAGCGAAATGCGGTGGCCGGGGACTGATAAATGTAGCATAGACGACCATGATGTATTCTATTCCGGAGAAGAAGGTACTAACCACCGGAATGGCGTCGCATACATTGTACATAAAGAAGTATTTTGCTGTATTAAATCTGTAAGTTACATTTCGGACAGAGTCATCGTAATGCAATTAAACTCAAAACCAGTAGATATAAATCTGGTCCAAGTTTATGTGCCCACAGCCAGCATTAGTGAAAATGACATAGAGAATTTTTATGATGATATAAAGAATGTAATGAGTCAGTTGAAAAACAAAGACATTACAATAATAATGAGGGGCTTCAATGTCAAAGTAGGAAAATCTAGACAAGAAAGCATTGTAGGAAATTTTGGACTTGGGCAACGTAATGACAGAGGAGACCGTTTTGTAGAATTCTGCGTAGAGAACAATCTACGTGTGACAAATACATTCTTCAAACTACCCAAGCGTCGTTTATATACTTTGAAGTCACCCGCAGATACTAAAGTGAAGATCATAAGAAATCAGATCGATTAGGTATATAACAATTACCAAAAGGTACCGAAATTCAATCAAAATAACTAAAACACTACCTGGAGCCGATGTCTTCTCAGATCATAACTTATTAATTAGTGACATAAAACTCAAACTTAAAAAAGTAAAACGCCAACAACCGACTAACCGAATAAACACTAACTGTATTCGAAATAATAGTCATGAAATTACATACGCGATAGAAAAGAAATTCGAAAAATCGAAAAAAACACATAACGTCCAAGGCCACTGGAATCATTTCAAAACCATTATGCAAGAAACAACGTATAAAACTACTAATAAGCGCAAACAACAATAGATGACTCGTGAAATATTGGGACAAATGGAAAGCAGACGAAAACAGAAAAACAAAAACACTGAAGAATACAATAAAATCCATATAGAAATCATAAGGAAAATCCGGGATACAAAAGAAAAATGGTACAGCAACAATTGTCTTAAAATAGAAGAACTACAGAACAAGAATGACACGTTTAATATGTACAAAAGGGTGAAAGAAATAACTGGAACATATAAGTAGATCAACTGCAAGTAGTTTACTTGGTAAACAAGGAAATATTATAGTCAATGGACAAGACAGATTAGAGAGGGGGAAAGAATATATCGAGGAGCTGCTTGATGACGGCAGAACAGAAATTCAAATCGAAAATATATCGACTGGTCCAAACATAACACTCAGTGAAATGGAAAGAGCTATAAAGCTATCAAAGAATACGAAAGCAACCAGTCCAGAAAAAATTCCAAGCGAAATAATTGAACTACTCGACGATAATGATAAACATTCTCTTCTAAGCCTCTTCACTAAAATATTTCTTCACTACTGTCAACATTTGTAATAATACCGAAAAAAATAAATGCCAAACAGTGTAGCGATCATGGCACTATCAGTCTGATGAGTCATGTACTGAAAAGTTTTCTAAGAATACTGCACTCCAGAATTTACAACAAAATAGAAGTACAACTAAGTGAAACATAATTTGGTTTCAGAAACAACCTTGGAACCAGAGAAGCACTCTTTAGTGTGCAGGTCATGGTTCAAAAATGTAGGGATATCGAACAATCGGTATATGTGTTTTATTGACTTCAAAAAGGCTTTTGACCGAGTAAACCATGATAACCTTGGGTGGGAATTGATGACCGAGACCTCCGTATTATTAAAAATTTGTATTGGGATCAATCTGCAAACATACGAATTGGACACAACACGACGGAAACAGTGGAAATACGACGTGAAGTGAGGTAAGAATGTATTCTATCCCCTCTTTTTTTTTACGCACAACAGGCCGTTAAGGCCTAGGGCATTTTTTTTAAACATAATTCTAATATTAACTAATTACAATTACTTTAAACAAAACTTTAAGTTAAATATGTATATACAACTTTCATAACTGCTCTGAAGGACCTGGTGAACAATATTTCTCCATTCGCTTCTATTTTGTGCTTTTCTTTTCCAGTCCCTCTCCTTCACGTGTTTAAGGTCTTTCTCCACTTTACTAATCCACCTCGTTCTGGGTTTACCTCTTCTTTTGGGGCCGATTAGTTTTCTGGTTATTACTAGTTTAGGTATTCTGTTTGCTGCCATTTTTTCCACATGTCCCAACCATCTGATTCTTTGTGACTTGACGAACTTAATAATGGCAGGTTCTTTGTATAAAGCCATTAATTTATTGCTGGTTCTTCTCTCCCAACTATCTTTCTGTCTTCTGTCTTCCGTCCTCCGAATATGCGTCTCAATATTTTCCTTTCCCATCTTTCCGGAGTATCCTCTTCCTTCTTATTTAATGTCCATTTCTCACTGGCATATGTTACTGTGGGTCGAATTACTGTTTTATATATTCTGAGTTTACCTTGTCTAGAAACGTATTTTGAGTTCAGTAGGGCTCTTAAACTACCTAATTTTTTATTCCCTTTTGCTATTATTCTATCCCCTCTATTTTTTAATATCTACTCCGAATTTTTTTTTTCAAAGAAGCCTTATTTGAACATACAGGCATTAAAATCAACCGAATTAATGTCAACAATCTCAGAAATGCAGATGACATGGTACTTATTGCCTCCAATGAAGAAGACCTGCAACGACTTATAAACAAGGTAACCAAAGCATGTGATGAATATGGGCTAAAACTTAATACTTTTAAGACAAAACTTATGGTTGTCAGCAAAACGGAATTACAACTAGCGCACCTCAGAGCGTATGGAATAGGGTTAGAAAGAGTCCACAATATTACCTATTTGGGTGCAAACGTTAACGATAACTGGGATGTAAATAAAGAAATAAGAAAACGCAGTGAAAAAGACAGAGCCGCCTTCTATAAATTAAAGAAAATTCTAATTAATAGAGATATTACGTTAAACCTTAAAATCAGAATAATACGCTGCTACATATTCTCCACATTGATGTATGGTATGCACAGCTGAACCCTTACAGAGACATTAATGAAAAAATTGGAGGCCTTTGAGATGTGGATTTATCGACGAGTATTGCGGATACGTTTGGTTGGTCGAATATGAAATGAAATAGTTTTACATCGAATGAAAAAGAGCACAGAAATAACAAAAACGATAAAAATTCGAAAGTTACAATATTTCGGTCATGTAACGAGACATCCACAGCGGTATAACCTTCTAAACCTCATAATACAGGGTAAGATCACCGGAAGGAGAGGCACAGGCCGAAGAAGAACATCCTGGCTCCGAAATATCCGAGAATGGTATCAAGAGACCACCGCTAATTTATTTAGAGCCGCCGTAAACAAAGTTATTATTGCCAATATGATCGCCAACGTTCGATAATCGGACAGGGTACTGAAAGAAGAAGAGGTAGAATTACTTTCGACTTCGAAACGCTTCAAACAAAACGTCATACTAACATGGTTGCCATATAAATTACTTTGTACAACACTTTCGCAGATTACACCAAAATTTAATAAGATTGTTATCGGTTTGAATTTTGAACTGGCCATGCTGAAACTTACAAAATGGTAGATACTCTAACTTTTGTTTTGAAAGTACAATTTATAAATCTACAAGTAATATATCTATAAAAAAACCTATCTGTCTTACTAATAAAACATTCGTAATCTAAGGTTATTCCGTATTTATATCTAGAATAGTTATCCTAAGTATAAGGTAAATATAATACTAAAATATTTTGTTACAAATAAACTCGGTATATGTTAGTTATAAGTATTCCCACTTTATTCCGAAATAATAGTTTGGCAATGTCGCAATCTTTTGCACAAATACATAGAACAACGACATATTGAGTGAAATATGTCAATTTTGATTTTTCTTTGAAACTGACAACTGACACCAAATATATCTTTTTCTTTATTTGTTATCTTATATGTTAAGTTTAAGTATTTTAAAATTGCAAAAAAGTTGCAGAAAATTGCAAAAATTGCCAGTGTATTTTAAAAATTGTTTTTTTTTTTTCATTTTCAATGAACACCTCTTAAACACATTTTTTTATTATATACATAGCTACTCACAAAACAATACAAAAAATAATATATTCTTGTCACTGATGACTTTGGCGTTCATAAATTAGGTTATACCACGGTTATACTAAACTTAAACAAGGGTGTGGGTCGGTATAATCTTGGAATAAATTCTTATACAAAAGTATAACTTATATCTAAGTTATTCCATGTTTATTGTTAGTGATTTTGCCTATACCTGATTTATTCTGAGTTTTATACTTGGTTTATTAGTTATGCTGTATATCTATAAGTGCATATATGTATATATTGTATCTACAAGGTGCGACAATAGTTCGTCGAAGTACGAAATGTCCGTTATTATAAAACAATAATTCTTACTTGTATTTTTGAGCCTTGAAAATTGTCCTATTTCATTTTTTTTTTAATTTTAAATGGTTTATAACAAGAGAACCATCAATTTTAGAGATGTTCTGTTTAGAATTATCCAAAAAAACCTAAAAACTAGATTTAAAAAAATTATGTTAAACAATTAGGTCCACTTTTATGCTGATGTGTCTTACGTAATGTATTCTTTGTGTCATTTGAAATCCATTGACGTATATAACTCCAAGCTCGATTTTTTAAGATGTTACAATAATTTAACATTGGGGCAGTGGTATACAAGCTTTTTTTTGAGATTGTTTTAGTTTTATATTCCACACATTTTTCAGAGAACCCGTACGATAATAAACTAAATAATCTTTCTGGAAGAAGAATTGTCAATATTAGCCAGTTTATATATAAAGTGAAATTCTCAGAGAGTCATGAATGCCATGTAAAAAAACTGTATACTTGGCATTTGACAAAGAAGTCGCCGTGGGTTTAAATTCTAATTCATGTTCAAGTGTGCTGTATGTGGAATGAAAAAATCGAATCATATGAACAGAGAACAAACAATGTGTGAATCTTCTAGCGACGTGAGTTACTTTGGCTATTGGAAAAGGACATCATTCAGTAGAGGAATGTTTATTATAATATTATATATATAGTGTTGGTATTATATATATATAGTGTTGGAATTTATAGTGTTGGATGTTCCGCCAATGGGTTTTTACACATTTAATAAATACCAACACGAACAAGAAGAAACGTGGCAGCAATGTTTAACTGATGCAATTCAAGCAGCGGAGGGAAGAATACCAGAAAGCTTTAGAAACCCAAAACGCAACACCAGGAGGAATCGGTCAATATACAGGGGTTATTGATGGTGGATAAACTCACCGTTCGTATGGACATCAATACACGTCAAAATCGCTTTTTTAGCAATTCGCAATCAGTATTGTGGTATATGTGCAATATTAATGAACGAGATGAAACTATAAAACCGCCTCATATATTTTTATAAAATTTAATATAATTTTATATATAATTATAAATTTTATTGGAAATTTTTGTAGAAAACTAATCCCCATATATGCAAAAAAAGAAAATCCTTCTGTTGAAAATCTGATTTTTTGAATGTGATCAATCATGTCTTTGATCATGAATATTGTAAACAAGAATATTGCGTAAAGTCTTTTTTAAAAGATCTAATAGTGCAGTCATTGAAGCATTATTGCTCCGAATTTTTTTACTGTGAACCGAATTGCATACAATTTTGGAATTAGGTTCATCTTACCCTTAACTTCAAAAGTGAAAATGATTTGAACTCTGCAACCACCCTGGGGGTGGTTGCCACCATTTCTCGGGGGTGAATTTTTTTTTCAAAATAACCTTGGATATCGATAGAAGGCCTAATTTTAAGCAAAAAACTATCAATAAAGTTTTTCGTAAAATCCAATACTTTTCAAGTTATTGGCAATTGAAAGTTCGCAATTTTTTCACGTTTTTCATCGGTAATTATCAGGTAAAAAAATGAACAACTTGGTTTTTTATAAAGTATTCTAAGTGCAATATTAAGCTAGATATTAAAGATCAAAGCCGTTTTTTATTTTGTCTGAAATTTAATCGATGTGGCCAATGCCATCTAGCGGCGAGCAGATGCATTTTAGGTATTCTAATAAACAAGGGTTTTGTAGTGCTTGAAATAAGCTTTAAAATGAGCACTATTAAAAGTCTTTTGCACGTAAAATAAGTGAGCTGTATTGCAAATAAGAGGAGCATCTAATGTTTTTTCTTTTAAATCAATGGGTTTCATAAGTGCCATTTCCACCAAAATTAATCGTATTCCGCCTAGAATTAACTTTATTATGAAGAGTTTGATAGATTGTATCAGTTTGGCTGCTTCAGGATACATATTTTTCAAAAATCAATTTTAAAGTCACGATTAAAAAAAATTCAAATTTTTAAAAAAACAACTCTTTTTCCTAATATCTCAAAAATGACGACAGATACGTATAAAAGTGTAGGGATAAAAAATTTAGGTATTTTTCTGACAAACAATTTGGTTTTTTTGTTTTTTTCTGTCAAACAAAAATTGACGGAGATATGATTGTTTAAAGAGCGCGTGGCAGCGCAGTCACAGCCTCTCTTAAGCCCTTTAACCATTCACCGTTTTAGAAAAAGGTTTTTTACTATATATTGCCATAAAGAATGCTGTAGCTCTTTTAATTACCTTTACAATGGTTTTTTGTAAATTGTGATAGCATGAAAATTGAAGAAGTTATGGTCCAAAAACTTATCATATTTTTTTCTACTTAGTAACTGAAAATTTCGGAGTGTGAATATTTGGAGCAATGTGAAAGTTCGCAGTATAATAGAGACCCAAAACTATTGTGTATATATATATATATATATATACATAATATGGCTCATATATTTTGGAAACGTATTCATGAATACATACCAACGTTATGTATATATAACACATTTGAGTGAAGGGGCGACCGAAAAAGAAAGGTGATCAGCTATGCGTGCTCCGTTTATTCGTTATAATGTGACCAGTATATTTACTATTGTTCTGAAGCTATTTTCTTGTGGCATTTTAAATTAATTTATATTTAAATGGGAATAAGCCACAATTAAAGGTTAAAATACGTTTATTGACGTTTCAATTTCCACTTCGGAAATCGTTCTCAAAATACATTAGTAAATTGTATTTTAACGTATTTTAACCTTTAATTGTGGCTTATTTCCATTTAAATATAAATCAGTATATTTACGTCTGCAAAGGAATGAGCACGTGTTTAATGTAATATTTTAACTAGACACCCAATTTTAATACATTTTGTTTAATAAAAAAATGTAAGTAGATAAAAAAATTTTTTAACAATTTTTTATCAAGGGGTACATCACATCTTTTTATGTCATACCAAAGTATTGTGAGGTTTTAATTGAGATTTTAATATGAGGTAATTGTGTTAGAAAACACTTTACAATTTCACCACTTACTATTAGACAAGTTTTCTAGCGATAAAATGGCTCAATGTCAATTTTTCCATTAAGGGGTTGTTTACACCCCTTAAAAATAATAGGCGGAGTTCAGATCATTTTTACTTTTGAAGTTAAGGGTAAGATGAAACTAATTCCAAAATTTCATGCAAATCGGTTCACAGTAAAAAAATTCGGAGGTAAGACCGTATTTTTCGCTTCAATGACTGCACTATAAGATAAGTACTGTAGGCCATAATCTGGAAGGTATTGAATCTTATATATTTAATATTATCTTTCCTAATAAAGTTGTAATGCACCTTCTTGTCGTCTATAAACCAAACATGTCTTTTACTCTCATCAAATCAATGTGGGAATTTATTGAAAAATGTAGCAGTGAAAAAGAAAATTTAATTATTTGTATATACACGTACTAACGCAAACTATCGAAAAAAGCTGCGAACATGATATGGAACTACACATATTGTTCATTGAGTTACAACAGACATTCGACAGAATATACAGACAACAGTTGTTATACAGACAACAGTTGTTTTTTTTTTTCTAATAACAATAATATATTCTCGCAAAGGCATAACTTTGGTTATTTGGTAAACCTATATTAAACGTCACAAAAAATGAAACAAAAATTATTAAAACTTGTTTTTTAATAAATTTACTGTGCGATATATTATATTCTAATTGACACAGCAGAGCAGTAAAATATTATACCTAAAGATGTAAAAGGTATCTTATCTCCTCGCTTACTTGATCCACTAGTAATAAAGTTATCAGCATTAAATGACAAAGCGGTCTTTGTACGTGGCTTTAACTTTATGTGATAATATAACACAATTTGGCAACTCAGCCAATGGATGTAACGATAGAAAATTGTAATTTATGTTAGAGTTTGGTAATATTACAGAGTCATCATGTAGAAATCTAGAATTAAGTTGAAAATTTTACCACAGCAGCATGCCGCAGTAGAGCCACCTCTAGGATCAGAAACAAACTAATTGAGGGCGCAGATCAACCTTAATATTTACATCCCAATTACAGTAGACATTAATCATCGTTTTATGAAATTTGGTTAATGTTTACCTATTTGAGCTGTCAGTAAATTATTTTTTCCTACACTATAAAATACAATCAAATTATACAGACACCATCGTCAATGATAAAGTAAAATCGATAACATTTACCATGAAAAGTGTTCGCTTCATTTGATATTTATTTCATAAAACATTATGATCCCCGTAGTATATAGTTTTTCGAAAGTTCAAGGGAAAAATTACTTGAAAACACGAGCTCTTATCGGTGTAGAGTAGTAAAAGGACCTGTGCCCACTCTAAACAATTTCCAAAGTCGATAAATTATACATGCATTATAAATAGTTTTGTAGATAGTTTACGGAGCGATTTCCCGTAGGACGCCCTCTCCAGTTTTCCGTTCGTCGTTGAAATTAGAGCCGGAGCCGCCGACGGGTTCGAATATTTTTCATCTTTTTCTATCTAGAACTTAGGAATAGTGGGAAACTTTATATTGCCACCTTATCCATAGTAGGTATCGACACGAAGCGACGTAACCAGGAAGGGTTCCCGCGGGAGCTGCGATCCCCCGGTCTTCGAAAAGATAGAGCATAGCTGGGGCGGTACCGATTCTAAGTTACTAGTAGGGGTGTCCTATTAGAAAAACAGGGAAGAAAATCATAAAAGAGTATAAATAATACAAACCTAAAATGCCCGAGGCACATACTCGGAAAATGCGAGAAAGAATTTTTATAGCTTGTAGTCTGTTGTGAATTGTCTCCTTTCTACAGCACAAGAAGCGGGCCAGACGTTAGAATGGTTAATATATAATATATAATAATTAACTAGGATTAATTAATCCTTCGTCGAAACAATTTTCTAAGTCGAACTGATAGTAATGCTTTTTGTATTAATGGCACTTTATTTTACGTCACACTAAAAGATTTACAAAAGTATTTATCTAACACTAATTATTTATTTTTCTGCTATGTGAACGAAGTCTGAGAGAGGAGTCTTGAAGTAACTACTGTCCGGTAGGAGCACCGGGAACGAAATCTGTGAACACCGCTTTGATTTAGCCTTTTATACTGAAAGAAAGCGCCAATCTTTCAATGGTTGTAACGAATTTTAACGTATTTAACGAACTTTACATGTCTCAACGATGGGTTCTAAAGAGCCACTTTGTATACATTACGAAGAAACTATATAATGATAAAAGCAATAAAACTAAAAGATTTATTGCCCTTTTACGACTTCCGAGGGCATGAGACAAAAAACTCGTTTTATTTGGACTGAGATATATCGAAATTTCTTAATAATTATACCAAAAATAATAAGGAATTATTAGGGATATGTTAAGACTTTAACATAGTGTTTGTCTGAAGAACACAATGGTTTGCCAATGTATGCATTTGAATTCGCTGATTTTAATGTTTTCAATAACATTGGGAAAATATGTGCATACATCCTGCACTGTTTTCTTTTTTTGGAAGCCGCCTGTTGTATACAGATCGTATGCAGCCCACTAGCTTATTGTACATCTTCTATTATTTATTATTCAAGCCTCATACTTACTTCGATAGATCTGCTCTGCGCTAACACTCGATGGAACTTTTATTTGACCTTAACTCTCGAGTCAAGGTGGTTAAAAATTATTTAAAGATCATTAAAATGCCCAATCATAGCGTAACTCTTTTCTTGATTTTGAAGTACTGCTGAATGATATTTCAGCTGATTGTTTGTGTCTTAATGAGCACTGGCCTATACCTGATGACCTACATATTGTGTATATGACATGCGCGTACGGTCGCCGAGAGTGTGAGTGGTGTGGGACGTCCTAAGCAGCTCGTACTCTACTACTTAAAAGCTATAATATGGTTTGGATCTTGCTCTCAATTAGTTACACAATTAGTTACACAATCAAAACCATCCAAGGCCAAAACTTCAGAGCCCAAAACTTACTGAAAACTACCTGCTCATCCATCGGCAATGTATTCAGAAGAAAACCTAAACCCAAAATCCCTTTCCTACCCACAATATTACTGGCCCTTGTCAGCAACGAGCTCCTTGATGAATACATTGACATCCAGGAGGCAACTTCCCTCTACTATCGTCGAAATAACTAGTAAATGCTCACTTCGAGCTTGCCTAGACAGGGAAGGATCGGTTTTCTGTGGCTTCCCGATCCAATTGCACAATGATACCTGTCTATAGCAGAGGATACAGCCACAGCTGCCCTCACGCGAGTCGGGATTCAATACAGTTATTATTTATCAAATTGTATACATATAAATTCACATATTCATAAATATTTTTTAACACAATAAGTTTTAAAAAGGATTGATAACCAATACCCCTTTCGCCGCTGATTGTCCAGTACGCTCCTCCGACGACAAGTACAAGAAGCAAACCACCAGTAGAACCCACAAAGCCAGCGAAAGAAAAACACCACCCAAACAAAAACAAACAACGTCCTGAAGAGGTGAAAACCCTATAACAGGACACCAAAACACCAGACAAAGAAATCCATCCCACAGAAAAGGAACAACGAGACAATGAGTCGTTTGGATCTTGCAGAACCTCTAAGGCCAAACAGATACCGTATTGCTCTTTTTTGTAATTTAAAAATAACAGATTAATATCAGATTGGGCAAGGTGTACTTCAACCGCAAAGAGATAAACCATATCGAAGATGAGACTAGAACAACGTAAAATATGTTATTTTGGAAGATGCCTAATTGATTTCCTTTGAAACAGATCTTATTACATATCAGACTAAGGCTAGTTTCGTACTTAACAAATCGGTATGAAGGGACTATTTAAGGTTGCTCTCTATAAAAATACCAAGAAATTTTACAGAATCAACGATACTCAAGGGTTAAAGAGTTTCTTGATAGGATAATGCTACTGTCTTATCCACGTTAAAAGAGAATTAATTAGAGTCAGACCAAGTTTTTATTTTAATTCGATCAAGTAGATCAGTTGCATAAAGAGCTCCAATATTAGAGTTACTCCAGGTGATACTGGTATCATTAGCAAAAAGAAAAACATTTTCATTTTCCAAAGAAATCATTTTTAAATTAATTAAAGAAAAGAAAAGCAGAGGATCCAATATTGAACCTTGTGGTACTCCACGTACAATGCTTTTGTGACTAGTCAGTATCATTTGCTTTAATTAGTTGTTTCCTATTCTCCAAGTAAGATTGGCATCAATTTAAAGAAATATCTCGAATTCCGTAGAATTTAAGGTTTTTTATCAAAATGTCGTCATTTACACAAATAAAAGCTTTAGCATAATTACAAAAAACAGTGACAATATAAAGATTATTGTTTAGTGCTTGGTAAACCTCATGTATCACAGAAAACGGCGTCACTGGTACATTTATTAGATAAACAGCCGAACTGATTTTATGATCAAATATTATTTTTAACGAGAAATGACATGTCTCAATAATTTTGGATAATACCGGTAGTAAGTCAATAGGTATATAATTGCATGGATTGGATTTTTTACCACCCTTATGAACAGAAATAATAATGTCTGTCTTAGGCACTCTGGTAATGTAACCTTTTCAAGGGAATCATTAATTAGTGAGACCAGGACTTCCAACACATCGGTACTACAGGCAGATTTGCTTTTGATGCTATTAATTGTTTGAATCAGTTTAGATTTATCAACTTATCTTATAAAAAATGAATTCGAGGCGTTTTTTGAATTGAGGAGACAGGAAATGGGAACTTATTGCAAAATAGTTGATTTTATCTTTTTCTCACAATAACGAAGTATTTATTTAGATTTTCGGAATTTGGAAAGGAAAATATTGAGCTATGTTAGTATTATTTTGAAGATTGTTTATTATGAACCAAGTTTCTTTTGCAGCAATTTTAGAGCTTCCCAATTTTGATAGTACGCTTTTTTAGCTGTTTTGATAAATTTTAGATATGAATAGACAACGAAACCTCACAAGAATTCACAATAAAACGGGGAGTGCGTCAGAGCTGCATTTTATCGCCGACGTTGTTCAATACTTATTCGGAAATGCTGTCCAGGGAAGCTATTGATGGTTTAAGAGAAGGTATAAAAATCAATGGTGAAATTATAAACAATTTAAGATATGCGGACGATACGGTTTTGATTGCTGATAATGCGGAGGATCTGCAAAACATTAATAGACCATGTAGTGAAAGCCTGTGACAGATACGGCATGAAATTAAACTGTAAGAAGACCAAAATTCTTGTAGTAAGTAAAACGACGTAATACAGCACCAATTCACAGCCTATAATGAACCCTTGAAAATAATCGACAAAATTACATACCTTCTTCTTCTTCAAGTTCCGCTCCTATCGGAGATTGGAAATCATTCTGGCAATTATAATTTTGTTGGTTACGCGCCTGAATAGTTCAATTAAACTGCATCCAAACCATTCATGGAGATTGCGTAGCCACGAGATTTTACGTCTTCCTACGCTTCTTCTGCCTTTGATTTTACCCTGCATTATATTCCTTAGTAGTTCGTATTTTTCACCTCTCATGATGTGCCTCAAGTATTCTAATTTCCTTATTTTCATGGAATTTAAAACTTCGCATTGTTTTCCTAGTTGTTCGAGAACTTGTTCGTTTGTTTTGCGATCCATCCATGATATTTTCAAAATACGTCGGTAACACCACATTCCGAATGCTTCTATGTTTTTAATGTTAAGTGTCCAAGCTTCAACCCCATAAAAAAGGGTATAGAAAATATAACATCGAAGCATTCTTATTCGGAGCGATATATTGATATCGCGATTACAAAAAAGTTTTCTCATTCTATTAAAAGTTGACCGTGCAATTTCAATGCGGCATCTTATTTCCTTTGTCTGGTCAGTATCTTCTGTGATTCATGCTCCAAGGTATTTGTACGAAGATATTTGTTCAATTTCTGTATTATCTAGTACTAGCTTAACTTTGATGTTTTGTGCTTTTGTAAATATTATGAACTTGGTTTTCTTCATATTTATTTTTAGTCCATAATCGTCGCAATATATATTAAGTTATTCAGCATATCTTATGTTATTAAGTGGCTCACCGTTTATTATAAGGCCCTCACTGACTTCGGCAAGTGATAATTCTGAGATAGCTTCACTGTATAAATTGAATAACAAGGGTGATAAAATACACCCTTGGCGGACCCCACGCCGAATCTGGATATCCTCGGTTAGTTCATTTTCAACTTTTACTTTTGCTGTTTGGTTCCAATAGAGGTTACATATGATTCTAATGTCTCTACTGTCTATGTTTTTATTTAATAAAATCTCTTTAAGCCGATTATGCTGCACTCTGTCAAATGCCTTCTCAAAATCAATGAAACAGGCATATACTTCCTGATTTATATCTAAGCATCTCTGCGAAAGAACACTTACTACAAACAGTGCATCTCGTGTTCCCAGTCCTTTCCTAAATCCCATTTGTGTATTACTTATGCCTTCATCTAATTTCTTATGTATTCTATTGTGAATTACTTTTAAAAACAATTTCAAGACATGACTCATTAAGGCTATGGTGCGATGTTCATTGCACTCCTTTGCATTGGCTTTTTTGGGTAGCAGTATGAATGTTCATTGGAGCCATTCTTTAGGTATTATACCTGTTCTACATGGTATTAAATAGATCCAAAAGAAGATCAATAGATTCAGTATTCACAATTTTGAATAATTCGATAGAAACTTCATCCGGCCCGGGAGATTTACCACCTTTAGCTTGTTTCATTGCATATTCAATTTCTTCTCGTATAATGGCAGGCCCAGTATCATTCTTAAATTCTTTTGGTGCTTCTGTTCTCTCTCTTTGTCTTCAAAAAGGTGTGCTATATATTGTGTCCATCTCTGCATTTTTTTGTTTATATCTGTTATAAGTGCACCACTTTCATCTCTTAGTTGCCTAGTTTGAAGTGTTTTTCTCATTCCTCTCATTACATACCTTAGATACAGCCTATACAGCCTAAATAAGGAATGGGACCACTCACAGGAAATAAGATGTCGTATAGAAAAGGTGAGAGCTGTCTTCAATCGCCTCAGGCGGATTTTATATAATATGCACCTGAACATTGATATAAGAACACGAGTCTTGCGATGCTATGTATTTTCTACCCTTTTATATGGAGTCGAAGCCTGGACCTTGACGGAGGAAACATCCAAACGATTAGAAGCCTTCGAAATGTAGTGCTACTGCAGCATGCTCAGAATTTCCTATATCCATCATGTTACAAACAACACCGTGATTCAACGTATGAATAAAGATCTGAAAATTATGCGTATCGTGAAAATCAGAAAGATGAGGCATGAGCATTAGGGCATGTGATACGCAATGAGAAGTATCAACTAATTTTACAAGGCAAGATAGAAGACAAAAGATCTCAAGGGCGCAGAAGGACATCGTGGTTGAAGAACATCAGACAGTGGGCAGGAATGAGTACCATACATCTATTTAGAGCAGCTGTCAACAAAGTTGTATGGACCAACGTGACTGCCAACATCCACAGAGGATAGGCACCAAAAGAAAAAGAAGATAGATAATCGACTGAACTGGTCGGGTTATATCTCACAACTAAAGAAAAAGCTATTAAGCTCATTGTTTGTTATTCGCCAACTAGCAAGGATTGGTTACTTTGAAACATTAAAAACGACATATTGTTATTTATTCCACTCTCACCTAAACTATGGATTATTCATATGGAGCAATTCAACAAATGCACTTCAAAGTTTTAGAATGCAAAAGAAAGCTATCAGGATTTTAACAGTGGTTGGTTATCTAGAACACTGCCGACTTTTCTTTGTCAAATTCAAAATTATGCTACTACCTGCTCTGTTGATCTTTCAAGTTCTGACTTAAATTCGCAGAAAACGGGCCCATTTAATAAAGCAGTCTGATTCACATTCACAATACGCGAAGCTGTCACTGCTTACGAACAAATCACTCCAGTTTGCGTCTTTCAGATAAAAATTGTCCTAATTATAACTATTACAATATTTTACCAAAAAGTATTAAGCAGCTAAGCTGTAATAGTTGCGAAACAGTTATAAAAAATATGTTCTGAAACATTGCTTTTACTGCTCAGAAGAATACATGATTCATTGCAGAACATTCACTGAACTGCTGACCGTGACTTTGCCGTAAATTAGTTTCTGTTTAATATATGTTCGTGTTTGTGATTTGTTTAAGTTGCGTTTTATATTCCTTTTTTACATACTATGTATTTTTGACTTGCTACAAACAATATTTGTATTTGAAGTAGTTAAATAAATAAACTCTAAACTATGTACTTGGTGATATATTCAGTTACAGAGACGTTGGTACTAAATTTCTTGATGTACACAAGTGAACGCATATTCTTGGCTGATATAGGGATACCTTTGGTAGTCCAGGGTTTTTGACGTTTAATTATAATCAAACTTAGAGCTTAATTAGGCTCGAGGCTCAAAGAAAATGCCTTACTGAAAATACAGACAAGTTTATCTAAAAATCGCTGAAATTGTAGTCTACGTTCACAAAAGGAAAGTGACACCCAGAAGTCAAGCATACATTTTGGAATTTACGAAAGTTCTGAGCGGAAAAAATCGTACCTAAACGTCGGTTTTTCTAGGAGGGTTTTTTAATAGTTTTAAACTTGGTAGCCTTACACCTAACGGTAGAAAGGTTTAGGACTAAGTAAGTAAGTAAGTTAAACTTCATAGTATTGGTATATACTGCTTCATGATCAGATAGATCCGCTTTAATAATTGTAGAGCAGACATCAAGGGGTGAGAAATCTGAGACAATATAATCAATTGTGGTATATGTTGTTTTAGTAATTCTTGTAGAAGAATTAGTATGCATTGTGAGACCATGCGATTCGCATTGGCCAATTAGAGTTGAATATCTCTTAACTGATATATTTTAGTTATTTTAGACTCTACAAACTCGCCTTAAAAAAAATAAATAAACTAAAAAAAGCTTTCAATTTAAGTTGGAGGAAAATCCTTCTATAAATTCGGCTCACTGCCACCACTGGAGTATTATGTATCGCAGGACGGAAATTTTTATGTTCCTTGTGTAGTACAAAGCGATCGTGACTCGAATTTGCTACTGAAGCGAATATCGACGATGCTTTTAACTTTTTGTTAAAACTTTCTTCGAGGTGTCGTCATAAACAAAATATGGAACCACCTCCTCCCTCATCCAGAGCGATAGCTAGCAATATCAGGCGGCTGTGACGCACAAATATCAAATAATTCCAAGAAAGGATGCTTCAAACGCTTTTTTTTTATTTTGAGAGCCATATATTTAAGTAAGATTAATAAATTATTGACATCTAAATTATATAGTTAAGGAAACATTAAGTATGAGAATGTAAGTTATTAAAGTAAGTTGTTTTTAAAACACTTCTTTTTATGTAAAAAATCTTCTTAGTTGCTAAAAAAAACTTATAGCTCACAAATAAAATTCGTTTAGTTTACTGACTCAAAGCATTTGTATATCAGCCGAATGACGATGGCATGTATACGGTATGATGCAAATGTATGGAATAAATTCATTATTTCAGAAAGAAACGACTTTTAAAAAAAAATCTTAAAACACGTCAATTTTAATTTTTGAGTGACCATCAACTGACATATATGTGTTGGGCATTACGTCATCAGTTTCGGCGTAATGATGTAATCGACGATTTTTTTAAATACAAACCGAGGGCACGCGACAGCTAATTTGAAAGGTCTACTTATTGCAACAATGTAATCACTTGAATATTTATTTCTTCAGGATTCACTAAAAGTATGAACTTTGTCAAGTAACATGGAATTACAATAAATATTCATTCACTGAACAAAAATACACTAAGGAACGCCACTGGAAATAAAACAAAATATGGTTTTTAATTACTCAATTACTCAATCAACAGTGAGTAAAATTGAAAAAAAAATTTAGAGAAACGGGCCATATTAAAGATCTTCCCAGAAGTAGTATAAAATCAATATCCGAAACCAAGAAACTGGACGTTGTACTGGCGGTTTTAAGAAAATCCCCATACCAGTTCTAGGCAGGTCGCACTGGATAATTATGTCCACCAATCAACTGTTGTAAGAGTGCTAAAAAAAGAGAAGTGGCATCCATACAAAGTACATCTGGTCCAGGAGCTATTAGAAGATGACTTTAATATAAGAATCGAATTCTGCGAAACCATTATGGAAAAATGTAACAGAGATCAGGGTTTCATACAAAAGGTACTTTTTTTTTTATGAAGCGTCTTTTATGCTGAACGGTCACGTAAATCGCCAGACATATCGATACGGGGCAAGTGAAAATCCGCATTGGATGGAAGAGTATAGGACACACTATCCCGAGAAGGTGAAGGTTTGAGACGGCATTATAAACAATCAAATTGTATTGCCATATTTTTTTTTTGAAAACTTATCTGCTTCTCGTTATCTAGAATTTCTTTAGGATTATCTATTGCCACAGCTGAATCAGCTATTTCCAAATAAAAATAATTTGTGGTACCAACATGACGGGGCTCCCCCACACCACGGCGTTGAGGTATAAGTTAATTGTATTAATAAGTTAATTGTATTAATAAACCAACAGTTTTGGTTAACCCCATATAAATAAATATTCAATTGATTATATCGTTGCAAAAGCGATAAAAAGACCTTTCAAATGAGCTGTCGCGTGACCTCGGTTTGTATTTAAAAAAATCGTCGATTACGTCATTACGCCAACAATGATGACGTAATGTCTAACACATATATAGCAGTTGATGCACATTTAAAAATTAAAATTGACGTGTTTTAGGATTTTTTTTAAAAGTCGTCTGTTTCTAAAATAATGAATTTATTCCATACATTTGCATCATACTGTATATAATGCAAAAAAGTTTACACAAAGAACAATGAATCCCTTATTATATTATCACCTGCCGTTGGTTTCAAAGTCAGGTAATCAAAAAATATTTTCGTAGAAAGGCATTTAGATAATTAAAAATAAAACTATTACAAAGTAGCAATTCGGCATTATACAGTGTGTAAACAAATCAATCGAATACAACCGATCATTGGTTCTAGCTTTCCTAGACTTTCGCAAAGCATTTGATACGACAGAAATTAAGAGCGTAATGAGACGTTGGAGGAAAGTCGCATAGATTATCGGTCCTTCAAACTGATCGCGAATGTATACAATAATGCAAATATGACCGTAAGGCTACACAACGATCCAAACTGTACAAACATCAAAAGAGGAATCAGGCAAGGAGACACCAAACTCTTATCTCCTAAATTCTTTATGGCAGTTCTGGAATATGCCTTCAAAAAATTGAAGTATGAAGCCAAGCAATCAATGTCGACGACGAAATACTCTCCCACCTACTATGCTTACTGAGTTAGATGCCGCCTGTAATGAAGTTGGTTTAAACATAAATTTTGGAAAAATAAATGATAAATAAATAAAATAAAATAAAATACAAAGCGAAAATTCAAAAGTCGACTGCAACGAAATAGGATTAGTTCATAAATATGAATACTTAGATCATGGAATCCAAATTGCTTAGGGCAACGAAACTGCTGAAGTGCAAAAAAGAATCATTTTAGAATGTGCTGCATATGGAGCTTTTGCATTTATGGAGCTGCAAAGAAGACGTTCGACCAATGTGTACTTCCAGTCATGACTTACGGCGCCGAAACACTTTGCTACAGCAACCAAACTCCAGGCCAAAGAGGAGTAACGCTCGCTTCTTAAACTGACCCTCAGAGACAGGGTTAGAGACGAAGAAATAAGAAGGACAGACGTCGCAGATGTCATAGAGCCCATAGCATAGCTAAAGTGAAACTGGGCGGCCTATGTGACCAGAATGAATGACGGGCGGTGGACCCAAAAATTACAGTGTGGACGCCATGACCTGACAGAAGAAGCTGAGGTAGACCACCTATGCGATGGACAGACAACGTCAAAAGAATCGCTTGGAATTGGCTGCAGGAAGCTCAAGACCGAAAGAACTGGAAGAAATTAGGGGAGGCCTATGTTCAACTTTGGACGCAGAAGACTGAATGATGATACAGTGTGTACAGGCAATTATATAAATATTTAAATCCAAATATATACAATTTGCATAAACAAAGTAGAGGAGCAAAAGTTGAAGGTTTTTGTATAGTGTTCCACATTATTTTTCGGTCTTCTAAATCGATCGCAGTTGTAAGATCTATGAATGTAGTATATATGTTGTTTCCGGATATTTATTTTACAACATGTTATGTTGTCAATTCTTTGTCTTTTGGCGCTGAATGCTGTTTGTTCGTCTTCTTGTTTTTCTTCTGCCTCTGGTCTTCTATTTCATTGTGTTTTTGTTTTATAAATTCTGTATGGTTTACATGTATTTCTACAGTTTTTCTCCTTTCTTGTTTATTGGGACCAATAAATTCTGTTCCCATTATATGGTCATTTTATTTGTTTTTCATGCTTCCTACATTATTTCCAGCAACCATTTCTTTTTTTCCTTCCCTATTCACTTTATCATTTGTGGATCAATTTTTATCTGCTGTATGCATTTCCTTCTTTTATTCTACTTATTTTTCTTCTAATTCTACAATTTTTATTTCGTCTATTTGGTTTTTGTTTGTTGCTATCTATTCTATGGTTTCCTCTGTCTCTGTTTCTTTCTGGACCATATATTTCTTTTTCTAATATAGTCTATATACCTCTATAATCTCTATACCTCTAGTATTTTTGTTATATCTATTTAGCTGTCTGTTATGTACTTCCCTTATTCCCTGTTGTTCTTTCCTATTAGAATTCTTAATTAGTCCCAGAAACTCCTGTTGTCTCTATAATTTTGCTTAAGTGATTTACCAAACCTCTTGCAAGTCTCTTTTTTACGTATTTTTACTTCTTAAGTACTAGTTCTTTTACTATGTTTCTTTATTTTTGGTATTGGTTTTTGTCTTGTTTTGTTGTATTTTTTTCATGCCCTTTTCTTTTATCTCACTTCGTCCCGTATATCTATATTCCATCATTTCGTCTTTTTATTGAGCATATGTGTTGATAAGTTGCCGTGTCTTCCTTCTTCATTATTATTTCTTTAATTTTTTCCATATTTTATTTTTTTTTCCATTCTCAAAAATATGGTTTCTGAGAAAAACGTGGAAAAAAACTATCAAATAAGGGATACACAACAAAATGGAATAGTAAAAGAAATAAAATCAGGACGATTTTAATAGTCTGTATTAGAAAAGCATACAGAGTAAATGAAACGATTAGTTAAAAAACTATGGATGGTAATTTATTAACTGCAGAAAAACACTGTATACACTGTTGGTGACTGAATCGATGCTGTTTTCTTCGATATGTAATAGACTGTATTGAGTTCTTTTTACCTGTTTATACAAGAAACTACTATTTCTGACTTCAACTGCAAATTTGTTAGATGATCTGCCCAATAAAAGCAGAAAAATTATATGCGGTGACTTCAATATTAATTACACTGCTTGTACTAATGCTGGAATATCTGATTATGAAGCAGTATATACCAAGTTTAACACTCTTAAGAAACCTTCCTCGAAAACCTCACGTTTTGGGTAGGATTTTTCCAGTAAATTCCAAAATTCATGCTTGACTTCTGCTTGGCACGTTCTCCCTGTGAAAGTGGACTTAATTACAGTGATTTTTGAAATAGGCTTGTCTGTATGTTTAATAAAGCGTTTCCTTTAATTACAATTAAGCCATAACATCACAAACCCTGGACGACCAAGAAATTCGCATATTCAAGAATATGCGTTCACTACTGTACATCAAGAAATTTACGACCATCGTGTGTGTCACTGAATATATCACCAAGTTCAAAGAAACCTATCTAAATCTTATCAAAACAGCTAAAAAGAGTACTGTCAAAAGTGTCTAGGAAATTTTAAAAGTGTTGCAAAAAAAACTTGGTCCATAATAAACGATCTTCGAAATAAAACTAATAGAGCTCAAATATTTGCCCTTCCAAACTCTGAAAATCTAAATAAATACTTCGTTAATGTGAGCAAAAATATTACATCAACTATTTTACCACAAGATCCCATTTTCTGTCTCTCCAATTCAAAAATGTCTCGAATTCATTCTTAATAAGAACAGTTGATAAATTTGAACTGATCCAAACAATCAATAGTATCAAAAGTAAATCTTCCTGTAGTACTCATGAACTATCCATAAAAAATTTTTCAAATCTTAAAAAAATGTGTTGGGAGTCCTGGCAATCACTAATTAATTATTCCTTTGGAAAAGGTATATTTCCAGAGTGCCTGAAGAAAACCATTATTATTCCTCTTCATAAGGGTGCTGAAAAATCGAATGTCTGGAACTATTGACATATTGCCTTACTACCGGTACTATCCAAAATTATTAAGAGACTTAAAAAACCCGACTTATGCCCTTTCTCGTTGAAAACAATATTTTATCACAAAATCAGTTTGGCTTTTTATCTAATAAATGTACCAGTAATGTTTTCTGTGCTACATAAGATTTACTAAGCACTAAACAATAATTTTTACAGCTTTTGTAAGTAGCTTTTGATTGTGTAAATCATGACATTTTGATAAAAGAACTAAATTTCTACGGAATTCGAGGTATTTATTTAAATTGGTTCCAATCTTACTTGGGCAATAGGAAACAACTAGTTAGAGCAAATGATACTGACTCTAGTGACAAAAGTATTGTATGTTGAGTACCACAAGGTTTAGTATTGGTTTCTCTACTTTTCCTTAAATTTATAAATGACATGACGAATTTAAAAATTGGTGGAAAAATTTTTCTTTTTGGTACCAGTATCACCTGGAGATACTCTAATATTGCAACTTTTCAGACAACTGTAACTTCTGATCTATTTACAATAAAAACCTGGTCCGACTCTAATTTACTCCCTTTTAACGTGAATAAGAAAGTAGCATTAACCTATAAAGGAGGTCTTCAATCGTTGCTTCTTAGTAACAGCCAGATCAGTATAGTTGATTTTGTAAAATTTCTTGGTAGTTTTATAGACAGCGACCTTAAATGGTCCCTTCATATCGATTTTTAAGCTAAGAAACTAGCTTAAAATACATGTTTTTCCAGCAAGACCTAATCATGACTACTCCACCAGAAATTCAACCTTTGATGTTTATTTACCGATCACGTACACTCAGTTAGTAAAGAAATCTATTTTATATTCCACAAAAAAACTATACAACCATCTCCCTTAACTTCTTCAACATCTTTCTTCAACATCTTTCCCAAGTTCCGTTAAATGAAAAAAGCCTATCTATCCCAAAGACCATATTACTTAGTAGAATAGTATTATATGCAGCAACTTCACCTTATTAGTTTATAACGTTTTATTGTTTATAAAAAAGACAGTAAAGATTTGATTCCATGTACAAAGCGTCTATGTATCTGTTTATAACAGCTATTCATAGGCGTTCTCAACGTGAAAAATAAATCTTTCCTGTCTTTAAGAAGCAACACTAAAATGGCTTCGAAACGGACGCAATAGCGACATCTGATAATAAATCCGTAAAATAGTTTCGAAACACAATTCAGATTTCTGCCTTAATCTGAGCCTTCTAAAAATTGCAAGGCAAAGCAGACGTTGATAAAGATGTTAATAGAGACATGGGGAATCTAAAATTTGCATTCCACGACATGTCTCCTCAACTAAGCAGAAATCATTAGCGAATTGATTTCTTGTACTCATACAGAGTAAATCCGAATAAAATGAAAAAGACAGTAAAGATTTGATTTAACATCTTTATCAACGTCTGCTTTGCTTGCAATTTTTAGAAGGCTCAGATTAAGGCAGAAATCTGAATTGTGTTTCGAAACTATTTTACGGATTTATTATCAGATGTCGCTATTGCATCCGTTTCGAAGCCATTTTAGTGTTGCTTCTTAAAGACAGGAAAGATTTATTTTTCACGTTGAGAACGCCTATGAATATCTGTTCTGATGAGCCTTATTAAGGCGAAATACGTATAAACAGATACATAGACGCTTTGTACGTTAAATCAAATCTTTACTGTCTTTTTCATTTTATTCGGACCTACTTTATGAGTACAAGAAACCAATTCGCTAATGATTTCTGCTTAGTTGAGGAGACATGTCGTGGAATGCAAATTTTAGATTCCCCATGTCTCTATTAACATCTTTATCAACGTCTGTTTTGCCTTGCAATTTTTAGAAGGCTCAGATTAAGGCAGAAATCTGAATTGTGTTTCGAAACTATTTTACGGTTTTATTGTTTAATTTGCAATTTATGTAAATTTTGCAATGGATTTATTTACAATTTATTTTTATTATCTTTTATTTTGTGATATTGACGATTTATGTAATTTCAGTAAATTTTAATTGTTATTCTTTTTCTTACTATTTGAAAGCAATGTCCATAAAATTGTACAATTTTCAGTGGTAATAAAGCATATTTCTTTTCTATAACTCTGACTGCAACTTATTAAGATGCACTGTATATATACAACAAAAAAACACTTTACTGTGTAATGCCTGTATTTGATTAATGTTTACTCAATGATATCTACACTCTTACCCAAGAAAATTAAATTAAAAATTAAAACCCATTTAAATTAAAAAAATTAATTTAAATTTTACATGATGCAATGATATTCAACACGCGCATTAAAACGCCTTCATGAAGCATCCTTAAGTAGATTTAGCATATGGGATGATATTAAAAGATGTAAGCCCTATTGGTAGAATAACTTCTTTCTCTTTATTTAATTCTTTCGGTCTGCAATTCAGTATTTGTTTATTTGGTTGATTTTTTTCTATTCTGTCTCTGTGTTGTTTCTTATTTATTTTATTTTTTTATTTTCTTTATATTTTTTTATCGCATAAATATACAGTTATTGTCTTCATCTTCATTTCTCTGCGTTTTAAGTTTTGTACTGGCTTTCGCCCTTCTAAGAAATCTCAAAAGTTTATCATTGTATGTATTGTGTGTATAAAAGTTTGGAGATTGGTCTCTGTAATTTACAGCGATACATTTATAAAATAAATTAAACACTTTTTCTCTATTTTTCTAGATCATTTATTTGCTTTTTTAACAAGTTACTTTCTCCTTTATCAGATTAAACAATTCTACGAACAAAAGTAAAGTCAATCCCGAGAAACAAGTCAATTTAGGGTGCGAAAAACTGTCGTTCGGAAAATTTCATATCTCCTAAATTTTCGACATCATATTTGGCCTCTTTTACCACAAGATTCGCACCAACTTTCTGTTCATTACAGAAAGTGGTTTTAAAAGTAAATGTCAACTTTAATTAACAAAAAGTTCATACTCGTTGCTGTATGGAGCGATTTTAACAGAGAAGATGTAATTTCTGTATTTATAGAGTAAGAAGTTTTCCAATACCACCGGCTTAAATTTCCTTGGAGCTTTATAGCCGGAAAATTAAACTACTTGTTAAAATATATTAATGAAGTTAAATGAATACTGATATACAATATTCCCGTTCAAGTTTATTCTACTCCAATTTTGACATCGACACTTTTGTAGTCGTATTTCCGTGTCATGGGAATTTTAACGTCATATAAATGTAAGGTTATTATTAGTATAAAAAGTATAAGTATGAAAAATGGAAAATCACCTGGGGTGGACGAAATCCTGACAGAGCAGATAAAACACCTCGGGCAAAAAGCGAGACAATGGGTGCTCGGTCTATTTAACATCTGTCGCTCTACCTACCAGATTCCAAAACTGTGGCGTAAATCAAAAGTAGTAGCTCTTCTGAAACCTGGGAAAGACCCTGAACTACCGAGTAGCTACCGTCCGATATCCTTCTATGCCATTTGTATAAATTGTATGAACGCCTCATTTTAAACCGCATCCAGGAAAAATTAGATGCAAAACTAATCCCACAACAAGCAGGCTTCAGACCAGGTAAATCATGCACAGGCCAAGTGCTGAACCTAACAGAATACATAGAGGAGGGATTTGAGCAGAAAGAGATAATGGAAAGAAGAGCAGATGGAGAACCCAAAAAAATGGTCTAAGTATGTGCATTCCATCTCAACAACCAACTGGCGAATGTAAAACTGAACGTTTCTTGGGAGGGACAACGCTTGAAACATACTGATAGGTCCAAATATCTTGGAGTAGTACTAGACCGGTCACTAACGTATAAATTCCACTGTCAGAGCACAAGACAAAAGGTTTCTACGAGAAACAACCTTCTTCGTAAACTTGTAGGGAGCAAGTACGGTGCAAACCCCCAGGTCTTGAAGACAACAGCTGAGGCCTTATGTTTCTCAACAGGGGAATATGCTTGTCCCGTCTGGGGTAGATCTAGACACGACCAACAAGTCACCACGGCGTTAAATGAAACATGGAATAATTACCGGTTGTATGAAGCCTACCGCCCTATCTCTACTGTACCGGGTAGCTGGATTCGCATCACCAGACGACCGTAGATGCGTCTCGCAATATGTGGAGAAGTTCAGGCAAACTTTCCATGAAAGGCACCAATTATACGGGTTTGACGAACTGCCAGGAATCAGCCGACTTAAATAAAGGAAAAGGTTTATGATAAATGTCAGCGTCGAACCACCAGAACTGTTCCCCCTACATCTAGAACGACCTAATGGAATGAAACTGGACTGGAGAACCTGGCGGACACTCAATCGCATACGCACAGGTGTTGTCCCTGTAAAACAGAACCTCATTAAATGGGGCATCAAGACAGACAGCGACGCACTTTGTGAATGTGGGGAAATACAGAACGTGCACGGATCCAGACATGAAAAAGTAAAGTAATTAGTATAAAAATATACTCGTATATATGTTTATAGGTACATATAACAATAAATCTGATGAAATTGTTACTGTAAATTCTAGAAAAAGTACTTCATAGGCACGTTAGGGATGATGTATTGTTGAAAGTGTCTCTAGGTAGTTAAAAGGATTGTACAGTTGGTACAGTATAAATCCCGATGCACGTGGTCCGCGTAATAAGTGACGTCACATGATACCAATACAATATATTTAAGTCGTAAGTCTGTTCCTTCTTAGAATTTTTTAGCCAAGTACACTGGAATTATGACCACAAGATATATTTTATTATGTATGCGTAGAAGCACAGCCACATAAAGTTACAAGCCATGAAGTAGAAATTTGGCAACATCTAAGGGTAGTCCTGTTTGAATGTAAACAGCTGATTACAATGAATCGATAAGTATTTGTATATTCTATTTTTTTAATTAATATTAAGTACATTTATGTGTCTAGTCAGTTATTTAAGTTAGTTGTTTATTCGACTAATTATGTCGATATGTGTCGATAGCAATTAAAGTAAATTATGTACTCACGCTTAATCAAGCCATTAAGAGCGATGCTGAGAATATTTATATTCCACTATGCATCAACAATTTACCCATATAAATTACCATCATTCTTGTACTCATTGCGTCGAGTAAGGACGATAAATATACGAAAATGGTTGCGTTTCGATTTAATTTGAGTCTCTTACCACTCTCTAACACGTTTTGTAAGAGGACTCAAACCGGTGCGTTTTGATTTGGTTTGAGTCTTCTTACAAACTCTCTCTGATGACGGGTAGACCCAGAAACACGTGTGAGGGAGTGGTAAGAGACTTAAATTAAATCGAAACGCAACCATTTTCTTATAATTATTGATATTGTACTACAGGTTGAAATAAACTCAGATGTAAGTATAAACATTGTTAGGTTAGATGTGGAATTTCATTATTCTCATTAATTATGAGGTACATTTTAATTCTTTTGGTATATTAACCCTTTGGGCAATAAAATCACAGTTTTTGCGACAACTGTGAGTTTATTCTCCGGTTAATATCGTAATAGTTAAAATGCCACAAAAGCTTAAATATATTGTTCTTTTCATTTACAGATGCCAAGACATTGTTGTGTACCTCGATGCAAGAGTAATTACACAAGCATTCTGAAATTGGAAGGGCTTGTAAGCAATGGGCTTTCTTTTCCAAAAGATAAACAATTATGTAATAAGTGATGAGAAGCTATCAAATGATACAATTATACCCCAACAGAATCTTCCGTTCCGTGTGCTAAGCATTTTCATTCTGAGGATATGGTACTTCATCATACATGGAAAGACAAAGAGTGTTGTGTCTGAAAAACTAAAATATCCAAAATTGGAATTAAATGCTATTCCTAGGATTTTCCCCAATCTTCCGGCATATACGTCTATTCCTAAACCTATAGACAGAAGTGATCCATGTGAAAGACGACCACATCACTTGGATAGAGAGAACCACAAATTGGAACAACTGGAAAAAGACTTTCTTAAACAAGATTTAATAGACTAGTTTGATAACTATTAACAAATGCAGCATGAAGATTACTTTTAATGAGTGGAATCAAAAAGTGACGAATGACAGTATATATTTTTATTTTTTAAACATTCAAGAATGTAGTGACTCATATGGCATTGGTCTAAAGATATTAAGTAGTGTTAAAATTTCTAAAAATTAAAAAGTTACTGTATACACCTATAGGTGAAGATTTGTTTATATAGGTTTGTTCTGACTCCAAATCTTACCTTACTTTAACGTGAATAAGATAGTAGATAAGGAGCCACTCAGCCCCTGTTTTTAAACGACAGCCAAATCAATATCGTTAATTCTGTAATATTTACTAGGTATTCTTAGCGATAGTAATTGTAAATGGTCCTTGCATACTAATTCCTGAAGTAAGAAACTACCCTCAGCTTGCTTTGCAATAAGATCTGTGTCAATCATCTGCAGCAATGGCATATTTCTCATTGTTCGAGTCTCATCTTCGATATAAGCTTCCTTTTTAGGGTTTTAGTAAAGCAGCCTAATTTGATACTATTTTTAAATTACAAAAAAGAGCAATTCGTTATCTATTTGGTCTCAAAAACATATGTCATTGCTACTTTAAAAAATCACGGAGTTGTGATGCTTTCCTCTTTATATATTTTAGAAACAGTTTGTTTGATTCACAACCATCTAAAAATTTTTCCTGAAAGACCTGATCATGGCTACTCCATCAGAAGTTCTGGTTATGATGTTTATTTACCGATCTTGTCCTCTGAGTAACTAAAGAATTTTTTTCTATATAGTCCAAAAAAACTATATAATCACCTACCGGCACAAATTAAATCCGCAACATCAAAACGTAGAATAAATTATGAATGAGATAAAAACAGAAAATAAAACATACAACTCAAAACCATTGTACCAAAACTTAAAACTAGTTAACTTAAAACAGACAGCTAATATAGCTATAGAAGCAGAAAAATGACAGAATTATTTCGAAGAAGTATATCAAGAAACGGATAGAGAAGAAGAAAGAGAAACAATAACGAACACGGAACAAGATGAAGAAGAAAAAGAAGAAGCATTGACCTATACAGAAGTGAAAGAGAAAATATGAAAACTTAAAAATGGGAAAACGGCAGGAGAAGACGGAATATGTGCAGAACTTATAAAACACGGTGGGGAGGCACTATACAGAAGGATTTATGAACTAATACAGAATATATGGAGCACAGAAATAATGCCCAAAGAATGGAAGAAGGGAATTATAGTTACAATCCCAAAACAAGGAGAACATAGAATATTTAAAAACTACCGAGCAATTAATTTACTAAATGTAATGACTGATATAATTAGAGACAGACT
Organism: Diabrotica undecimpunctata; assembly: GCF_040954645.1. Taxonomy (NCBI): domain Eukaryota; kingdom Metazoa; phylum Arthropoda; class Insecta; order Coleoptera; family Chrysomelidae; genus Diabrotica; species Diabrotica undecimpunctata. The sequence goes on along the minus strand of NC_092810.1, from coordinate 43,331,070 downwards.
AACAATATATACAGAACAAAGCATAGAAGATTTTAGAAAAGGAAGATCTATGATAGAAGCTGTACGTACGCTAAAACAAGTGATAGAGAAAACTTATGAGTACGACGGAGCAACACGTAGACTTTTCCTAGACTATAAACAGGCGTTTGACAAACTAAATACAAGAAAAATGATCCAAGACTCACAAGAGAGTAGTATATCAAATAAAATTATAAGAATACAGTAAAACCTCGATATAACGGACCTCTATTTAACGGACTTCGGATATAACGGACAAAAAATCCAGTCAAATGTAAAAAAAAATAAAAACATACTGTTAATATTACACATGCGTCTCATATATGTAATCAATATGGCATAAAAAAGCAAACTTTCGGACATAAAAAAAAACAAATACAAATTAAATAAATTTGCATTCATGTGTGATGTAGGAGAGCATAGAGATCTTAGAAAACGAATGAAATTGGCTCGTGAAACTTCACTGGAAGAAGCAATCTTAAAATGGTATGGGTAACAACGTTCTAGTGGGATCCTGATCCGAGCAGTCGAATTGAAATTTGCTGCTATTAAATTAGCAAATCATATGGACATACCATTCAGAGCAAGTGATGGATGGCTCTGGCGCTTTCGTAAAAGGCACGAAATCATGAATAAAAGAATTTACGGCGAAGCTTCAACTGCACTAAAAAAAAAGAAACAGGACCTTTTAGGCAAAAATTAGTAGCAAATATAGCAAGTACGTAATGAAATGCTATTAGAATCTCAGATTTACAATGTTGACGAAACTGGTTTGTTATGGCGTACTTTGCCTGAAAGCGCACAAGCCTCCAAATATGAAAAATCGGATTCTGGAAGAAAAATCAGCAAGGACAGGATTTTGGCACTGCTTTGTGCTAACGCTGATGGATCTCATAGATTCACACCTGTAGTGGTTGGCAAATCTCGCAAACCTAGAGTTTTAAAAGACATAATGCATAATATGCCCCTTTCATGCTATAGCTCTAAGAAGGCATGGTTCACCTCAGATATTTTCAAAAATTGGTTTTTCAAAGAAATTGTACCTTCAGTGAGAAAGTTTCAAGAGAAGAAATTGGGAATACTTGGGAAAAATCGGTAATATTTCTCTATCAGATAGTCTATTAACATCTTTATCAACTGTGTGTTATACCTTACAATTTTTAGAAGGTTCAGATTAAAGCAGAAATCTGAATTTGTTTCGAAACTATCTTAATGATTTTTTCTATCAGATGTCGCTATTGCGTCCATAACGAAGCCATTTTATTGTTGCTTCCTAAAAGACAGAAAAGATTTATTTTTCACGTTGAGAACGGCTATGAATAACTGTTCTGATGAGACTTATTAAGTCGAAATACGTATCAACAGATACATAGACGCTTTGTACGTGAAATCAAATCTTTGCTGTCTTTTTCATTTTATTCGGATCTACTCTGTATGAGTACAAGAAACAAATTCGTTAAGGATTTCTGCTTAGTTGATAGACATGTCGTGGAATGCAAATTTTAGATTCCCCATGTCTCTATTAACATCTTTATCAACTGTCTGTTATACCTTGCAATTTTTAGAAGGTTCAGATTAAAGCAGAAATCTGAATTTGTTTCGAAACTATCTTACCGATTTTTCTATCAGATGTCGCTATTGCGTCATAGGTGAGAGAGGACTGGAAATAAATGAAAATAAAACAAAATCCATGAACGTAAGCAATAAAAAGAAGATACAAATGACAGAACTGAGAATAGAATGAAACATTCAAATATTTGGAAGTACTAGTCAACAGAAGAAATGAAAGTGTAGATATGAAAAAAAGAATTAAAGCGGGAAATGCAGCGTTTTATAGAAATAAAAAAAATGTTTAGAGAAGAAAATAAGCCGAAACACAAAAATGAATATCTACAAAACGAGCATAAGACCAATAGTAGTATATGCTGCAGAAACATTTACATTAACAGCAAGAAAAGAAGTGCCATTGAAAGTTAGCAAAACATAAAAGGGCTTTTGATAATAGAAAAGCAGATTCTACATACGCAATTCACCTTCTAGACCACGGGTCACCAAATTGCGGACCGCAGTTCGCATCCGGACCGTGAGATTGTTTTTTGCGGACCGCCGTTAAATTCAAAATATAGTAATAAAATTATAGTTTAAAATTATGATCAAATCTAAGAAGGAAATGTTCTGAAGCTTCTTTACGCATTTACTGGACGCTTGCCAAACATATGAAGCCATTTAGTGAGTGACGCGGCTATCGTTAAAGAGTGTTTTCTGGAAGCAGGAAATTCATTATTTGAAAATAAAAGTGATAATGTCGATACTATTCAGCGTATTCCAATATCTACTACTTCAAGCACAAGGAATACACAGTTATTGGCCGATGAAACATAGAAAACGTTAAAACAAATCTTGGCTGTCGCTAAATATTTTGCTTTGGAATTAGATGAGTCATGCGGCATTACAGATACAGCACAGCTTGTCGTTTTTGTGCGCTTACTGGACAGAACCAGTAAAGAGTTTGTAGAAGAACTTTTGACTATTTTGCCAATGTCAGGAGCAACTACAGGAGAGGATTTACACCTGAAAAAGTATGATCTTCTGAGGGGGGTTACAACTACTGGAGGGTTTTTGGGTAACCCCCCCGGTAACGCCACTGCCTGGTTTAGTGCTAAGTGTCCGGACCGCGGAAGTGTAGTAGGTTTTCGAAACGGACCCTCAGGGAATATAATTGGTGACACCTGTTCTAGACCATAATTATTCTTTTAATGATGAATTTCAAATTCTTAACATTTAAAATAAAGGTCTTAAGCTATCTTTATTAGACTCTATGGGAATCAGCAAATTAAAAAATACAGACATAATTCTGAATGAACAACTTGAGACAAAGAGTTCTCCCCTCCTGAACTTATTCAGTTAAAGACTATAAAGTGTAAACGTTCACCAAAAATAGATCACTTGAGAAAGGCACTCTGCCAAAACAGCTGTAGTGATAATAATTTATAATAAACTTTGTGGAAGTGTTAAAAACAAAAATTTTCAGTGGGTTATTTTTAGATAATATGAATTTCCATCAAGTAACGGTCGAATTCATCACTTATTTTATTTAATTTTAAAAATATTATTTAAATTTTAAAAACACAGAAACTGTTTCATCCGACTACTGTTTCATCTTTTTTTATTCTATTTTACCATTTTATACTACACAAGCGGCTCAACTTGTTTTTAAGATACGATTATTTTTTAATTCTTGTTTTCTATTTCTATTTTTTGATTTATTTACATTGAATATGAATTTGTTTTGTTGTGTAATCTAGTTCTGCCATAATTATGTGATATATTTGATTTAAAGTGAATTAAGGAATTTTTTGTAATTTGGCAACAATGTAAACTTAGATCTCTGACGTAGATAATGATGTACATCAGAATGCATACTGTACAAACTGTATACGGAAACTTCACTGCACTATCACTACACCAGAGCTGGCCGTTCGAGTGCTATAGGTAGAATATCTTCTTGTAGGTTGTCAGCTATCCACATTTCTTTTTCAATTCTGATGATATGCTGTATATAATTTTGCCACTGTTCAGCAGAGATGTTGGCAAATGCTTCATGGATGAGTTATTGCACACGATATTTTTTAAAGTCAGTGTTTCGGGCTGCAACGTAATTTTTAACTTGGCTCTAAGCCATCTCTATTGGATTAAGCTCACAGTGATAGGGAGGCAATCGTAATACTTCTACGCCGTATTTCTCGACCAAAGTTTCGATGTTATACTTCTCGTATATATCTGCATAACTGTTTGCTATATCCAATAGTTCTGACTTTAAATAATCTTCTTCATAAAATATATCCTTCTCTCGTAACTATTCTTGAATTTGTTGTTTGTTCCAAGAGCTTCTTGGGAAATTTTGTTTGCATAAATGATATGGAGCATTATCCATTACTACCACATTTTTTCTCCTGTTGGGAAGTTTGCGATTAGTTTATTTTCAAACCAGTCTTCAAAAGACTCGCCGTTCATTTCGTCATGGTAGTCGCCTTTTTATTGCTAAAAATACATTCTGAATTTGGTAGAAAACCTCTATCAGATCCAACATGTAATAAGACAAATCTCGGACCTCTTTGTTTTGGATCATTTAGACCAGGAGTCAGGCCTTTTAAAAATGCATCCTTATAACTGGTTATGCTTGAATTCATCCATACCTTATTTACTGTATGTCCGATATTTACCCAACTTTCATCCAAATAGAAAATATTGTATCCTTGATTTCGATAATTCTGTATTTTTCTTCATAAAGAAATTATGCCTCCAATTTATTATGTCAGGACGTTCCTTTATTACTGCTTTCTTTCCTCTTTTTTCATAAACAACCCCCATCTCTCGCAATAGTCGATATAGAGTACTTTTGTAAAATTTAGGCAAATGCTCGTGTAAATTAACGACATCCAGGATAGCTTTGATTGTGGGAGGTATGTTCTTTAAGAAAAATTTCATGTGAACAAGTCTTCTCAATTGGCTCCTGATATTCTCATCGTAGGCAAACTCCCGATTGGTTTCCTTCTTGGTCCGTTTACGTGGGTTTTTCAGAATTTTGGGTAAGTCTCCATTATGATCCAATCATGATTCAATGATTCAATGATTTTATTGAAAGATAGTTCATTCAATTATATGAAATCAACTTTAACTTAAAAATATCAGAATCATAGCATGTGATTAGTGTTTTAGGTTAAGTCTTCGTATTTTGTGCTAAGGTATCTCCAGTACTATATGGATAACTGTTAATGAAACACCCTGTATAAATAATACTAAGATATAAATGATGTATCCTCGATATATTTTTGACTTATCTACTAATCGTGGCATTTTCTTTCTATTCATTTCAATTCTATTCAAAAGGTCTCCAAACATCCATTTCCGTAAATATGACAAGAGATGTAAGAAATTTTCTCTTCGTCAAATACAACAGTGCTCAACAATTGATAAGGATCGAAGTAATATTTTACTCCAGAAATAGCCGAAGTTTGTAAAAATTTAATATAATTAAAGTAATATTAATACCCCGACTTTATTATCAGTTTTAAACGAAATAAAATAAATTTTGCCATTATGGCCATTTTTTACTAGGGACAGGAAAAAGTTGAATATTAAAGTCGTCTATTTTCATTTATTCTATTCAAGTCATCATACTAGGATCTTAACAAACTTTTAAAATATTTGAAATCATAATTATGATCCTTATCAATTGTTGAGCTCTATATTACGACGACGTCCGAATGTTTTCTGGAACAGTCATTAGGGCAAATCAGTGAATGTTAGTGCAAAATTGCAAGTGCTCCGTGTGTAAGGGAGTGTTAAGTTCGAAGCCGGCTCTGCCACGTTAAGGCCGACGATGAATTAGCAACGCTGCAACGTTTTCTTCCATTTGATTAACATTGTCCGTAAGAGCCAACGCTGAAATCTACTGGTGAATCCGAGTTTAGACATGAAAGACAAACATTCACTTACAAAATAATAAAACAAGTAAATAAAATACAAAAAGGTACTGCTCGCATAAAAGTCATAGACTACAAGCCCATGTGACATTTTTAATAGGTCATTTGACCGAGCATTAATTTCATATAAAGCAATACAGTAAATTACATACTACAGTATGTAACAACAAACTATGTCGCCAATTCTTATCGGTACAAAAAGCATGGGTGTTCAAATTAAGGGTTGCGCCTTAGATTTCTCACCCTTGGCCCAACCAAAATGTACGGCCTTACAAAAACATTTTTCTATATACCGATTCGAAACTTTGTGTATGAATGTGTACTATGTCAAATTACCGAAAAAGGGGAAAAGTTTTTCCGAAAATAAAAAGTTTTTCTTACTCCTGGTACCAATATTTTTGTACGGCATAAGGTAGCAAATCAATATTTTTTTATTACCTACTAAGTTTATTAATGCCGTACAAAAATGTTTGGCCAAAAAAATGTGATGTGACTCACATGTACCAATAAGAATTGACGGCATAGTTTCTTAAGTTTTTATTACATATTTTAATTAATTCTGCATCAAATGAACCATTAAAAATCTACCATGGGCTTGTATACTATCACTAATAGGCTAAAAATATGGAAACCTCTTGCTACATTTAAGAATACTACATGTGATAATTCTACGTTGGTTAAAATCCAAAATACCTGAAACGTGACAGACTGCTTAAGTTGTCTTACTGTTTAAAAATGGCGACAAAAAACAAATAGTGTTTTTTCTTTTACGTGATACGTTAAGTAAATTGTATACTGCTTACCTAAAACATTCTTCTCTGCTACTTTAAAACCATGTATCGTCTGAAAATTTAACATTTTTTTCTCGGCAGCGTCTTCTTTGAACTTTATAGATGTTTCTACAAAATTCCAACCATCATATTGGAACGACTTAATGCCGTTTGTAGTTAATGCCAATAACAACGAATTTCCGTGAATCTCCTGAAAATAAAAAGGGCAAATTTTAGTAAACAGATTTTTAAAAAAGGGGAAGGGGGCTAAGAAAAACTGGCCACACAAAAGGACAAAATCATTCTTCTTTCGTCTTAGAGTGCCTTCTCCCTACGGAGGTTGGCAATCATAATGGCTATTTTTATTTTTGAACTTGTTGCTCTAAATAAATCAATCGATCTGCATTGATACCAATCACGTAGATTCTTCAACCATGAGTTCTGCCTTCGGCCAACAGATCTTCTTCCTTGAATCTTTCCCTGTATTATGAATCTCAAAATTTTATATTTTGGTTCCCTTATCACGTGGCCTAGGTATTCCAGTTTTCTGGTTTGTATAGTGGTGATTAGTTCTGTTTCTTTACCAATCCTCTCCAGTACTTCTTTATTTGTAATTCTATCAGTCCATGATATTTTTAATACTCCGCGGTATAACCAGAGTTGGAAAGCCTCGATTCTTTTTAAATTGCATTTTTTTAATGTCCAAGTCTCAGCTCCATATATTAATATTGAAAATATATAACAGCTAATGGTACGTAGTCTGATCTGCAAATTTAGATTTTTGCACGTTAGGAGTGGCTTCATTCGTATCAATGCTAATCTGGCAATGTCTATTCGTCTGTTAATTTCTGCAGTATGATCATTGGTTTCATTGATCAAAAGTTCCCAAGTACTGATATTTTTCTACTTGTTCTATCACGTTACCATTGATTGTCAATAGGTGATGTATATTTTGTGGTCTTTTTGTAAGTAGTATGCACTTCGTTTTTTTAGCGTTTATAGTTTATAGTAATTCCCATCTCAGCACTATTCATACTTAAACTTTCGATAAGATGTTGTAGATCTTCTATACTCGTTGCTATGATCACAGTGTTGTCTGCATATCGTAAGTTGTTAATTAATTTTCTGTTAACGGTTACTCCCGCTTTGATATTATTGAGCGTGTTTTGGAAAATTTCTTCAGAATATAAGTTAAACAAAAGTTGCGATAAAACAGATCGCTGTCTAACTCCTCTACAGATCTTCATTTCTTCTGAGTGTTGCCCATCAATTTGAACTATGGCAGTTTGGTTCCAATATAATGTTTGCACTATATTTATGATTTTACTGTCAATGCGCTTGTTCATAAGTATTGATATTAGTTTTTCATGTCTTACTTTATCGAAAGCTTTTCGTAATCAAAAAAGCACAAGTGTAGATCAACGTTTACATCCCGACATCGCTAAATCAATATGTTGATGGTAAATAGTTCTTCTCGAGTACCCATTCCATTTCGGAACTCGCTAAGTCTCGCTAATATCCTCCTCTAGCCTTTCGTATATTCTCTTATGTATTACTTTCAGCAGTACTTTTAAAGTATGACTCATGAGGCTCAGTGTTCGATAATTAGAGCACTCTTATGCTGCTTGTTTTTTAAGGATGGATATAAATGCTGACTTCAGCCACTCTTGTGGTAATATTCCCGTATCGTACACCGTGTTGAATAAATCTGTACCGTATCTTCCACTAGTTTTAACAGTTCTACTGGTATTTCATTTAATCCAGCTGCCTTAGTCTTTAGAATTTTTGATAGCATATTTGATTTCATCTATCGTGATCTTCTGTCTCTCTAAAGGATTTAATTCTTGTATTTTCTGCATTTCACCTCTTTCATCTTGGAAAAGTTATCTACCGTACTCCTCCCATCGTCTTAATCTCTCTGGTAAATCTATTAGTAGTACTCCTTTTTTGTCTTTTATGTGTCCTTGCTGTCTATTTCGACCCATTCCAGTCATTTCTCTGATTTTTTTGTACACATTTCTCATATCATATTTTGTTTCTAGTTCTTTTATCTCTTAACATTGTTTAACTAAATAGATTTCCTTAGCTCTTTTGATTTTTTCCTTTATATTTCCTTCTTTCTTCCATCTGTAATAGTATTTCTTCTGTCATCCACTGTTTTTTAGCCTCTGACCTATGTTGTATCAAACTTTCTTGAGCAGATTTCAGTAATGTGTTTTTTTATATTATACCACTTTTTATTTACATCCATAATTTGTTTGTTTTTAGCTAGTGTTTTTTGCATATTAACATTCACATTATTTTTTAATTCGTTTTTTATTTCTTCGTTTTTTAGCATTCTAACATTAATTAAATTCAATTCAATTCTAACATCGGTTCAATTCTTTTTAATTTTATTTTCACGTCAGCAACTAACGGATTGTAGTCTGAGTTAACGTCTGCTCCAGGACAAGTTTTAACTGAGGTTATAGAGTTTTTATATCTGCTATTTACGAGTATAAAGTCTATCTGACTTCTGACAATGTGGTTTTCTGTATGTGAAGGAGACGTCCATGTATATAGTCTTCTCTTAGGAAGCTGAAACCAAGTATCGGCAATTACTATATTCTTTTCGTGGCAGAATTCTATGATCCTTTCTCCTCTCTCATTTCTAGTTCCTAATCCGAACTTTCCACATATATTTTCAACTGTAACTACCCCAATTTTTGCATTAAAGTCTCCTAAAATGTAATATCTCTAGATTTTGTTAACTTGATTGTATTGTGCAATTCTGAATAAAAAGTTTCGATCTCATCTTCGGTCTTATCAGCTGTGGGAGCATAGACTTGGATCATATTAATATTACAGTTCCGTGCTTGAATTTTTAGCATTATTATTCTTTCTGAGACTTGAATCACACCTAGCACTGATTCTCTAATAATGTTGCTTATGATGAAAGCTACATACGGAATTCATACGGAATCCATAAAAAAAGGACTGAAAATGAATCTGAGTAAAACTAAGCTAATGTCGAATAAAGATGATCAACCGATGATAACCATCCAAGGAACAAAAGTGGAACATGTAGAAGAATACATATATCTGGGTCAGAATATCAAGGTAAACAAAGAAAACCAAACTACCGAAATAAGCAGACGAGTAAGAATGGGATGGGCCGCATTTGGAAAGCTCTCATACATACTGAAAGACAAAAAGATACCCCAAAACCTTCGAACCAAAGTGTTCGATTCTTGTATCCTTCCCGTTCTCACTTACGGAGCTCAAACCTGGACATTCACAAAAAAGAACATGGACAAGATTCGAAAAACTCAGCGAGCCATGGAACGACAGATGCTTGGTATCTCACTAATAGATCGGCAAACGAACGAAGCAATCCGGAACAAAACAAAAATAAAGGACGCCGCGAAACAAGCAGCTAAATTAAAATGGAAATGGGCTGGACACAACGAACGTCTCGAAGATGGTAGATGGAACAAAGAAGTCGGAAACTGGCGACCGTACGATGCGAAGAGACCAAGAGGAAGACCTCAAATGCGCTGGAGCGACGATATCAAAAGAGTCGCAGGACCAATGTGGAAACGCCTAGCACACAACAGGGATGAATGGGAGAGGCCTTTATTCGACAATTCGGATAGAAAAAGGGCTAAAAAAAAAAAAAAAAAAAAAAAAAAAAAAAAAAAAAAAAATGATGAAAGCTACTCCGTATCGATGATCAGTTTTGTCTCCTCCAGTGTAATAAATATTGTGGTTATTTATTGATATATCTCCATTTCCTGACCATTATACATCGCTAACCCCAAGTATATCTATATTTAGCTTCTCTTTCTCTTTAACAATATGAGATATGTTGAGTTTTTTTTGTTTTGGTTTTTTGTGCAAGGGTTTCGCATATTGACGATCGAGGAGGCCTTGCGTTCTGATGGTTGTCCTCTCCTGTCGGATTTTGGTCTCCGATTACCATAATCAATAATGTCTCTTGCGGAAATAGTGCTAGCTATTATAATTTATACTAGAGATGTCATCAGGGATCTTTAATGCATTAGTTTCTCGTTGCCTTCTGCATTCTGATGCCGTTGGCCACTTTCTTGGTTCTTCCGCCGTCGAGGCCAATTTCTCAGTCTCAGGACAACAGAGTGTCCTTCCACTTACTAGCTCATCCGCCCTAAGCCGCTGGCAAGTAAATGGTGGATTGCTTATCCCGGCAAAATCATTGATCTTTATCAAAAGATGATTGTTAAAAGAAAGTGAGTATTTAAAAAAATTATATCGTTAGAAATCAAACTGATTATATTCTAGGAAAAAAATTTATTAAAACGAGAAAAAGTATGTATCAAGGGGCAGACTCTTATCTGATCACAAACTAGTTAGATGAAATTAAAAGGAAATTAGAGGAAATATCAGTAAGAATAATATAGCAAACTAAAAAAATGTTATGTGCTAAAGGAGTAATAACAAATTTTAAATATTTTTCATCTTTTTTCACAGCTGTTCTGGTCTTTTTTGAACTGATTGTGTAAGGTAGAAAAGGTAGAAATACGAAAATATGTTGTACAGATCAAAACGAAAAATTTGACAGGAACAGTTACAATCAAATTACCTTGTTTTAGGTACTCGGGAATCCCCATAGTCGTTGAATCAAAATTTCCAATACCTGACAAATCCTCACAAGTGAATTTCACGTCTCAGCCTGTCTAATTATGTGCATCCATACCGTTACAAGTTTCAGTTTACCATTCAGTTTTAATTTATATATAAACTGCGAGGCAAAAGTTAGGGCTGTAGCTAAATATTAAATAAACAATAATACAGCATATATACAACTGTATAAATCAATTAAGTCACTTATCTACATCAACAATTAACTTATAATAAATTTATAAGTTGTTTATAGTTTATTGCCCCCTGAAACGAAGCCGAAAAATCACTTGAAACATTGAAAAATTACTGAGTGGTATTTTTCAACTATATCTGAGGAAAGCCATACAAAAGGCGTATTATCTCATGGTTATTAAAACTTTTACTGCATCATGTCATTTAAGCAAAAAAAGCGACTTTTTTATTTATTTCAATATTGTAAAAAAAGTATGCATTGTACAGGGTTTCTCATTATATTTTGACCCCCCCCTCCCAATTATTTTCCTTATTTTCGGGAATACAACAAAAAGTTTCAAATAAAAGTTGTATTATTTTATCTGTACCGACTAACAGTCGGTACTTGTTCTACAGACTTGTTCTATAATGGCGTATGGTACTACTATACTATACTAAGATAAGAAAAAAATATATTTAGAAAGTCAACAAAATTAATGACTTACAATACTACATTTAAAATTACCATAGGTGCTCAAAGTGCCCTCCATTGTTATCAATTCACAAGTAATATCTTCGTTTCAAATTTTCTAATGCATCAGATATTGGGTTATTATGACCATTTAAATTTTCAATTTTCGCGCGAACTTTTGCAGTGGTAGTGTTAATATTTGTATTTGAATTAAAATACACTTTTTCTTTTAAAAACCCCCATAAAAAACTATCACATGGTGTTAAGTCGGGACTATTTGGTGGCCATGTAATGGTACCCTTATTGCCGATCCACACGTTAAATTGATTATTTAAATTTTCTTGAACGGCTACGACATTATGTGGCAGTGCTCCATCTTGTTGCTCTATCATACTATTTAATTGATTTCGTGTATAATTTTAATTTAATAACTCAGTTGCTTCCATAAAGTCCTCGTAGACACACCGTCTCAGGACTTGCAACTTCAACGTGGAGTCATATGTCGCCATGCTACCTAATCCAACGGTAACTTTAACATCCTAAGTATTTATAAGATATAATGTCGAACAAATGTAACTAATTATTTGTTAACGGGTTTTTACCCATATATTTAGTGGCTACATTCATGTACTTCTAGACACCGATGATGGAATGATGTATTCCGAAAACGTTTTGTCTAACACAGCCCGTTTGGGTTTTTAGGTATATACCTTTTACAAAGGATTTTAATTAATCTTGTAAAAATGTTTTAAAACAAACAATTTTTTGGATAGTTTTCGCCATCATTTGTAGGAACCAGATGAGTTGCTTATTCCATTTTCTAAACACCGTGACAACTAACCTCAATTAGTGTAAGATACCATGACTAAATGTATTGTATTATCTCCAAATTATACAAGAAATAATATCGGCTATCTCTTTTGTTTTGCCCGAACAGCTAGCCCTCAATGCATGCACATAAATAATAAACACAAAGCGGTGAGACAGATTTGCACTGGAAAATAAATATGTAAATCCAACAAAGATCGAACGTTTCGGCATTCGACAAAACAGTTTTCATTTGTTTTTATGCAATGAATCGAATAAATCGTGCCGCGGCCCCGAATTTATTTTATCTTTCTCCATCTCGGTTAGTACCGATCATGCATCGGCTTTGCTATCCATCGGCGAAATCAGGAAACAGAAGTCGAATAGAAAATGAGGTTTTCGTTGAAAAAAAAAGGATTTTATTGAATTTATATAAAAGAGACGTACGAAATGAGAGTTAAAATGTAAATAGACAAAGAGACGCGATGTTTTAACGTTAAAACCTGTCGAAAGTTTCGGTTTTTGTGGGAAATGTTAGTTCATTTATGTGAAAAAACTAAAATCGTGTATTTCATGCATAGTGAAGAGAGGTTATTTGGTCTATTTTGACGTCCACTTGGACAAGAAATAGTGCATACAATTTCGAGAACCAATGATTTGGAGGAAACGATGAAAATACCACGATGATTTTTATTTTTAGGAGAAAAAAAGTTATAGTATATTCTTTTCTTTTAATCTGGAGGTAAGGAGTTTAAATGCCTAGTTAGATAGGTTCAGGTCTCTAACGAGGTCATTAAGTTCTCGTTGATTAAAACGATGGAGGCTTCCTAGATCTGCCGGGTAATCACTGTCATTTTCTGATCACAAATACAATACTCGACTGTATCAGACGTTGAGGTCTTTTTCTTGTCTTTTGAAGAACAACACAAGTATTACTTTGAAAATACCAGAGGACAAAGATTTATGATCGACTATATTCTTTCAAATAGATTCCTAAGACTTTTTCTTTATGCCCAAATTGAAAAAATTATGAAAAGGTGGAGATTTGCTATAATTGTGGGGATAAAAAGATCGCATCACTCAATGCTATATGCAAAAGTGCTTCGATGATTGAAAAAAGCATTTTCTTAATGTGTTATATTTGAAGGGGTTTACTTTAACCCTCCATCACTCGCACCGTTAGAAAAAATCTAACTTTTTTAAATAGTTCGCCATAATTTTCGAAATATTGCTTCTTTTGTGTTCTGCAACCAGGAATACCCCTATGAAGACTCATATAAATGAAGACTATGTTAAATAATGGTGGGAGTACCCATTATCTTATAGCCGACAGCAGTTGTTAGTTCAAATCTAACACCGGAGCGTTAGAAAAAATCTAACTACGCGAGTGTTGGCGTGTGTTGATTTTTAGAGAGATCACTTAAGAAAAGTTATAATATTATCATAAAAGTAAGATTTTTAGTGAAATACCTATAGATTGTTGAACATCCGTTATTATAAGCGCTATTTTGGTTTATTGCACGTAAATATGGACAAGAAAATGGAAAACCAGTTACTAAAATGGTATGAAGAGATAGACAGCGATGTGGAACCACTAAATTCTGATAAGTACTTAAGTAATGGTCGTCCTGAACACAGTATCCACGATACAGATTCTGAGCAGTCCACACAAGATCTACCCAGTGATCCTGAAGATGCCATGGAAGAAAGCGGACAAGATGATGGTTATCAAAGATTTTGTGGCAAAGATGAAACACCATGGTTGAAACATAAGAAACACACTCCCAAAGGTAAGACCAAAGCTTGTAATATTGGTACGAACTTAACTAGGGTAAAAGCAAAAGCAAAAGGCGCCAAACCATATTAGAATACTGGAAATTGTTTTTCTCTGATGCTATGATCAATAATATTGTAAAATATACAAATCAAAATTTGGATATGATGAGTGTTTTATATTCAACCTAGGGATTGTCCTGCTGTTGACTACGAGGAAAAGCAAGCATTTATCGGACTTTTGTTCCTTACTGGGGTAAAGAGCGCGCAACATTTAAATACTAATGAACTCTGGAAATTAGATGGCACAGCTCCAGATATTTTTGTAGCTACTATGTCCAAGAAAAGATTTTACCAAATAATTCAAGCTGTAAGATTTGACGACGCCACTAAGAGGCAAGAAAATTCGGCAGTTAATAATCTTGCACCTATTCCAGTAATATATGAAATGTTTGTCACTAACTGTTTATCTGCATACACTCCTGGATTCTATGTGACCATAGATGTAATGGAAGCGTTCCGTGGTCGATGCAAATTTAGGCAGTATATAGCCAATAAGCCAGTGAAATACGGAATCAAGATTTATGCCTTGGTGGACGCTAGAACATTTTTCAAACAAAATCTCGAGATTTACCCCGGCAAACAACCTCAAGGGCCATATCAACTACCTAAGGATGCATCTAGTGTAGTAAAAAGATTTATACGACGCATAAGTGGAACCGGTCGAAATGTAACTACGGATAATTACTTTTCCTCTGTACTCTTAGCCAACTCTTTATTGAACGATCATTGCTTGACAACGATAGGTACTTTGCGTAAAAACAAACAACAAATTCCCCCTGAGTTGACAAACGTAAAAGGAAGACCTTTATGTAGTAGCATGTTTGCATATGGTGACGATGGAAACAAGTGTGTTCTTGTATCATATGTGCCAAAAAAAATAAGAATGTACTACTACTTTCATCACTACACAGCGATGGTTTCATTGATGAAAACACCAAAGAGCATACCATGAAGCCAGAGATTATTACTGATTACAAAGGCGGAGTGGATGTTGTTGATAAAATGAAGGCGGAATACTCGGTGACTCGATTTAGCAATCGCTGGCCGTTTACTGTTTTTTGCAGACTACTAAAATTGTAACATCTCGAAGAAGCTACATTACGTAATGTCCCATCTTCAACGACGTTCCAATATCCCAAATCTGCCTTTTCAGTTGAGACTCAGGATCCGAAATATAACCGGAGAAAAGCAATCAGTTTCTCAAGGGGCAACTCCAGCTATAAAACCAAGATGTTCTTTTTGACCTGTAAGGAAGAACAGGTTTACCCAACATTATTGTACTGACTGTAAGTTGTCGATATGTAAAGAGCACACTGGTTTAACAAATTTTACTTGCCACCACTGCCTAGAAGAGGAAGAAATCTAATTTTATGCGTAATGCGTACATTTTTTTTTTTTAAATAAATTCCCTTATTTGTTTTGTTCTAGGGTAATATTGTAACTAAATATTTTGCCTACCATAGGGTAAGATTATGAGGGTGTAGATTGGGGACAGAAATTATGGGGGTCAAGATAGGCAAGCAAAATAAATCGAAACGTATGCGAACGGCACTCAGGGTTTGTTATGAGAGCTGGGGTCGTGGATAAGTACATGACAAGGGGTTTGGATTGAGGCAACTACAAAAATATAAAACAAAAGATCATGAATCTCTTGGGACAAATAAAACAAAACACAGAAAAGAAACAGGAAACACCTCTAGTAATTTAAAAAGGACGCCACTTCGAGATGCCTAATTATAACTATTACAGTTGTAACTAGGGAAAGTAACATTAGAAATGCAGAACATATCTTTTTCAAATGAAACTAAAAAAAAGGTTAGAGTTAGTCAAAATAAACAAACAAAATGATTTACAAAAATTAAACATTTATTGTGTTTCCCACAAATAGTTTTAAAAATACAGATAATACATAAAGACAGTCACAAAAGTAAATATAAAAATAACAAAGAAAAACTTACATGTGTTCTATTCATTTACAAACTCGGGAGATGCTACAAAAACTTACAAATGTTACTGGACTATAAACTGTGGCAAATTAAAAATTACCTTTTTAAATAATGAAATAATGAAAGCAATTATTTTTGTTTATTATTTTTTTTTTATTAAATGTCTATCTTGACTCTTACGGTAAAATTTAACACAAAAAGTTACCTTAAATTTCACTAAATTTCACTCTGCATGTCTGGGGTTGGGAACTGCATACATTAAATTTTCTGGGGGTAGAACTGGAATGACGACCAGGGATAAGAAGATGAAGGCGGAAGCCAGCACCGGCTGGAACACAAACCTTGTAAACTCGTCTCCTTCAAAGACTGGAACAGGTACAGCATAATGGCAACATGAGGCCATCCTCAAAAACTGTAAAACTGCTCAATACCAAACATTTAACTGCTACTGCATACTACATTTCCATGACAAGGAACAAAACAGGAAACAATACAAATTTGAAGAAACATTTTTGACTAACACTATAAGCGACTCTAGCCGACAGCCGCTTTAGCGAGAGTTTAAATTCATTCGCACAATCTTGGTATAAACAAAACATATAAACTGGAATATTTATTTGAAACGCACAATATCCTAAAAGCGGTTTCGACCAAAGAAAATAATACCCAAGAAATATAAACAACTCTAAAAATGGTTTATTTTACTGGGAGACGCTAAGATGAATTGGAAGAATTCGGTGTTTAATACGTACTAATGGGAAATGAAATACGCTAAGAATATTCTTTGATATTTAACAAATACGAGGGGATTTCAATACATATCCAAAGGATTTTCAAATGCTACAATGTGTATATTTTTTTAGTTTACCTAGTAGTTTTTTTTGCAGTTTTGTTTTAAAAAAATGTAATTTTATCGTTTTTTGTGAGTTAGTAGCCAATAAACTTAACCAATAAGTACTAGTGACTCATTTATTTGACCTTTACCCATATGTTAGATAAAGTCTAATACGCGAATGATGGCGTAATTTTTTAGGTGCGAGTGATGGATGGTTAAAGGAGACCATGATGAATAAACAAATTTTCTTCGCGAAATAGAGACATGAGACAAGACCTGTATATTTACTGGATCAACGAAACCTGTATTTCAACAAAATTTAATTTTAACAAAATTGAAACAACATAATGAAAAACAAGAACAAGAATTATCCAGATTTGTGTCACATCCAACTGCGTTTCATATCTTATTTAGTTTTTGTTGCGGTCATTTTTGTGATCATATTACCTACTTTATTTTAGCTTTCTCTCTTTGTTTTTCATTGGTATCTTGTTTGTCTTCCATTTAATAAATTCTTTTCCAATTTATGAAAACTATTATTAAAGTATTAAATTTGAATCCAAATGATGGCACGAAGCAAATAGATATCTTCTTATTTCCTGCCTAACTTTATATTAGACCAAAACTCGAGCAATTTGCCGTTTAAATATTTCCGGAGTGCCTCCCCGAGTCGGTTGTGTAATAATTCGTAGTAGTGCCCCGTTAAATTTGTGCACAATTACATTTTTTGCCAATCATCTCTATCGTTGTTCGTCGTCGTGTAACGCAATATCCTCACCATAAAATATTCGGTTATTTCGTCGCGGCAACTTCTCCAGATTCGGTCTAGATATAAATTATCCTTACGATGATGAGATTATCCAAACAATACGTACATTAGCAATTTCCCTTTTATTAAATTCCTCCTTCTTTTCTCATTCTTCGCTCGGACCGACAGCCTTTAAAGTTTATATCTATCAGAGTTAATTTGGTATTTCATTGGTATGTTAAAGGATATTCGGTGAGATTAAATTGTCATTTGGAGAGGAAAATTCCCCCGAAGAAAGACTTAGTAGAATGGTTTTTGACGACAGGGTCGAATGCCGAATTCCAGAGGCGGGAGAAATCGTTCAGAAAAAATGTGCACTTTGAAATATCTTCGTTGCATTACAAAAATATTGCTCTTCGGGTCATTTAAATTAAAAATTGGGATTTTTGTGTTGTGTGCATTCACTAGTTATATAATAACATATGTAACTAATGCAGCCTTTTCGGAAAAGCTTGACGATTGCTGTCTATTTTACGCACTAATTAGTTTTTTAAGCGAAGCTTCTAAACTGTTGTTTTATTTTACTTTTTTCTCTATAGTGAAATGCTGAGGCAAGCGTCACGGAACTAGCACCACAAAATGTAGTCGTCATAAGGAGCGTCATGGAACGATGACCAAGATCGGGCCCGAGAAGAATCACGACGGCCAGAGAAGACCGTTCTTTACAACACACTTTTTTGCAAAATCGGTTCTTTACGGCTAGATCGATCCAAAACCGTTTTCAAAATGCACACGGGTTGACTTTAAGCACTTCTACCGTGAGAAAAAGGTTGAGGGAATTTGGTCTAAGGGCTCGCTGTCCAGCAACAGGACCTTTGTTAACAGCAGCACATCGACAACGCCGACTACAGTTTGATAGAGACCACGAGCATTGTACGATAGAAGATTGGAAAAATGTTTTGTTTAGTGATGAGTCCAGGATGGTTCTTTATGGCTAAGATGGTCGCATCAAAACATACAGAAGACGTGGGGAACGATATGCTGCTTGTGTTCGACGAGTACTTGTTGCTTTTGAAGGAGGTTCGGTAATATTTTGGGCAGGCATTTCATTCGAGGGCCTTAGTGATCTCGTATTTATCGATAGAGGAGCTTTGAATGCACACCGATACATTACCGAAATTCTAGACGAGTATGTAATGCCTTTTGCTGGATTTGTCGGCGAAAACTTTATTTTTATGCAAGACAACGCGAGACCACATGAAGCCAGGATGGTAACGCAATATCTGGAAATTGTCGGTGTGCCAAAAATGAACTGGCCGGCTCAAAGTACAGATTTGAACCCGACTGAACATGTTTGAGACCAACTCAAACGAAGGGTAAGAAACAGAATACCTGCTCCAATAAATCGTGAGCAGTTTCGGTTGGCGCTCATGGAAGAATGGGAAGCTTTTCCTCAAAACGACATCCAGAATTTGATCAATTCAATGCCAAATCGAATGAGGAGTGTAATTCACAATAGAGGTGATAATACACAGTATTAATAATCACGACTTAATTGTAATTTTATAAAGAAAACAGAAAAAATGTACAATGTTAATTTTTTTTATTTTTCAATAAAATCATTATTTTGGAAGAAGTTATTTTTTGACATTTGTTATTTAAAAAATGATTGCATACTACTTTAGAACATATTCTTAAACATTACACAAACATCTAATGATATCAAAAATGCTTGAAACCGTTTCTTGGATAGTAAGGAGGAACTAAAATGACATGAAAAAGAACTCACCCTCATTAACCCCCTAGGCCCCACCCATCACAACCAAAAAAGTTTAAATTGCAAACCCCTACTTGTGATACATCAGTGAAAAGACTATAAAAAATGCTATCCAATGGTATAAATAATAATTATACAGGGTGAAGTAATAATTGTGTTACTTTGGCTTAAATGGAAAATTTAATGAGGTTTTGTTGATTCTGTTGATGACCCTGTATAATTATTGTTTAATAATTATACAGGGTGTTAATATCAGCCGGCTTACTATGACTTTCGTTTTTGTAATGCTATCTTCCGGACTATTATTTTTAATGATAAGTGCCCGTTGGAATTTTTTTTGTTAAATAAAAACTTAATTTGCCGTTTTAACAAAACAAGTTGAAAACATCTGATTTTGGGTTCTGTCAGATTCAATAATGATTCAGTCAGATTGAATGAATGAATGTCATTAGTTCTAATCATTTGTACGATCGGTACTGTCATTCAGCTGTACTTGTCACGATAGTTTTACAGTGTACCTGAACGCGTGGAGATCATTCTCATATTTGCCTCCCAGAACCAGTGTTATTTACGAACAGCTTAAATATTTTATGAAACCAACAAGATGGAGCACCTCCTCACTATGTAGCTCCAGTTAGGCACTGGTTGGATACTAATTATCCGAACAAATGGTCCAATTGGAAGTAGAGGTCCTATTGAGTGGCCACCGATGTCACCAGACTTACCACCACCTGACTTTTTTCTATGGGGTTACCTCAAGTCAGTTGTTTATAAAACTCAATCTGCGTCACTTGGGAAATTGCGAGAAAGAATTACGCAAGCATGTCGCACTATTACCAGAATAACATTTGCCAAAGTTCTTGCAGAATTTGAAAATAGACTGTATTATTGTTTACAAAACAATGGGACCCGCTTTGAACAAAAACTGAAACGAAGTTTACAGAGTATCGAAATTTGAAAGAGTGGTTTGGCTGGACCACGAATGACCTGATTAGATCAGCTGGAAATAAGATTAGGATATCTTTGTTGATTTCCAATCTCCGATAGGAGTGCCACTACAA
The DNA here is from genome assembly GCF_040954645.1 of Diabrotica undecimpunctata. NCBI lineage: Eukaryota > Metazoa > Arthropoda > Insecta > Coleoptera > Chrysomelidae > Diabrotica > Diabrotica undecimpunctata. The sequence continues at coordinate 43,310,505 of NC_092810.1, read as the reverse complement.
GAAAAAGAAAACGTGCTACTAGCCAGGCCAGCTGAACCCTGGTTAAAAAAAATAATTTTTTTTTTTTCGAGTAGAACTACTTAATGACCACACGACCAACAAAGGTAGAATTACAACTCTATTCGCATTAAAAATCTATATCAGTCCTATTAACAAGGATGCGTCCTGTTACATGATCTTTTTATTCTATTAATCTATAGTGTGAATGTGTTATAAAAAAAACCTTTTTTTTTTCGTCTTTATAGAGGGGGGGTCTGGAATCTTCAAAAGACATCTCAGTCCAGGACGCCGCCTGACTAACTTTAGTGCAGGATTCGTTCTTCGTACTCCCGGCGATAGTTCCCGAGGTACTTTAAAATGCCGAGTCTACGCCGAACGCCTACCTGCTAAACCAGTCCCTCCTCTGTCATCCAGCGATCCAGAAGCGGAATGACCGCTGTAAGGCCGGCATCACTTCCGAATCACTACCTTTATTCATTCATTCTCCATTCATACACATCCACACTCTATTCATTAGCAAGGAGGTTCCCTGTCTCATTCCAGGTTGCGCGTAGAAGACACTTATCGCTCCTAGTTCGGCATTATTTCCAGTGGGCATTTGCTCCTTCCCCACAGTCTGTCTCACGCATTCCAACTCATACAGTGTGACTCACTTTTCTAGCTTCACCTTTCAGCATCATTCACTCTTACCTTTAGCGTTGGTTTAGCAGTCTTTCTTTCTCTTCCTTTTTCTTGATCACTGCACGGATATAGCTGTGTATGTTAGTCCAAACTAATTTATTTTCAATCATTCTCTCAATCATTTCTCTCACTGTAACAAAATTCACACTTGTCTCTCTCTCCATTCTGTTCCTTTCCACTATCCATCTGCTGCAATCTAACATCGTCTGTGTCACAGTGTCCGAGTATCCACAGTATAGGCATTCATCTGTATCAGCCTTTCCGATCCTATAGAGGTAGGCCCTAAAACACCCGTGTCCTGTGAGCACCTGCGTCAGGAAATAATCCAGTCGCCTGTGGCCACAGTCCACCCAATCTCTTATGTTCGGGATCAGCATTTTCGTCCACTGTGCCACATCTTCCGTGTTGTTCCATTCTTCTTGCCATCTTTCAACTGACCTTTCCCTTTCCTGTCTTTTCTCGGCCACAGTAAGGTTTGGACCTCTTCTCTCCTAAAGCTCTTTTCTTTCCACCGCCAAAACATGCAACGGAACACATCCAGTGATGGTCCATAAGGCTGCCGCAGACACAGTCCTGTAGGCGCATGCCACTCGCAACAGACTTGTTCTGTCTGCTCGTGTCATGAGACTCCTATAGGCAGTTGTCTCTACCGCTTCGCTCCAGACTGGTGCCGCGTAGAGGACGATCGACTGTACAACACCGTGTAAGACCCTCCTCCTTTCGGATTTGGGTCCTCCAATGTTCGGCATCACCCTCCCCAACGCAGCCGTACTCCCCATTTTCCATTCTGGTGCAATGTCACTCCTAGATACTTTACTTGTTTCTTAGGTGTTTTCTTATAAAAAAAAAACCTAGAGTGGTGAACAGCAACAGGACAAAAAATGCTGGATCTTTTACTAGATAATAAAATCAAGACAAATATAATGATAGTAGATAAACTTCGCGTTGTACATTTAACGTATGCCCTAATATGGTAGACAGCTGTAAAAACTTAGTTTCCATGAATAATAATAACGGAACTTGCGAAAAAAGGTTTGAATGCAAATTGTTCTCTTCCAACCAACCAAAACAGGACTAGGAAAAAATAGTCTTCTCAGTATTTTTGTATGGCGTCGAAACTTGAACGCTTCCAACCAACTTAATATTAAAACAAGACTGTCTGTAACAAGCATATTGCGAATTCTTAAGTTATTTGAGCATGTGGTCCATAAGAACGAAAATAATTTAGAAAGACTCATAGATAATAGATAAGATAATTCTGAAATATCTGGCATTAAACGAGCAATAATTATGCAAAACAGTTTAAGCAGCTGAAGATACAAACCTATGGAAGCATCTAGCTTACTTTATTAGGGGAAACTACGATTCTCAATCATGGTGTAACGACAAGAGAGAAAGATATCTCTAATAATACTAGCCATATCCCTTCTAATTGTATTGGAGCCGGATTTTATATTCAAACTTATTTTTTGTTCCATATTTGCCGTGAATAAACCTTTCTGAACTAACGCCAGTTGATTTTGGTGGACTTTCCGATATTTTGACTTAATTTCACTTATATTTTCAACGTAAACCACGAACAATTTATGTTCTTAACTGATTTTTACTAACTCTTACTTTAAAGTCCGTACATTAACGTATACAGTGTTTTCTTTTCGTAAAATATTGTATTTCTAAATGATTGTGTCCTCTTTTACAGGTCGTAAGTTTTTCACCTTTTGTAAGATTGTTTTGGAAGCAGTACTACTGCTAGCTGAAGCTTATCACCTGTGCATTTTGTGTTGATGTAATGTAGCTGTTTAAGTTATTATATATTGAAATTAACTGGTTAATTAATTAAAATAAAATAAAAGATATATATGGTTGGAAATAATAAAAACGCTTGGCATAACTCATAAATCGTTATCAATTTAGAAAAAACTCACTTACCATTTGTTAAAATGTGGCAGAAAGATGAAAGGCATTATCTCGACTGCTTGTTAACTACTGCCTGGTTATTAGCTTAGGGACGACCTAGAGATGACCGCAAGGATCTGGGGAGATGTCTCAGAATGTGTGCACTCGAAGTTTCCGTAATAAATTAAATTTTAACGCTGTAACTCGAGCCTTTTATATACGACATGCAACCTATTATTGAGCGATGCGATAAATTAGATAAAAGCCTCAAATAGTTTATCCTTCAGAAGCGTTTTTTGGGCTTTTGAGGAAATTAATAAGTGTTGTTCCCAGAACTTGACAAACATATGACATAGCCAGTTTTACAGAAAGCAATTTAAAAATATGAAAGTAGCTTTTAAATAAGTACTTACAATATATAAATAAACTGTATCATATTATATTTTAAGTACTGAGAATATTAAAAATTAAATATTTAAATAAATTTTAAATACTTTTCTAAACAGTGGCTTTAAAAAAATTCGAGAACGATTTTCAAAGTAGAAATCGAAGCATAAAAATTAACATACATTTAATTACCATTGTAGTTAATTCTCATTAAACACTGATCAAAGTAGATAACATTGATCTAGAGCGTAGTTAAAAATCTCTAGTATTTTATTTGATAGATTTTGGTCTATTTGAAATCTCTAAAATGTTCCCTATTCCAGGCCTGGAACCCTCTTTACCAACCCGTCTGTCTATCGAAGCGATTTCGTTAAAGAAACTCTTTTCAAGAACAATAATTAGTTTGTAAGTTGTAGCCATCAAAACCCTTATTTGCTCACACAACGTTTCCTAAGAAATTCACGATCAGCGCTACGATGCCTAATTTCTATTAGGAAACGAACTGAACGAAAAACGTTTTTGATATAGTGCGGTAAAGTTGCGATCGAAAAAAAAACCAAAGAAAATATCTTTTGTTTTATAAAATAAAAGTCTTCCTTTCTTTGACGAAGAAAAATTTATATAATAATAAAAGTATAGTTAAGTAGACACTTCAATCTTAAAAACAACAAGTGGGAATATATTAAAAGCCTCTATAAAAAGATGTGGCGCTATCCACTACCGTGAAATGCAAGAGTGCACAACGAAAGCGTCCTGCGAAGAATTAGCAGTGGCAGAGGCCATAAAACGATTGAGTGTTACCTCGGATACCTATTGTGTTATCAACTGTACTATATTCCTCATCATTATCAATGGCGTTTCACCTCGTTATGAGCCAAAGCCTTCTTTAGAACAATCGTTGTTTTGGACAGCTCTTCCTCGCCCTCTAAGTTCGAAAGATTTTATGTCGTCCTCTACGTTGTCCAGAGACCCAAGTTTGGGTCGTTCTCTGGTTCGTCGACCGCCACCGGTCCTCGTCAATCAAAAACTTTTCTGGCCTGATTGCATGGACTATCCATCTTAGATGGTATTACTTTAATAAATTTTACAGAACCTTAAGTTCAAAATTGAAACGCGTGTTCCTCAATATTTGCATTTATACTGTTTTTTGCTAAATTTTTTTATCAAAGCGTTCAAGCAGTGCTCTATTTTTCATTATAATTTACCATATTTCTGCTCGATTTACTAACACTGGTTTTACTATTTTAGTGTTCTAAATACGTTCAGTTTTATTTTTATTTTTCTAGTTTTTACGTTATAAAGTAATAAAGGATATAAACAAGTGGAAGGAGCATCGGGTTCAGCACTGTCACCGGTAATAGCAAACCTGTTTCTGCAAAAAATAGAACAGCGAGCAATATCAACAGTGGAACATAAACCCAAACTTTGGGTTCGGTACGTGGATGATACTTTTGTAATCTGGACACAGGGACAAGAAAAATTTAAGGTACTTTTAGAACACATCATTAATCATCATCATCACTAGCTCGACAACCCTTTTTGGGTCTTGGCCTGTTCCAGGATTCTTCTCCATTCTGATCTGTTTCGTGCTTTTTTTCTCCAGTTTTTTATTTTTAAGGTTGTTATATCATTTTCTATTTGTCCTAAGTATCTCAGTTTCGGTCTTTCTCTTGTTCTTTTTCCTACTGGCATCTGTTTGAATATTTTGTTTGGTATTTCGCCTTCTTCCATTCTTTCTACAAGTCCTATCCAACGAAGCCGTCCTATTTTAATGAATGTTATAATATCCGGATCTTGGTACATTTTGTATAGTTCAGAGTTGTATCTTCTTCGTCATATTCCGTTTTCTTTTGTGCCCTTATATATGTGTCGCAAGATTTTTCTTTCGAAGGTGGCTAACAACGTTTCCTCTCTTTTAGTGAGTATCCAGGTTTTTGAGCCATATGTGAGTACCGGTCTTATTAGGGTTTTATATATTTGGCATTTTGTTTTTCTTGCGACATTATCTGATCTTAGTTGCCTAATTAAGCCATGGTAACATTTATTTCCAATAAATATTCGCCTCTTCCGTTAATTCATTTTATATCCGTATTCTACTTTCTACTTTTAGAGATTCTTTTATCAGTTCTATTAGTTGTGTTGGTATATTAACTGGTAAATTCTGTCATTGCTTTTATTAAGAATTCTCGGTTTATATTGTCATATGCGCTTTCAAAGTCTATGAAGGAATGATGTGTGTCGATGTTATATTCACTTGTTTTTTCGAGGATCTGTCGCAGAACAAATATCTAGTCTATTGTTGACTTCTGTTTACAGTCAATGTGAATGTCTTTCATAAATGACGTTGGACATTATTTTGTATGCCGCATTCAGCAGCGTGATTTCACGGTAGTTTTCACATTCTAACTGATTTCCTTTTTTATGTAATGGTACAATAATACCGCTATTCCACTCCGTTGGTAGCTGTTTATTCGACCATATCTTTGTTATCAATTCATGTATTGTTTTTTGTAGTGCGTCTCCTCCTTCCTTCAGTAACTCCGATGCTATTTGATCCGATTCCGGTGCTTTATTGTTCTTTAATTTGTCTACTACTACTCTAATCTCGTCTATTGTTGGTGGAGTCTTTTCTCTGTTGTCTGCTTGGTCTAATGGTATGTCAGGGTTCGTTTCTCTCCTTTCTCCTTCAAACTTTTCCGTAAAATGTTCTGTCCATCTACTTAGTATCTCTTGCTGTTCTGTCAATATATTACCTTTCTTATCTCTACACATCGTTGTTCTCGGTTTGAAGTCTTTTCTGCTTTTGTTTAGTCTCTGATAAAATTTTCTTGTCTCTGTTGATTTACTTAGTTCTTGTAGTTCTTGAAGTTCTTTGTTCATATATTCTCTCTTTTTTCTTCGGTGAGCTTTCTTTTCTTCTTTGCGTAGTCGTTTATATTCTTCCTCTGCTTGTCGGGTTCTGTGCCCCTGTTGCATCAGTAAATATGCTCTGTTTTTTTGTCTGTTATGATCTGACATTCTTCGTCAAACCAGTCATTCGTTTTTGTTCTTCTTTTTCTACCTTCTATGCCTAGTACTTCTTTAGCTGCCTCTTTTATGATGTCTCTGCATTCTTCCCACTCCTTATTTAGGTTTTCATGTGTTATTCTGTTTTCAATATCCACCATAAAATCCAGTTTACCATGGAACTGGAAGAAAACGAACAACTACCATATTTAGATGTGTTAATAATAAAAAAGAAAGACGAGCACATAGGACACACAGTATATCTAACCACACATACCGATAGATATCTACCTGCCTATTCACGTCACCATCCTGCACAATTACATTAAGTCATTAAAACCCTGTTGACACGATTTGAAAGACTGACAGACATAGAACATAAAAATAAAGAAATGCATAATGTGAAGACAGCGCTAAGAAAAAATGGCTTTTCAATATATACCATTCAAAAGGATCATAATTCTCAAGAAAGAATTAAGGACCCAACAGAAGACGCAAAACCAATTGCAAAAACTATTCTACCATATGTAAAGGGTACAACAGAGAAAATAGAGAGACGCTAAGAAACCACAAAATAGAAATGATATTTAATACCGACAGAAAAATCACAAATATTTTACCATCCGCCAAAACAAAAATATTGTTAAAAACTCAAGGAGTATACGAGATTCTATGTGGGGACTGTGAAAAATCGAATCGTACAACGGACAGACCAACCGAAGAATCAATGTTAGACAAGAAGAACATCGAAATGCGATCGAAAGGAGAGAAAAAACGTCATTCCCTGTACAACATATCTCAAACACAGGACATACATTAAACCTAAACCAATATACGATGCTAGCCAACGTTGTAATCAAAAGAAAACGCAAAATCAGATAATCAATAGAAATATGAAAAAAAATCCCAACAGTCTAAACCAAAGAGATGATGCTCAAAGGTTTCTAACAACATTTCTTCTTCTTCTTGATGTGCCTATCCGTTACGAATGTTGGCGATCATCATGGCAATCTTTACCTTATCTGCAGCAGCGCGGAAAAGCTGCACAGATGTTGTATTGAACCAGATTCTGAGGTTCTTTAACCAAGATGTTCTTCTTCTTCCTCTAACAACATGGAAAATGGTATTAAAGAAAAAGTCAAAAATACATCATACCACAAGACCGACTAGTAGGAACCCGCCTACCTACACACGGACAGGACCAATTACAAGAAACTTTGTCAAGGACCCTTCGAGAGAATAACGCCTCGATCGGCAATATAAGCAACCGCTTCGACCAGGAAAATCAGTTTAAGAGAATAAGCGCTTAACGCTAGCATGAATTTGAATCGGTTAGTGAACCAAGTTGGAGTTCTATTACCCAGAACTCCCACATAAAGAGAATTTTGGCTGATAATTGTTACACATGAACTTAATTCCAAGTGGTGAACAAATCTCACAGGCTGGGCTCAATTAAATTGATTGGGAGAGTCAATTTACTTCAAGCATCAGCAAGGAGCGTTACTACCTGACACTCAAAACCAAAATAAAATTAGAATTGACATTCACAAGAAAAATATATTGAACCAAAAGCAACAGCATCTATGTTTAATGGACATTATAAATTTATAAAAGTTTTGGCATCAAATTTCGTTCTTCATTTCGATTTATAATTTGGATTTTGTTTATTTAGTATATTTTCCATCTTTCTGTTTATATCTTGATTCCATTGTATTCTCTGTTAGACTAATAACTCTTGAAGAACGTAAAAATATGCGAAAACGGTATATTTCAATGATGTTTTGATTTGAAAGTAAGATTTTTATTCGAATCGAAAAAGCAATTTGCATAGATACCATGATATATATTATCACTTTCTCCTATTGATAAAAAATCAATCGTCGAGAGACTTATTTTATTTCACATAAAACGTTTAAATCACAAAATTACTTCTTAGATTCTTCGTAAAATTATCTTTTAATGCACCCAAAAACTTCATTTCGTGCCATACTTCAGCACTCCCATAAATGACTAAAACTCAGTGCCAAATGTTCTCGTATTAAAGTATAATACCAGAAAACTAGCGTCGACCGATACCTTCCAAAAGAAAACCAATAATGGCGCTGATTTACTGATGAGGGGTTAATGTGGACGCAATAAAAGAAACGTCGCGGAACGGAGTAAGCACACATAACCTGAATTCGGAGCGGTATGGTCGATCGACTTTACAATGAATCGCCGAAGCTGCAACTTCAGGGGAGCGATAAGGAGTTGTGACCCTCGTTGGCAGACGCGAAAAGTTTTTTGAAGGGAAGTTTCGGTAAATAGAGAAAGAAAAGTAGTTTTTTATTAGAGTGAAAAGAGCGAAACGGGAAAGTATGTCACAGAGATCACGTACTCAGTGTCACAAAAGATATGTATACTTTTTCATATATACTTCGCCCGAATTGAAAGGGAAGATTATATATTTTGGGAGCATTTTTAAATTAAAATCACTTTATTATTATTTTTCAATTGTACTCAATAAGATTTCTTAACATGTTTCTATAATAAATGTTGACAACTATTGTAAAAATGTCGATAACTGACAGTCGACAACAAAGAGAAGAAAACGGTTTCCATTTTTAGATCTAGGATATGGTCCCAGTAAATCAGAAGATAAAAACTGAAAAGGAAAATTGATATCACGATATTCTCCGATAAAACCAGTTGGAGATAAATTTCTAGGCTTACAAAAAGCACAAACTTTACATTTATGAACATATTTCACAACAAAAGATCTCATTTTAGGCCAGTATAGAATTCTGAAATCCTAGAAAGAGTTTTAAGGACATCTAAATGAGCAGTTCTCGAATCATCATCATAGATTTTTAAAATTTCTTTCCTATGTGGAGAATGAACAAACGTTTACCATTGTTGCGTAGAATTTAAAAAGTTTTTAAAGTCCGATAGATTGCAAAGATTACTCTGCGGTAATCAATCCCCAATCTGTTGGACTAATGTTTTTATTTCCAAGCCACTTAGTAGCAGCATCTTTTAATATGCTCGTTGAGGTCATCCACTGTAGGAAGGAGAGCTGGTAATTTTACCGTAGTATTTTTGGTGGTTGTCTTAATAAAGGACTCATACCTCATTGTTTCGATAAAATCTTGTAAGTCTTTTATTTTTTGCATATTAGTTTAGGAAGTTTTTGGTAACTGTATATAGCATTATTGAACAGTACAGACCGGCTTCTAAAATTTGTTATGTTTTAGAGGTGCTGTTATAAAATATCTTTACCTTTTCTATTAAATCATATTTTTTTTTCCATAATTTCAAAATATTACTTCTAACCCTTATTATAAAAGGCTGAAGTTGTATCACATGCAGCAAAGGAATGTGAAAAAGCTATAATTTCTGCACTGTTAGGATAATCTATTTCAAAGCGTGTGGATGAATATACCAACGAGGGAATTTTAGGAAAAAAACTTTCTTGCCCGACATTCGCTCTAGAATATATGTGTAGAACGTCCTCACCACAGAAGATTTCAACAAAGCAGATGAAACAAACTGTACAATGTTGGTTTCCACCATTTGTATTTGTATACATGCAATAATGCAATATACAGTGTGTTCTAACTAAAAAATTTGACCCCCCCCCCAGAAACTCAGAAACCAAGAGTTTCCTCAAAATTTTTAAAAAAACATGAACTTTTATTGGGAGGGGGACGAATTTTCATGCAAAATTCATGACCTCAAATTTAACCCCCTACTGCAATGCATAAATCCCCGGTTTTTTTAAATAACAAGTGTGGTCGACTGGCACATCATTTGAAATGTATTTTTTTTTTTCTCTACACGGCACTCTATTTTTTTTACTTTCGAAATAACTTTGAAGATAATTTTGGATTTAACTAATTTATTGGTTGAACACAGTAATAACAAAAAACATAAACTTTTGAAATGACCTCCTGTAACCTCCATACAAGAATACAGTATATTTTCATAGCCTCTTCGTACATTTGCTAATACCTCCGGTGTCAATAATAAGAATTCTGTCATAATTCTGTCGTAACTCTGCAAGATCTGCAGGCGGAGTGGCGTATATTTTTGATTTTATGAAATCCCACAAAAAATATCCAAGGGCGAAAGATCCGCTGATCTCACCGGCCACTCCATTGAACCCCTTCAACCAATCGAACGCCGTGTAAAATGTTGATGCCCCGTCCTTTTGGAAAGTCAGTTGATCCTTTAAAAGATTATTATCAGATTCCAATTTGTCAATGATGAGCGGATCAATAACGTCTTCTAACAAATTTAAATAAGTTGCTCCGTTGAGATTTCCTTCAAGAAATAATGGTCCAGTAATGTGATTCCCTAAATTGCCAACCCATACATTTAATCTCTGAGGTGTTTGTGTATGTTTCTCCATGAATAAATGAGGATTATGTCTATTTACTTCACCATTGAACATAAAAGTACACTCGTTGGAAAAACACGTATTGTACAATCGGTTGTTATTTATGATTTCACTAAATTCTTCACAAAATTTAAGCCGACGATCAGTATCATCTTCGTTTAATTGATGAAGTAATCGTATTTTATAAGGGTGAAATTTATTAAATTTTATAATTCGATAAACACTAGATACTGATACACCAGAAGCAGGAGATAGTTGTCTGATAGACTGTCGATTATCCATTTTTAAATGACCCAATACCGCCATTTCAACTGCTTCATTTCGTACTCGACGTTTTACTTCATACTTTGTGTTGTTAGCGTCACCTGTAGCTTCAAACTTCTCGGTTAGATGTTTAACGTACTGATGACTTACGTTTTTTTTTTGGTGGTTTATATTAAAGATCCTTGCCGTAGCATTAGCACACTGATTCTTTCCATAGTATAGCCTTTACAATAATATCTCTGATTATACGGTCGATGACAAATCTCAAATCAAAGGTAACAACACTTGAGTTTTAACCTTATTTAGGCCTGAGCCAAAATATTTCTAAAGGTGATTCATGGAAGATTATATAGAAAACTAGAAGATGATATGGATGATACTCAGTTTGGGTTCCGCAAGGGACTGGGAACGAGAGAGGCATTGTTTGCTTTTAATGTCCTCTCTCAAAGATGCTTCGATATGAACCTAGATATTTATTCCTGTTTCATCGACTTCGAGAAGGCATTCGACACGATCCGACATGAATAACTAATAAAAATACTGAGAAACAAAGATATAGACAGACGAGACTTACGAATCATTATCAATCTGTATTGGAATCAAAAGGCCAATATAAAGATAGAAGAACAAAAGTCCGAAAATATAGATATAAAGAGAGGAGTAAGACAGGGCTGTGTTCTGTCACCATTACTGTTTAACGTGTACAGTGAAGCCATATTCCAGGAAGCGATAGCGGATCTGGGTGATGGAATCTCTGTAAACGGAAGAATAGTAAATAACATAAGATTCGCTGATGACACCGTTATAATGGCAGACACCCTGGAATCGCTACAAGAATTGATAAATAGAATTAACGATTATTGATGAATAGAAAAACTAAATTTATGATTGTCTCAAAAACGCAACATGGAAATGAAAGATTAATGATAGAGCACACCCAAATAGAAAAAGTAGAGACATATAAATATCTGGGAACCTGGGTTGATGACAAAAATGACCAAAGCAGAGAAATCAAAGTCCGAATTGAAACTGCAAGGCAAGCATTTGTGAAAATGAAGACAATGCTTACCAACAGAGACCTTCAGTTGCATCTCAGATTGAGGGCTCTAAGATGTTACATATTTTCTATCTTACTATACGGAATGGAAGCTTGTACATTGAAGAAACTACACATAAGAAAAATAGAAGCGTTCGAAATGTGGTGTTACAGAAGAATATTAAAAAATCAGTGGGTTCAAAGGATTACCAATGCTGAGGTACTACGACGTCTAAATAAGGAGTTAGAAATTATGAACAGCATAAAAAGAAGAGAACTAGAATATTTGGGTCACATAACCAGAGGAGAAAAATATGAGCTGCTGAGAATTATTATGCAAGGAAGGATCCAAGGAAAAAGAAGCATAGGAAGAAGACGCATCTCCTGGCTGAAGAACCTTAGAGAATGGTTTAACTGTAGTTCACTACAACTTTTCAGAGCAGCAGCCAACAAAGAGACCATAGCCGTTATGATATCCAACCTCCGATAGGAGATGGAACTTTGAGAAGAAAGAAGGCCTGAGCCTCTTCAAGGAATAGGGTACTCCTTTTTTTGTCGGAGCAGTGGGGGTGTGATAAACGTCAGTTACTGTAATTTCGGAGTATTAAGAAGTAGTGGACTACTAAGGAGCAGGGGGACGTAGAAGGTGTCGCATGTGTGTGGACGACAGAGGAGCGCACAAGAGGAAGTGGGGATCTCTGCCTAGCATGCCCGTTCAAGTACTTCAGGAGTTACCAGCCATACAGTAGAAACGGCTCTTTAATGAGTATTTAATGGGGAATGATTCTAAGATATCAAAATACTCATCAGGAAGTTCATGTCCAGTGTTATGAAGAGAAAACGGAACTTTTCTTGTGGGAAGCCTGGTGAGTATTTAGTATTTGTTTGGCTCTGTTGTTCGAGCCAGCTATGGTTCTTAGGACATACTTCCTGCTGAGGGATAGGATTCTATCCTTAATTGGTGTAATGTTGGCCAATATGTAGATGTGAGCTGATAGATACGACCAGTCAGTCCTCATGCAGTATCTGAGGATTCTACGTTCAGTTGCCATTATGGCATTAAGTTGGTGGGGCCTCAGAGAGACATGGACAATCAAAGATAACCTGGTAAACACTAAAGAAGATAATTTATTATCTTTAAAAAAATTTCATATGAAAAATTATATTTTTACAAAAAGAAAAAAATATATTCAACACAGTGGCGTGTCGATATCGATATGCAGGTTGATTGAATTATTGTACTGGAGGTCACTAAGAACATTTAATTAGATTATTTGGTGAAATTTTATGTTTTTCTTATTATTACTGATATTCAATCAATAAATTAGTTAAATCAAAAATTACCTTCAAAGTTATTACATAAATTAAAAAAACTAAAATGTCGTGTAAAAACAATACCTTTCAAATGATTTGCCATTCGACCACACTTGCTATTAAAAAAAAGTGAATTATGAATTTTGCATAGAAATTCTTCTCCCTCCCAATACAAATTGACGTGTTTTTTTTTTAAACTTTGAAGGAACTGGTTTCTGAGTTTCTGGGGGGGGGGTCAAATTTTCGTTGGAACACACACTGTATACATTCACTGTATACACTGTATACATAAGAAAACAAGTCAGTCAAAACCTTATTTTGTAAGGAAATTTGTGTCCTATAAGAATATCAAAGTTTAAAATTTATATAAATTTTATTTTTAAAAGGGTGTCGTTTAAAGGGCTCCAAAATAGCACCATTCACATGGTAATGCGAATTTTGAAAGGTCATCTGACGGTTAATTTGTAGGCTACAGAAATGAAAAAGCAAAATATTTATTAAAAAAACGGGTGTGGCAATCCAGTGGGACTGCCGGTAGAAGTTATACTTCTATACACGCGTTCGCCGTTAAAAATTTATATGGGTGTCAATCTGCACAATCATTACATATGTAATGCTATAGGTAAGAGAGAGCAGAAAGAGAAAAATAATTAGTTATATAGGTATATGGTGCATCGTTTGCTGTATATAAACATTTGACCTGTAATAGGACTATAGTAAATGAAGGATTGTATCAATATTTTAATGAAAATATATATTTTTATTTTTATATATGTATAAAAGGAGTTGAATGCAAAAAAAAATGTTACACATACTCTGCAGTAAAATTCATTGTTTATTTTGTTATTAATATAAAAATTACAATACAATAAATACACTGCAACATAATTCAATATAATAATACAATATAAATTAAAATGTAATATTCATTAACTTATTTTACGAAGATAAAAATAAAAAACCAACAACTCGGATTATGTTCATTTTATTTTAAAATTTATGTTTTTTGCGTATATTACATATATTTAATAAGATTAACGTGAGGTTTTTAAATATTTCAAAAATAAAAAAGGAAATTCATAATTAGGATTCGAACTCACAACCACCAGCGTATGAACCAAACAAGTAAAGGATTTGCCAATTAGACATGACACTAACGGAGTTCAAAATTGACAGTTCTCGGTAAAGCAGTGATTATTTTGAAATACAAAAGCCTAAAATAATTATAAACGTTTAATTTTAAATAATACAAAACATATCACATAAATAATAATATTAATACATATTATATTATATATAATATTATATATATATATATATATATATATATATATATATATATATATATACATATATATATATATATACAATATTATATATATATATAATTATATATAATATTAAATACAAAAGGAACATTTTTATTCTCGAGAGAGGAAGAGAGAGAAAATATATCTTCTGTCTCTCTCTTACTCATTATCTTACATATGTAATGGTTTCACAGATTCACTCTCATGCAAATTTCCAACGCCGACCGTGCGTATAGAAGTATAACTTCAAAAATGCTTACTGTTTGTTCTTTAGTACTAGTGCTTAGTGTTTTTACACACCTTTACGTTATTTTGATAAAAAAGACAAAATTTTTAAAAATTTCAAAAATACTTACTTACTTGCACTCTCATGCAAATTTCCAACGCCGACCGTGCGTATAGAAGTATAACTTCAAAAATGCTTACTGTTTGTTCTTTAGTACTAGTGCTTAGTGTTTTTACGCACCTTTACGTTATTTTGATAAAAAAGACAAAATTTTTAAAAATTTCAAAAATACTTTGAAATTTTTAGAAATTTTCAAAAATTTCCCCTATAACCATAATTGATTTAAATGAAGAATTCTAAATCATCCAAACTGCTAGATATATGTGCTGATATACAAATAAAGTAAATTGTACATGAATTACCCATTGTTTGGAATTACAGTAGTAATACCAAAGTTTTGATTGTGGTTTTTTTCCAAAAAACAAATCGATATTATTTGCTTTATAACTCTGTTAGTTCTTAATCTAGAAAGTTTTCTCATATCTCGTTTTAAAGCCTTTTTAATGTTCTTTAAAAAAGATTGAATGCATTTTTCCTGTAAAATTGACCGTTTTCTTGATATTCAATGCTGAATTTTTTAAATTATGTTTTCGAATAACAATTTCAATCTTTAATAACATATATCTTGGTTTTTATTGGGTTCACGACAAAATTAAATAAACTAATCTTTTCTTTTTTTATAAACTTCATTGTTACTTGTTACAGTTTTTTTTTTTTGATAAAATGAAAGATATTTGAGTTATTCGTAAAAAACCAAATAAAAACGTGTTTCCCGAATAAGTAAATTAAAATGTGTCCCTCTATCCATTTGTGAAGATATTTTTGATATAATCCCCAAGGAAAAAACACAATTCGTCATAAAGTAGATTTTGCTAGTGGTATGCCCTTGGCACTAATATTTGTCGACTACGAGAAAGCATTCAATAACATAAGCCATCAGAAAATGTTAAAAGCATTGACAGAATGCCGAATAGACCATCGAGAGACTATCTGAATAAGAAACAAATAAATTCTGTATACAGCAAGGAGTACGGCAAGGAGACACAGATTCTCCAAAACTATATCATTAGAGAGAGGCAGATGGAAAGAGCTGAGTGAGACTTATATCCAGCAGTAGACGCATACAGATTGATGATGATTTTCTAGCTACTGTTGAGGAGGTGAAAACCTTGATAAACTGTTAAATATTTATTTAAAAACATACAATATTTTTGTTTAGAAAAACTCCCTTCCTACTCTCCCCCACGAATGCAAGCGCGAACCAGGTGGGCGGGATATTATAAAAAATGCACCGTTTCCTATCAGAAATACACCGAAAGCCGAACAGTATATTCTATTTTGGAGGTTTTTGTGAGGGCTCTTAATAACATTAGCCGGAATGAAACAAAACTTTCTCGATCATATTTCATCCAAGTTTACAAACTTCCAGCCTTCATTATAAATGAACAAGAGCGAATAAATCTACGCTACACGGTTTCAATTTTCAGTTTTTTTCTTCTTCTTTTGACATGTTAATAGATACTTTTGCAATAAAAAGTAGTTTGTCATTTCGGGTTCGGGAAAGGGACTTCAGACACTGTTTAAGATTTAAATTGAATTCACTAGGTCGAATAAATTGTCCCAGTGTGTGTATCGGTGATTTATCGGTTGGGAATTTATATTTGTGGAAATAAAGAACATACAAGATGGTTAAAAAGGGTTTGAGTTGTTTTGTATAGAAAAAATTTGTTTTATCAAGTAGAATTTAGATTAATTATTGATTAATTATGGAATAATGAGCTAACATCTTAACCTAATAGTTTTGGATGTAAGGATGAAGAAAATAATAGAATTAGGAGGATTCTACCGAGGAGCTTAAATAAAAAAAGTGGAATTTTTTTATCAAAAAGAATCGTGAAAATATAGGAAAATTAATTTTAAAGAATGTTTAAAAATAATTATGCTTCTTTGCAAAATTTGTATTTTTATGCTAATAAATAAATTGAAGAATTTTTGTGTATTGGCACATCAATTGTTTTATTAAAAAAACTGCTATTTTAACACGAATTTAAAAAAAGTTGCTCTATGACTCTTTGAAATGAATTTAGCGCTTAAATAATCGTTTAATAATTTAGAATTTTTTTAGCAATTTTTGAGACCAAAAAAATAGTAACATGGAACCCATTGGAAGAAATAGAAAAGGAGAATTAAAGGAAAAATAATATACGGCCGACCTAAGGTCAGGAAGTAGAAAGGGATGAGTTTTTAAGGATAAAAAACGGTTTATCACGATTTCCGGTAAAACTACAAGTCCAATGGACAAAGTTAAATGGCAAAGTTGTACGTAATAAAAGGATCTACATCTTTTATAATTATACTTTTGTCACATAACCTTAAAATTTATCCAAAAAATTCAAATAACCGTTTTTTTTTATTTTTTATATTCTAAACAAACTAATTATTTTGATTTAAAATATATAATCCAGTAAAATAAGGCAAAAAAGGGGGCAAACCTCGGAATGAAAGATAATAAGCTGAAAATTTGCATACGTCTTTATTTTGATGGTATAAAACTTACCTCAAAAGTCTTATATAATCACGTGTCCGCGACTTAAGATATTAAAGGTCAAAGGTCACGACAATGAGTTTTCTGCAAATATCTCGTTTCCCTTACACTTTATGACATTTAAAGTGGTAAGAAAAATTGTAGAATGGAAAATATTCTCTTCAATTTTTGTCTCAAGTACTTTTATGTACCTTCAACCCTTCTTAAGATAGAGCGCAAAGAGTGGGGGACCGCTTACCTGTGTATACGGTAACGCGAAGTCAGCCAGTAGGATTCAATAAATAATAAGTTATATAGTTAATTATTCACTTAAAATACTATTATTATCATTAACTTTTTATTATTTATTATTTAATAAACTATATTTATAGATATTAATTATAAAATATATATTTTTTATATAATATTTATTTTATTTTTAACAAACATACAATATTAAATAAAATACTTTTCGTCCATATTACTACGAATATTATATCTCGAAATACAAATCTCTTGTACGGCGGTTGCTGTTTCTGCGAAGCTGTAGCAGATGCTCCTTTGTTATATATGACCTAACCGGTTTTTTTTTAATATGACTTTCTACACACCGTGGCAAATGAGTTTGGGACTTCTATGTATATACGCACAATAGCCGTGGAGGGATATTTCACTTGATGATGGGAATGGTAGGGTAGAGCTATTTCTCTGCGTTAGTATTTCTTTACCGAAAAAAATTTATTTTATCGTTCAGTTGAAAACGACATCTTAGGATCGACAGACGTATAATTTTGAGTGAATATTTTTAATTGCAATGGCCGATTTGTGTTTTATTTGTAACAAGTTAATATATATTTGTAACAAGTTAATACAAGAATTATTTGAAAATGGAGTACGTATTTTCTTAGCAGCGTATAATGCTCCAACATCAGAAGACGATATAGACTCTTTTCGATACACCCAGTTCATCAAATCAACAAGACTCAACAAACCAGTGCAGTTATCAAGTCTTCCACCTTCAAGTGCAGCAGCTCGTCAGCATATCATTCGTGTCTATTATCAGACCCAAATTTGGTTGGGAAATGATTTAGAACCCCAAGAATTCGGCTGGGTAATGCAAAATGAATTTCTGGAACCAATAACAACATTATTACCGCCAGCACCAGAAGAACTGCTGAATACAATATTTTGCAATTACAAGAAAGGTTGTGGTTCTAATTGCGGATGCAGGAAATCAGGATTGCAATGTACTTTAATTTGTGGGCAGTGTAATGGACAATCGTGTCTAAACGCTTCATCAACTTCAGATGATTTCAATGAAGAAAGTGAATATGCACCTGATATTCTTGAATATTTTTATTCTGATACTTTAATAAACGAGAATGATTATGATGAATCCGATATTGAGCAGTCAGAGGAAGAAGAAGAAGAAGAAGAAGACGATGAAGAAGAAAATTAATACAAAAATATTAACCATACATAATAAAAGAATATATATTATATTTGTAACTTTAATAAATCGATTATTGGATTAATAAATAAATATATAATTTAAAAAAATAATAAATATGATTTTTTCAGTATTTAATTAAATATAAAAATGATTATTGTTGAATTTTGCACTTGATCTTAATTTATCGTATATACAGCTGTTAAAAATATCATTAAAGTTCATTTGAAATATTTCATTTAATATTGTATGTTTGTTAAAAATAAAATAAATATTATATAAAAAATATATATTTTATAATTAATATCTATAAATATAGTTTATTAAATAATAAATAATAAAAATTTAATGATAATAATAGTATTTTAAGTGAATAATTAACTATATAACTTATTATTTATTGAATCCTACTGGCTGACTTCGCGTTACCGTATACACAGGTAAGCGGTCCCCCACTCTTTGCGCTCTATCTTAAGAAGAGTCGAAGCTACATAAAAGTACTTGAGACAAAAATGAAGAGAATTTTCCTTTCTACAATTTTTCTTACCACCTTAAATGTCATAAAGTGTAAGAGAAACGAGAACTCATTTTCGTGACCTTTGACCTTAAATATCTTAAGTCGGGGACACGTGATTATATGAGACTTTTGAGGTAAGTTTTATACCATCAAAATAAAGACGTATGCAAATTTTCAGCTTATTATCTTTCATTCCGAGGTTGCATCCTTATTTTACCGGACTAATAATTGAACTTAGGCGAATTAATTTTATTTACTGTAAGATTATTTTCTTTACACTTAATTTAAAATTAAACTGTGCATCTTGATTTATTTAGTAATAAGTAATCCTCAGTTTATAGCGTATTTTGAATTAAAGAATAATATTTATTAATTTTTTCCACTGTTAATACAGCACAGCACATCTACAAATTATGCTTAAATTGTATAATGGTTTGTACCAATTTAGTAGGAATTTAATCTAAGCTTAACATGAGTAGTTTAAAGTCTGCTCATATAAACTCTAGATCACTAGTTGCGCATTTTATTGATGTAAAAGAACTTCTTCTGGAAACGATTTAGATATTTTGGGTATGAGTGAAACATGGTTAAAGGAACCAATATCCAGGACGTGTAGGTATTTACATAAAATGTAATATAAATTATGTGCTGATTGAGTCATCGAATGAAATTGAACAGATGTGGTTACAACTCTCTCTTCGATATGAAACATTAGCTATTAGTGTTTTATATAATCCTTATGGACCATTTAATAAAACCTTCTTTGGAGTTTTGGAAACAATTTTATCATCAGTTCTGCCAAGTGTAGATCATTTACTCTATTTGGGGGACTTTAATCTTAATCTGTTAATACCAATAATTATTCCACTCAGTTCATTACAGATGGTCTTGGACTAAAGCAGATGGTATATCAAGCAACTAGAATCACCCAGTTTACATCGACTCTACTTGGTTATGTAATCACACCTACTGAAGATAAAATTTTGTCTATTGAAGTAAAACATGTCCCAGAAATAAGCGATCATTAAATTGTTGTTTTAAAATGTGGTTGTGATATCAAAACTAATACAAATAAATTTATTACTACTAGGAATTTCAAAAACTTAAATTATAGTCAGTTTAAATCAGATCTGGAATCTATACCATGGAGAATAATATATTAATTGCCTGATATGGACAGTAAAGTCAATTTACTCTCCATATCAGGCATTATTCACTTCTTGACAATAACCGAGGCGATTTTGGAATTCTTGTACAACATTGTGTATGACTTCGGGGGTTATTTTGTTAATTTCTTTCGTTATCCTAACTTTTGAATCAGTAATATTGCCTGGTCTATTAAAATATGCTTTAGAAATAATCAGGTATTTTCGTATCTGTTCTGCTAAACATTAGGAAAAAAACTTTGAATATAATAAAATATTAGTCAAAAAGCCAAATAAACAATTGATATGAATTGTGCTCAAAGAATAGATATTTTAATTTTGATTGGTTATGGTAATAAAACAAGAACTCAAAAGGAGGTTTGTGAAATGTTTAATAATAAATACCCTGGTCAACAAATTTCTCAGTCTATAGTTAGCAAAATTGAAAAAAAGTTTCGTTATATTGGACATGTTAAAAATATTAAAAAACCAGGTAGAAATATTAAATTTAATAATGAAAAAAAGTTAGATGTACTTCTAGAGATTGAAGAAAATCATCTATTTTGAGAGTTTTGCATAAAGAAAAATACCACCCTTACGAACTTCAGTTGGTTCAGGAGTTAAATGAAGATGATCCTGATAGAAGGCAAGAATTATTATGAAATGATGATGAACAGAATGATCGCAGATTTGCAGTTCATAAACAAAATAGTTTTTTTCTGATGAAGCGACGTTTCATTTAAATGGAACAGTTAACAAGAAGAACTGTAGATATTGAATAATAGAAAATCCTCACTGGGTGTGTGAGACTCACACGCAATATCCTAATAAAATTAACGTTTGGACTGGTATCATTAACAATAAAATTATCGGTCCTTATTTTTTTGAGGGCACAGTTGATGGTGAGGTTTATCTAGATTTTTTGATTAACTTTTTAGTGCCTACATTACGAAGATTTATTTCTGATGTTAATCGTTCAAATGAGATAGATCGATCTATTTACTACTAACAAGACGGAGCTCCACCGCATTTTGCACGTTTGAAAAACGAGGTTTTTCCCAATAGGTGAATTGGAAGACGTGGAACGACCGAATGACCGGCTAGATCCTTCGATTTGACTCATCTCGATTACTTTTTATGGGGTTATTTAAAATCAAAATATATTTTAATAGACCAAACACTATTGCTGATTTAAAAGTTAGGATAACGAAAGAAATTAACAAAATAACCCCCGAGGTCGTACAAAATGTTGTACGAGAATTCCAAAATCGTCTCGGTTATTGTCAAGAAGTGAATGGTGGTCATTTTGAATATTTAATTTAATTGTAAAGTGCATTGAAAAATACATTCTAAATATTATGTGAAATTATTGTCTACATTATCAAAATTTTACATCTTAAAAATTAATTTTCTCAGTTATGACTGCACCAAACTGAAAAAACTTTATATTGCCGAATAGAGGACTAAAATCCCTTTCTAACAAGGTGCCACACGACCCCCTTTGTTATTTAAAATTTTCGAGGGTGTGCTTATAATTCAAAGGGGGTGCTGGAGAGGGATAATATTTTCATACTGTAAATTGTCAATTTAAGAATAAAAATCGACCTGTATCAGGTTTTTTTCAATAGTACATAATACCGCTAAAAATGAATTTATTCCATACATATGGACCGCATGATATAATATTTTTTTATGATCCATTGTAAAATACATATTTCATTATTTAAATATAGTCTATCTATCCTATCTTCGGGGGGTTAAGTGGAAGAGCAGTTGTATGCCGCTGTTATATAGTGGTATAAAAACTGAATCTCGCCCTACTGATATAATATTTTATTGTAAAGAAAAATTAATTTGTTTGTTAATAAAGACATTTGTTATATTATTATGCTTTTCTTTCCCTATTTTGATTTAATCTCGAAAAAGCACTCTAAATTTCAGTCCAAAATTCTAACGTCAAATTATCTTCTTTTTAAAAAAAGTCAATACGCTTTTTGATTAGTTGAAATTTTTAATTTCTTATGGTGGAAAAAAATATACATTACTATTACTCCCTTCGTCAGAGACTAAAATGCCATTGAACCTCAAAAAGTATACGAACAAGCTGAATTTTGTTGAGAATGTCAATTTTGGGACCCCAAAATATATGAAAAAAAGTTTACCACTCCTACCCATCGGTATCTCAAATGATTGTAGTGCCTTTTTGACACATTACAGTGTATAGGTTTAGTTGCTTTTATCATGCCCCTTAAAGACAATAATCATTCAGACCGTCGCTTTAGCCACCAAGAAAAGATGCTGGGAATTTTTTATGGTGATGGTCAGAGCTAAAAGTGGGACAGTGGCGCGTAAGATGGACCTGTACATCAGAAGCCCCAGAAAGATTTTTAAGTTAGTTTTCAGTCTGTATTTTTATGAATCAAAATACATTACAAAATACAGAATTCCTTTATTGTGTGGACGAACAAGGAATAAAATGGATAACGACTATATTTAACAAAATATATATATCTAAGTGTGAAGAATACCTGAGTCGTTCTCAATATGGTTTTAGAAAGGGTACAGGCACTAGAGAAGCAATTATGGGATTGACACTGATGGCAGAAAGTTATCTTGAGGTTCAAAAACGGCTGTATGTGTGCTTTGTCGATTATAGAAAGGCCTTCAAACACGGAAAATTGATTGAGGTGCTAAAAGAAGTAGAGTTGGATGGACAGGACATAGCTATCATAAGTAATACATACTGGAACCACACAGGATGCGTTGGAACAGAGAACGGAAACACCAAGTACATCAACATAGAACGAGGAGTGCGTCAAGGGTGCATTTTATCTCCCCTATTATTTAATGTATATGCCGAACATATAATTAGAGATTCTCTTGAAGATAGCCCTGAAGGTGCCAGAGCCAATGGAATCATCATTAACAATAATATAAGGTATGCCGATGACACCGTAGTATTAGCAGAAACAGAAGACCAACTAAAAATATTGATGAACATATAAATATTGATGAACATATTATCAGAAGAAAGTCACAGGCTGGGCTTGGACATTAACTTTTCCAAAACCAAAATTCTGGTATTCTACATAAACCCCCATGAACAAGTTACACCTAACATACAAATAAATGGTATCACCCTTCAGAGTTCCCAAAGCTTCATATACCTGGGCAGAGAACTAAATAGTCAACTAGACCACTAAGAAAGAAATTAGAAGACGCATTAAAATAGCAAGATCTGGTTTCATGAATATGCGTAAAATGCTCTGTAACCCCAAGCTATCAGTTTCAATAAGATTGAGAACACTAAAGTGTTATGTGTGGTCTCTGTTACTATATGGCTGTGAGACCTGGACATTAAAACAGTATGACGTCAACAAATTAAATTCATTTGAAATGTGAATGTACCGCCGAATGCTAAGAATAAGCTGGACCAGCAGAACTACGAATGAAGAAGTACTGAGAGCAATGAACACACGCCCTCATCTGGTCAATACTATTAAAATTAGAAAAATGTCATATGTAGGACACATAATGCGCCATAGGGAATTTGAGCAGCTCCAGGTAATATTAGAAGGCAAGATTGAAGGTAAAAGCGGCATAGGACGAAAGAAAAAATCTTGGCTACGAAACATCAGAGATTGGACCCACACAAGAGGAAATGAATGAATTCATCAAGCCCAGAACAGAGAGAAATTTGCCATATTGATCGCCAACCTCAACAGAGAAGGCACTTTGGAGGAGGAGGATATAACTGAAAATATTCCCCAAAGCTGGTTAAAGTCGACATTCGTAACTATACCAAAAAAATTAAATTCAAATACATGCGAAGACCACAGAATATTTAGCCTAATGAGCCACTTACTTAAAACGTTTTTAAAAGTGATACATAACAGAATATATTAAAAAATGTGAAGAACAGGTGTCATGACACAATTTGGATTCCGCGATACCTTAGGCAGCCGAGAAGCTCTATTCGCTATACAAGTGCTTATCCAGAGGTACAGGGATGTCAACTGTGATGTATATATTTGTTTTATCGACTACAAAAAGGTATTTGATAGAGTAAAACATGACAAGCTCATATCTATCTTGAAAGTAGCGGGATGGGATAATAGACTTGCGAATTATATATATAATTTATATTACAACCAAACTGTCAACATATGGAGAGACCATCTTCATAGATAAAGGAGTGAGACAAGGATGCATTCGATGGTCTTCGAGCAAGCACTGTAACAACTTACAGGAAGGCGTCTTAGTCAACGGAGGGCGTCTAAACAACATTAAATATGCTGACAACGCAGTAGTTTTTGCAGATAGCCTAGATGGTTTACAAGCAATAATGTCGCGCATATCATATAATATAAGTCGAGAATATGGGCTGGATCTCAATACAAATAAAACAAAGTACATGGTAGTTAGTAAGCGCGAAATATTAAATACAGATCGTTTGGTAAACCAACAGCCAATTGACAGGGTAAACAGCTACACATACCTTGGTACTAACATAAACAGTTAATGGAACCACTCTACTGAAATAAAACAACGCATAGGAAAAGCAAGATCAGCGTTCGTAAAGATGAAGTCTCTTTTCAGAAGTCACTATTTACCACTTTATACCAAAATCTCTATCATCAGATGCTATGTATTTTCTACATTATTATACGGAATAGAGGCATGGACGCTCTCTGAAGCTTCTTTTGGAAAGCTCGAGGCCTTTGAGATGTGGTGTTACAGACCCATCTTACGAATTTCATGGGTGGATCGTTGACTAATATTGAGGTCCCAAACAAAGAGCGCAAATTAGAATATCTTGCCTATGTTATGAGAAATAAACAGAGATATGGCTTATTGCAACTCATTCTTAAGGCAAGATATTTGGAAAGAGAAGACCAGGGAGAAGAGGAATATCTTGGTTTCAAAACCTAAAGAAGTGGTTAAATTCGTCTACAACCGGACTATTCCGAATAGCTGCAAGTAAAATTAGGATAGCTGTGCTGATCGCCAACATCCAGAACGGATAAGCACCGTAAGAAGAAGTAAAAAATATAATATACAATACAACGTATAAATAAAAATTTATAGTATATAAATCGCACACGCACTTTGATTATTAGCTAATAAATTTAAGTAGTTCGTTCGTTATCTAATCAAATACAAAATTGTAGTGTTATAGATGGATAATAAATCCTTTCTAAACATAAAACAGTTATACTCGGTTCGCTATTCCCAGTCCGAACTGTCTAGTGAATTTAGTAATTATTTTTTTGCGAAGTTAGTTACTTTTTGGCAGACTAAAAGTGGCTGGAAATTACTATACAACCAAGCATACGTACTCATAGCCAATATTAATATTAAACAAACTAAATAGTAAATAAAATAGAACTTTGCGAATTACCGACAATCAATATTTATTTATCTGCACCATATAATAAATAGTTATGTTAAATTGTAACAACTAAAATATATGTTTTAAATATATACTACCCAAAATTTGATGGGTTTAGTATACACTTCCACTGTTTAGAATAGTTCTTCTTTTTTTTTAATAAAGAAGTCTGCAATAGTAGGATATTTGAGCTATAAATACTGAGAAGTAGGAATTGTTGTGTTGTAGGTTTCCCACAATGAATCTGTCAAAATATGCCCGAGCTAAGCTAATGGAATATACTAGTTTTACTATAAGATATCAATTATGGATAGCATTTGTTGGATATTTTAAAAATACTTACCTGAACCGGTTCCCATTGTAAAACTCCGTTTTGGTAAATACTTTGAAAAGGATAAAAGTAATTTTCCATGTATTTATATACAATCGAGGGCTTCGTTAACCTTCTGTGCTCAATACCATCTAAAAGAATATAGTGATATTTGGTGATTGACGTATATTATATATACATATATATATATATATATATATATATATATATATATATATATATATATATATATATATATATATATATATATATACATATATGACTTCGAAAACATCAAAATTTTATAAACCGAACAAAACAAAAAGAAGAGGAAGATATACGAATCAATAGAAATAAAAATAAATTACAAGCAATAAATGACAAAACAGATACACGAAACCTAAATAAAATATATTTTAATCTGATTTTAATAATAATAAATATAACACCATAAAAAGCTCTTAAAGTCATAACATATCTCCACTTTACCTTTTTTGAAAACATCAATGATACGCCCATATAAAAATAATTATACACTAATGACAGTAAACCATGAGATATCAGATATCAACTTTTATTTGTCACTTCATTAATGTCAGTGTCCCGTTTTACGTTTTGGTAAGTTATATTTATACATATTTTACAATAATTGTTTGTTCTTAATCTTGTACATTTTAGAACCTTGACAAAGGCAAGGGTTTCCTGCCGAAACGTTGATTTCTATGGAAAATAAAATCTAGTTCCACATTTAATATAATTTATTGAATCTAAACCCAAGAAAAACTAATTTTATATTAAATATAGTACGGTTCAAGAAACTCAGAACTATAATATACATATATATATATATATATATATATATATATATATATATATATATATAAAGAAGTACTTGTGACTCGTTTGGAAAAAATATATAAATGTTTTGGATGGGTTGGAGTCAATAAAAGGGGCTATTGGTTAACTATTTATTATCTCGAGCTTTCAATTGTGTTCACAATTATTATCAAGAGCTGCTAAAAAAGACAAAATATCTTACAAAGCTGAACTAGAAAGAAAAAAATTTTGTTAACTCACCAAATAAAATTAGTTTGGTAAATAAAATTGCTGCTAATACATCTCAAAAAGAATTAATACAAAAATGTCCTAATCTAATAAATGCTTCTCTGAAATTTTAGTATAATTTTGAAAACATTTTCTTAACACAAAAACAATTGAATTTATAAATAAGTTAAAATAGCGACCAATTACAAATAAGCTTCAATGTCATAAATGCCAACTTAAAATTTTTATTTTTGACAATTATATTGCCAAAAATAAAATTTTGTTTAAAAATTCTTTTTTGTTTAGTAACAAAAAAGAAGAAGATTTATTCACCATTGATAGATGTCTGAAAAAATGTAACAGATATATGGAAAATTAAATCAAAATGTGATATTTTACAAGTTTTATACATAAATTATAAAGAAATAATATAATTATAAATTTTGCTTAGATTTTGAATTTCCGATCTTTTGTTTAAATTATTATCACTTTTGCTAATACAAACTATTTCCAAAAAAGTCCTTTTGAATTTATTACTTTCACTACATAAAATTTTAAAACTATCAAAATCCATAATAAGAGCATGTAATCGATAAAGACCATATTATGGATTTTGATAACATTAAAATTTTATGTAGTGAAAGTTATAAATTCAAAAGGACTTTTGAAAAGGACCACGATCATTACTAGATCATAATTAATTTGGTTTTTTTTTAATATTTTATTCAGTTATTTTATTTCACAATAAATATAATCTTTTAGTCAGATATAAAAAAATTTAAGGAAGTAATATTTTTTGAAAGAAAATTCTTTGACTTGATTTAATTTAAAAAAGAAAACATAGAGAAGAGATCTTTTATTTGAATACAAGTCCAAATATTTATTGATAATGTGTATAGAAATTTTTATGATTTTGTAATTTTAATTATACGGACTTGGAGATCGATTGATGATGTGGAAGAAGACCTACAGATTCTAAGGGTTGGAAGATGGAGGGAAGTTGTATATTCAACCTAAAGCTAAGTTTAATACTACTACAAAAATTGATATTAACCTCACCAGGCTTCCGGGTTGAACCGCGTTGATTATTACTGTACCGAGCTTTCGACGCCATCTCTGATGTTTTCTTCAGGGCTTCCGTCTTCCTAGCCCCCAGACACTACATACCACTACACACATAACCAATACTATTGCATAGTAGTACATTGATTAGTAATCAGTGTAGTAGTGTCTAGAGGCTCGGAAGTCTGAGATCTATGACCTGAGACATCATATAGGATTTCGAAAGCTTGGTGCAGTAATGCATGCAGCATTTTATAACCCATACAACCAGCACCAAATAAAACCCGAACCTGCTTATCTACGACAACAATTTATATATAAGTGATGGATTCGAACGTTACTTGATGGAAATATATTTTATCTAACAATAAAGCAATGAAAACTTTTGTTTTCAACACTTCCACAAAATTAATTTTAAATTATTATTTCTACAGCTGTTTCGGCCAGAGTGCCTTTCTCAAGTGATCTATTTTTGGCATGTGTTTACACTTTATAATCTTTAACGCAATAAGTTGAGGAGAGCAGAACTGTTTGTCTTAAGTTGGTCATTCAGAATTATGCCTGTATTGTTTAATTTGTTGATTTCCATAGATTCTAATAAAGGTAGCTTAAGGTCTTTATTTTGAATGCGAATAATTTGAAATTTGTCATTAAAAGAATGATTATGGTCTAGAAGGTGAAGTGCGTACGTAGAATGTGTTTTTCTATTATTGAAAGCCCTTTTATATTCTGCTATACGTTTCTTAAAAGTTCTACCAGTTTGACCGATGTAAGTAATTTGTGCGAACAATTTTGTTAACAGTTTCTTCCCATTTATCTGAAAAACTCGGCGTATTTAAGGTATTTAAAATTGTCTATAACAAGGCACTTAAAGCTGAATGATAAAATATCCGGGAAAACGTTCTTAAGGTTTGAAATAGCTGGATACGTTAGAAAGTCATATAAAAGAGATATGACACCCAAACCAAGGTAATTTAATCTCAAACAAACGAAATTATTTTCACAATCTGATACGGGTAATTTGAAAACACCGAAGACATCCTCAAATTGTGAAATAAAGTTCATGAGCTAGTTTGAGTTTCGACGGTTAGCTAAAGCAGGTCCAAGAAGGGGAGAAAAAAGAAAATGTAAAGGGAAGTCGAAAATAGCCACGTATACACTAAACAAAAAAGAAATAGAAGAGAGAAAAGTAAAGAAACATAAGAAGGTGACTGCAAAAACATAAAAAAAAGCTTTAGAAGAAAGTGGCAGCGAAGTCGACGGCAATGATCAAATTAGTCTGAAGAAGAATATTGGTTTAAAGAAGAAAATGATTATGAAGTAGTAGATTCCATTTTCTTTACTGCACCAGTCAGTCTGGCAAAGGACGGTAGTACAAAAATTTATTATGCAACTAAAGTTTCCTAAAATTCCTGGCACCTTGCAGAAGGCTATGATGACGATATTTAGATTGAAGTTCATAGCTTGCTGCTGTACATCCTAATATTTCGAATACTCGAAATATGGAATACCATTCATAAAGAAAAACGTCAATCTAAGTTTGCAAATTGATGGCCGAACAAAAAAAATCTGGATCCAAATTTTTTTCTTATATTTTATTTTGCGAAACTTGGATACATGGATTTTCTGAACATTCGTCTACAAAGTTTATGAACGAATGATAAAAATTTGGCCATCTTCTGATTCTTGTCTAATGCCATCTTTTTCTCTCCTATTAGGTCAAACCGCCCCTTCATAGTTATATTTTTAATCATATAAATTATGTATTTTTACAATATTCTATGGAAAAATTCTATACAAAAGTTTCACCAAATGCCCATAAAATTGTATGTCGAAACCATTTTGAAATAGTACAGTTACCTCAATAAAAGTTTTTAAATTAATTATTTCCATTGACACAAAACGCGAATTAAACAAAATAGTAAAAACAAGTGAAGCGTAAAGGAAACGGGCTCGCGCGGGGCTACAAGGGGAGTGTTTTTTCCGTTGTCATATTTTCACATGAGTGTAAATGATAATTCTATGAAAACAATTGCGACATAACGGCCGATTCAAAATAAACATTGTCAAAATAAATAATTGCACAATTTCGGGCGCAACCGATTCAACTAAAATAACTGGACGTCGTGACTGTGCGTAAAATCACGTTCATACATGGGCGGTAATCGAATGGGTAAAGGGATCATTTTAAATATACGTTTTAAGTGAATCTTTTTCTTTTTATTGATTTTGTTTTTGTATTGATATGGTTTATATGGTTACTACACCTTCAAGAAGACAGTTTTTAAAGTGGTAAATAGGAAGAATAAAATGGTTTACAACAATTTTAATATCAATCACTTGTTTTAAATTGTATAAATAAACTGTTATAGTAGGATCGTTTTAGCCTGTCGCATAAGTAATAAAAGTGTCTGTTCAGATTCGCCTCAGGTAGTCAGCGGTTATCAAATTAAAAATGTACGGTTTTCTTAATTTGATAATACGACATTAGGGATTTTTTTAATAAAATAACTTTATTACGTTTTAAAATAATTCAATATCATAATGTAAATTGATAAACATTGAGTATGAAATATACAGGGTCATTCACGCAACATGTTGGTTAAAAGTTTTCAAAGTTCTGGTCGTCACTGGTTTCTGCAAACTTGGAATAATGGGTTATGCAAAGCATTCTTCATTTTTTAAATATTTGCATTCTTCTAGCACTTCCGGTTGTACCGGAAGTCGCCATTAAGTTTTTTATTTTAAATAGAAACTGTGCTTTTTGTTATTTTTTTTAGAATCTACGTAAAATTCTGGATCGATTTTTATTGGGATACCATTCTCGAAAAAATAGTGGTTTTTGAGATATTTCAAGTTTTTGAAAAATTTTTCATATTACACATGCAACTTCAAAAATTAATATTGTGGTTAATATTCATGCTGAAAAAACAAAAATTCTTTTTCAGCGTGTACTAAACTCTATTTTTATTTAAGCATAAAAAAATTTGCCAATGTTAATACTGGGTGTTCAAAATTTTGTATTATATTTTTATTTTTATATATTTTATAAATATATCTATAAAAATATATATCTATATAAAACAAAGACTTATTCCTACTTCCCACACACACCATCCCAAACCCACCGAGGTAGGTTGTCCTCCTGCGGTACAACCAGTCCCGGCTTTCCTCCGCCCCCTGGTCTTTGGGGCCAGGTCTTGACTATTTCGCGGTATCCCCTGTCAGGCAATGGGAGATTTCCGTGTATTTACATTTAAGTGGTAGGTTAGCCCATTTGGCTTTATC
Source organism: Diabrotica undecimpunctata (assembly GCF_040954645.1). NCBI lineage: Eukaryota > Metazoa > Arthropoda > Insecta > Coleoptera > Chrysomelidae > Diabrotica > Diabrotica undecimpunctata. Next base: position 43,279,215 of record NC_092810.1, on the reverse strand, counting down.
ACTACCGGTCAAAGCAACTGTTCGGCGATCTAATGATGGTTGTGTGTGCCGATACTTGCTTTCCCTTTTCTGCACCAAGTGCAGTCGAGAGCGAGCAAGCATCGAATCCTTTCATCCGTCGTCTAATACCCAGTCATTCGTCCAGTCATGTCCTTAATCTACCTTACTTGCTAATCTAATTTTTTTGGTGCTTGCATTCATGAGCGTCGTGCGGCGTGCCTCCGGCTCTCTCCTGCATGCGGTTTTTGTTTTATTTTTTTTTTTTTTGGTAGTTGGTACCCTTTTGTGTTAATTTTTCTATCTACGTCTTAATCTATGGACAGGTATCATCACTATCTGACTCGCTATCAGATTCATCTGAATCTTCATCATTACGAATAATTAAAGGTCTTACTTCATCAATAACTCGTTCTATTTCATATGATTCTAAAATTTTTTTTTCAGTATGCTCAATACATTTCCGCCATTGTTCCTCATTGACTTGGTTTAGTGCATCTTGCCAGAGTTGTAAAACGCTGGCTTCGTCGGTGGTCTTACATGCATGTTTATCATAGTAGTTTTTAGTGATGCCCCACACCAATTCAATTGGACTGTACTGGCAGTGATATGGTGGTAGTCTTAGGACCTCATGACCATATTTTGGTGCCATTTGGTCAACGACAAATTTTTTCTCAGTAATGTGTTCTTTGCACTTATTTAATAATTCAGCTTTTAAAACTAGATGTTCGTGTTCTATATTTTCCTCCGACACCCACTTTCTTATGTCTTCTTTTTTCCAGCTGCTTGTGGGAAACTTTTCCTCCTCTCTGGTGTGATACGAAGCATTGTCTAAGACTATTAATGACGGATTTTCCAGATTTTTTAATAATTTTTCCTCAAACCAATGTTCAAAAATATCGGCGTCCGTATTTCCGTGGTAATTATCAGTTTTTTTTGTCGAAGAAAATATAAGACTAGCATTGGGCATTCCGTATTTCCTGCATGCAATATAATATATATTTTGCCATTACTTGCACTAGTACTTGAATAGCATTTGGTAGAATCATCTTGCCAGGATGATTTGGTATTATTTCCTTTCGCAAAAAGCCATGTTTCGTAAAAAAACACAAATTGTCTGGCAAATTCGGAATTCTTGTTTTTTAAATAGTTTCTTATAAATTTCCACCTTTTTCCAACAATATTGGACAGCTCGCACATCACTTTACGATTATTGGTTTTTTTGTATCTAAATCCCATAGCTTTTAATACTTTTGATAAACTGGTCAAACCCATATCACAAAGTTCTCTGTCCTTTATTTTTTGAATGAGTGTCTTTCTTGTAACATGTTCTGTTGCTTTGTACATGTCATTAATGATATTTCTGATTGAGGTTTTAATACCTTGTGGCAAGTCGAGGGTTTTCGGATGCAAACGAATCCTCTTATTTTCCTTACTTAATTCCTCCTCACTCATTTTGCGAACTCTTTGCAAGGTCCGTTCTGAAATTCCACAAGCTGCACTTGTCCTTTTTGGAACTGCCAATACTGATGTACTTGGTCCCATGTTGATTTTTTCTTCTTCTCATTGCGCCGTCTCCTTTCGAAGGTTGGCGATCCAAATGGCAATTGTAGTTTTTGATTTTTTCTAAAGTAAAATAATTTTCCACTTTCAACACAATTCGACGTTCACTCGGAGATAAAAACTTATATTTAGGTGTTCTATCGTTTTCTTGTACGTTATCAATTGTCTCTATTGAAAACCGGCGATCGTTGAATACTAATAGCGAGATTTTTCGGAGCTCTCTGAATATATACACGAGGGGGCGGGGCCTCGGTGGCAGGGCGCGTCGGTCATTGGCCGATGAGTCCGGTCAATGGAGAGCCTCGACTCCGCAGACTGTTTACTATTTTTGCAAATATAACAACTAAAATTATCCAGTTATGCGACCGCAAGGAATGGATGCTCTCCTGGCAATTTTATTTGAAATAAAATTATAAAAGTTTTTTCAATAAATTATCATCACAAGGCATTCAATTTGCGTTTTTTCGCGATTTATAAAAATATTGTTTTGGTAGCGCTGATTTATCCTCAAGTACTACAGCCGACCAGTAGGAGGTTCGGTACCACAAAACAGGTAAAAAAGGGAAAGCATAACAGAGTGGCTATAACTAGAGTCATAAATTATTTTTCGGGCGTTAATCCGAAATACGACAGGGTAAAACGACTTCACTATATATAATACGTAATCTCAGTATTTTGATATATAAATAAATTTTTAACTGAACGCATTAGTAGCCCTAGAGCCATCTGTTGGAAATCTTGGTTGTGTTTATCGAAAGCACAAGCTGATTATACCCGCAAATGTCAAGCATGGAACAAAAAATTTCGGTTTAGCGGTATTAGCATGTTTTTATAATATATATGCTGTATGCTTCACTTATAAATAGATAAATCTTTAGAAAAGTACATTTTGATTATATTATGTTATGAATTCTGCAATTTTTAATTTATATAAAACAAGAATGAGGAAATATTTTTGTTTCTTTGGAGATTAATTGCGTCAAATCAGCAGTTGCCAGATGGCAACAGATGTTTGCAATGAATCTCCAAAGAGACAAATATTTATTCGGTATTGTTTCATATAAATTAAAAATTGCAAACTTCATAAAATAGTAAAATCAAAATGAAGTTTTTAAAAGCTTTCGCTCCTTATTTGAAGCATACAGCATATGCAATATAAAAACATCCCATCACTGCCAGACCGAAATATTTTATTTCATGGTTGACATTTGCGGCTATATTTAGCGTGTACTTTCGGTAAACTCTTCTTCTTTTTTTTTATTTATTGGCTTGCATACTCGTGCATCTGCCAGAGCATTTGGTAATGTTTCAGCTCGTCTTGCTCTAAGCAATGCTGCAACACTAAAAAACTTATTTTTCACAAATCTTCTTCTTGATGTGCCTATCCGTTACGAATGTTGGCGATCATCATGGCAATCTTTATCTTATCTGCAGCAGCGCGGAAAAGCTGCACAGTTGTTATATTGAACCAGATTCTGAGGTTCTTTAACCAAGATGTTCTTCTTCTTCTTGGACCTCGTTTTCCAAATATTTTTCCTTGCAGGATGGCTTGAAGAAGAGTATATCTGGATTAATTTTGCATAATATGTCCGAAGAACTGTAACTTTCGCGATTTGATGGTGGTCAGTACTTCTCGATTCTTATTCATTCTTCTGAGTACCATTCTTCACAAATAACTTGAATTAAAAGTTAAACTTCAATAATTCCACTAAACAAACACTGTAAATAGCTTTGTTTTTATTGTTTTTACAGACTTTAACTAAAAAATTATTTTTTTTTATAAGGATGCTTAAGATAATTTGAAATAAACTTAATATTCTTTGCACAAACTAGTTCGGTGGCATGTCCGCCATGGTATCCTCATGACGGCCAAGCCTCGAATTTCGGTAAACTCAACCGAAATTTTTAAAACTGTTTCACCCCAACGTCTTTCAATATTCCAATATTGGTCATGCCAATCTTCATAAACAATTCTTCTTTTCATTTCTACATGAATGTTTGGATGCTTGAGTCCACTTATTATCTCTGATGGGTTAGAAATAACTTCAACGAATGTAGGACATATTCCATAAGAGAATAAGACACTTTAACTTTAAGTCGCCGACCGAACCTATCTTACTTTTTGACACTTGTTAACGCTTTGAATGCAGGTTTCACGCTTTTTGATACTTCTAACGCATCTTCGACGCATATTCGAGGTTTAACGCATATTCGCCGTCTCTTCGACTCATATTCGACGCCTTTTTAGGCATAATCGATTCTTTTAACGCCTAATCGCCTCTTTTACATATTTGTCAATTAATTGATACTTTTGGCGTATATATCATGCATAGTCGATGCTCAAATGATATATAAGTTTAGCGCACATTCGACAATTTTATTACATCGGTGCGTATTGGATAATTTTAACGGACTTTCAATGCTTTGACGGATATTCGACGCTTTCACGCATTTTCGATGTTTTTGTCACAAAATCAACCATTTTAATGCATATTTAATGCTTTTTAGGCGATTTTAATGCAGGTCCCATGCTTTTTGACACATCTAACGCATCATCGGTGCATAATGGCCTATTTTTGAAAAACTTTTAGGCATAATCTATACTTTTAACGTATAATCGCCGCTTTTAGATATCTATGACACGTAATTAGCGGTTGTGACGCATATACGGTCCATTTTTATTGCATTGTTGACAAATGGTCTACAATTTGATACCCACATTCGGTATTTTTAATACATCGATGCGTGTTGGATGCTTTTGACGCATTTTTAACGTTTTTAATGCATCTTCAGCGTATACTCGACGTTTTGACGCACAATCGTTTATTTCAACGCATCTTTGACACTTTGACGCATTTTCGGCAAATACAGTGGCGACTTTTGGGGGTAGGCAGGATAGGCCGGGCATACCCAATAATTTTAAGAGCTTTAAAATTGAAAAACATATATTCAAAAATTATGTTAATGCATGTAAATAACTTTTAAATGTATTAAATCACTTAATACATAAGCGACCGTTAAAACAACTATGTTATTACATTACCACAGAAAGCATCGAATCGTGTTCAGGCATTTTAAATATCATTAATAGGCCCGATCGGAACTGGCCGACCCAGCTCACATAAGATCCCCGTACAAAAAGCGTTTGAAGTTAAGCAGCTGGCCGTACAACGATTTATATTGTCGTGTTTATGCTTGCTGTTTAGGCACCAGACGATCGGGCCTACGCCGATCATTGTTGTCACTTGTAACATAATTATCGAATTGTAATATAAAATTATGATAAAAAAATATGTAACATAATCTATAATTGTAACATATTTTTAAACAAACAACACAATTGCAAACAAGTGCACGGTTGCCCAAATGAATTAAAAAAAATCGTAAAGTTCGAAAAAAAAGATTAGCACTCTCACAAAAAAAAATATGTATTACATACTGGCGGCTACAGAATTTTTTTTGGGGAGGTCATGGATCTTGAGGGTGACCTTTCTCTGATGCAAGGTCACTTTTAGTCTTACCACCAATAGTATAATTGGGTTTTCAAATATTTTTAGGGGGGGTCATGACCCCTCCCTCTGGATTCGCCACTGATTACACATAGCTATATGCAATTTGCTGGCTTGGCCTACCCAAAATTTTACCACACCAGCCGCCACTGGGCAAATATTCGACGTTTATGACGCATAGTCGACGGTTTTAATGCATACGTAACGATTTGAGTGCATTCTCTCGCATATGCGGGGCTTTTAACGTAAGCTCTACGAATACCCGTCATTTTTGACGCATAATAGATTATTTTAATGGATATTAGATGCTTAAACGTATCTTCAAAAACATTCGTTGTTTTTAATGAATAATCATGGATTTTAAAGAATATTCGATGCTTTTTGTTGCTTCTAACCTTTTTTGGCATGTAATCGACGCTTTTATCGCTTAATAGATGGTTTTTATGCATACTTAAAACTTTTAACGCTTTTTCGGCACATATTTAACATTTGAAACATATAATTATCAGTTGTAATGCATTTTCAGTATATATTGAACGGTTTTGGTACATAAAACGACATTAACACATTATGGAAACGTAAATGATGTTTGTAAGCCATATTTGACTATTTTAACGCATATATGGGGCATTTACGATGTTTTTGACGCATAATCCATTATTTTAACGCATATTCGACTCTTTTATGCATTTTTGGCAAATATTCGACGTTTTTGGCGCATACTCGAAATTTTTAATGCATATTTAACGCTTTTTGGCAATTTGAACGCATCATCTTTCTATATCAGATGCTTTTAACGTATCCTCTGCGCATCCTCGGCGTTTTTAACGCATAATCTATCATTTCAACGCATATTCCACGCCTTTACGCATGGTTGGCAAATATTGGACATTTTTGGCTCATAATCGAAAATTTGAATGCGTATTCAACGCTTTTTGACTATTTTAATTCATCCTCCTCCCATATTCGATGCTTTTAACGTATCTTCTGCGCATACTCGACGTTTTTGACGCATTATCAATAATTTCAACGCATATTCCACGCCTTTGCGCATTTTTGGCAAATGTTGGACGTTTTTGACGCATAATCGAAAATTTGAATGCATATTCAACGCTTTTTGGCGATTTTATTACATCCACCTCACATGTTCGATGCTTTTAACGTATCTTCTGCACATACTCGACAGTTTTTATGAACAAACGATTATTTTAATGCATATTACATGCTTTAACGCATCATTAGCAATGTAAAAACACCAACCAAAGCAAAGAAATCAAATAAAGGTAGTCCTACGAAAAAACCAAAGACACCTAAGCTAAAGACCGACAAGGCTACTGCAAGTCCACCAAAAGGCTAGAAGAGCTGCTGCTCCTAAGAAAAAGTAATTGAACTAATTAATATCTTTGAATTATTAAAACAATTGTGAATTTTTATAAAAGTCTTACATTATTTAATTAAAATAATAAATACCATAAAGTACCATAAATTATGATTGTGATATTCAGTAAAATAAATTTAATTGAAGATCATTTGCTTCTTTCTTTTTAGTACATAGTCTTTAAAATGAGTTCCTATAAAAATTTAAGTTGATGTTAAAAAATAAAACGAAAAGCAGATCAAGATAAAGTGGCAAAACAAATATAAAGAACCTTGGAAAAATTTTTAACTGCAGATGGAGAACAATTACAATAATCGTCATTTTCACAAATTTCACCTATTTTAACTCCAGAAACATCATTTGTCTCCACAACTATTCTGCAAAAAGACCAACAGGAAAAACCAAGCAATTCCGATTATTAAGATGAAATAAAAGAAGAAAATATAAATTTAAAATCATTTCAAAGTAATGACGAAACTAAGAGTTTTGTAAATGACATTGCATTATGGCCAGATACCTACAGACGCTATGCGTCTGAGAGAGATTTTTATAAGAAAATATTATTTCGTCTGTATCCATGTGGTCATTTATTAAGAAAAATAATATTATTGCCACATTCCCAAATTGCGAGAGGATTATATAAAAAAACCACTAAAATCAATAAATGAATCTTTGGAATCATCTTCTATTCGATGTAACGAAGGGTCAAAACAAATAACCAGATAATTAACTATTGCCTTCTTCTTCTGAACAATGAGGAGCGGGGAAAAAGTTAAATGAGATTGTTTTGATTATATTGAAAATAACAACTTACTGTACTATTAGGTCTGTAAATTATTTTCCAAACAAACAACGCTAATGACAAAATGGACGAATGATTTGAAAAATGTACATAAAAAATTGTCAAAACATGGAAACTTCACTGACTGTGATTAACATTAAATTTAAAACAATTTTCATGATAGTGATGTTAGTGACTCTTCAATAGAGGAATAAAAATGTTATGAATAAGGTTTAAACCTAACAGAACTAAAAATTGAAGTATTATAATTTACCACTGTTATAAGTAAAGAGAGATTTTTATAAGAAAATATCATTTCGTCTGTATCCATGTGGTCATATTAAGAAGAATAATATTGCCACATGCCCAAATTTACACAATACTGAGAATTTATTTAACCGTTTCAATTTTCGCTTGGAATCCGATAATTAAATAGAACTACACACTATATGCTTTGAAACCAAACTACCAAAAGTAAAATATGTGTCATGACTGAATAATAAGCCCGGAATTACAAATGTTGCCTAGGGCCCGATTTAGCCTTAGTCCGCCACTGCGCATAATCGATTTTATTTTAATACATATCAGATGACTAAACACATCTTCGGCTGTCAGAGATGCACTAAAGATACCAAAGTACGTACCTTTGAGATATGTATACAGAGACTCAGGACAAACAAGAATCCTACGCACGCTAAATGAGAGAGCATATGAAATATTCAACGGACTAAGAAACCACCCAAGCAGAATGTTAAGAGAGCTGACTAAAACTACAATGAAAACATAAGGACGGTACACAGAAGACCAATACAACAGATAGCTAAATATAGGGAGAACCCAAATGAGTAAATAAAGAATGAGATGGTTGCAAGGAGAACGAACAAGGAAAATGCAGTCAATCAGAAAACACACCAAAAAAACTCTGGCGAGAGGGTACGCTTTTCTTTTAGGTTTTTAGGTTTTTTAGGTACATAAGGACAATATACAACGGGGTGTGTGAGGGCCGTATACACCTGGGAATGCACACCCCAATACACGCACACCATAGGATTAAGGAAAAAAGGAAAGAATTGTTGCCAAGGCATTTTATAGTCCCGAAGCACCAAGGAAGTCCACAAAAAAATAGTGTTTTCCGATTAAATAACTTAGTACTTATTGATATATTCATTAAAACGTTTTAACGTAAACTCAAATTCATATAATCAAATATAGAAGGGGCCCGTCAGGCCTTCTGTATACCGCATTGCGGACTAGGCCCTTAAGGCAGATCAAGTGAACTGATCTACTCGCGAAATCCAAGCACTGAGGTCATGTGCGGCATACATGGGCTTGGTAGCCGGACCCCACTCGGATGCTCAGCCGGCGAGGAGAACAAAATATTTATTTTGCCAAATTGGCGGCTGAGTGGCCGAGCACACACTCTTTTCCGGACATAAAGTCGTCAGCTCAGGCTGGCGGCTCTATGGTTGGAACACACGCTCTTTTTGCTTTTTTTTAGGGACTCAAGTCCCGACGTAAAGTTAGAGTAACTTCAATAGAATCAGTAAAGTAAATAGGGAGAAAAGCCTAGATGTGGCTACCCCTACAGTTAGGTGGCATAACCACAGTCATTAAAAACAAGGGGTGACCCATTACCCAGGGCAGCCTACGTAACTTTCAGATCATAAGCCTTCTCACGTAAGTCACACGATGAGGAGGGGTGAAGGGAAAGTCTGGGGGTCAGATAGGTACCACTTCGACTAGCGAAGTGTGACCGGTTTGATCTTCAGACATGTGGATCCCATTCTTACATTGGTATACACATGTTTCAAGGGGCAGGGTTGATCACTGCGTGTGTGTGTGTGACACATCTTCGGCAAATATTCGTCATTTTCGATTGGATTTCGTTATTTTATCATAAACTTTCAAGGCTATTCGATGCTTTTTTGATGCTTCTAACCTTTTTTGACAAGTAATCAACGGTTTTAACACATATTCGATGCATTTTGGATGTTTTTAATATAATTTTAATGTATAATCGATGCTTTAATTTAATACATACTTGATGCTTTTAATGCTTTTTCGGTAACGATAGAATAAGTTTTGAAAGTAAGTGATTGCAATGTATGTATCAAAAACACTTTATTATACCCTTTCACGACGATAAGATTATTCCATTACCTACTCCACTGCTGATCATGAGCAAAAAAATCCCAAATATTACACGTGTTGAAACATGAGAGTGATACCAGGCATATGCAACTATTGTAACAAAACCCTTCGCAAATTTTAATCCTCTGATATAACTCAAATTTTTTATTCACTCACCGAACCATATTTACTTCGGCTCTTGTGCAAGCGTACACTACACTGGCTGCAGGCCAAGTTGGGGTAAATTTTCACGTGAAAATGAGGATGTGCATCATCACTGTACCACTTCTATGCTTGCCGACCACAAAGTTAATTCCACATCACTATGTATGAGAATATTCAGGATCTTGTTAATGCATTTTCGCGAATTGAAGATGCGAATTTGATTTGGGAATAAAAACGGTCGCTGCTGTTTTAATTTTTTCAGGCAAAAAGGCTAAATATTTAAATTTATACATTTTATTTTTCAAGTTTTCAACGCGTGGATTATTAAATAATAACAAAAAATCGGAAAAAAATTTCCAGAAATGGTAAAAATCAAATGTTTTAGATTACAGTAAGGTAAACACATTACACATTGATAATTGGAGATTTTAACGCCAAATTGGGATTCAAACAAGATGATGCAGAATCTGCTATGGGAAACTTTGGATTTGGTGAGAGAAATAAGAGAGGTAACAGGCTTCTTGACTTCTTACATCAGGAAAATCTCTTTGTGATGAACTCATTCTTCGGAAAGAAACCCCAACGTAAGTGGACATGGAAGATTCCGAACCAAAGAACAAAAAATGAGATTGATTTCATAATATCAAATCGGAAAGATGTTGTTCAGGATGTAACAGTATTGAATAAATTTTCAACAGGGAGCGACCATAGACTAATTAGAGCAAAAACCACTTTTAACACTGAAGTTGAAAGAACAAAAATGATCCTCAAAAAGAATGGTGGAAGGTGGCTGTTCCCAGAAGATATAACACTTTACGAAGAAAATATTAAGACTAGTTTGGATACACACGACTTAGAGAATATAAGCATCAATGAAATGAACAATAATATTACTCAAATATTGAAAGAAGCTGAAAAGAAACACTGTCCTCGTCCTGAAAACAATAACAAAAAATTAAGCCACGACACAAAACATCTTCTAAAGGGAAGAAGAAAACTTAGGGAAAATCAGGATCATAACCAAAATGAACTAGGAATTTTGAATAAGAAAATTAAAAAGAAAGTTAGAAAAGATCTGAGACGATACAATACGATGGAAATAACTAGAGTAATAGAAGAAAACAAAAGCTTGAAAGTACTCAGACAGAGCATGTCCATTGGAAGAAAAAACGTCTACAAATTAAGAAATGAACAGGGGCAAATCATTGAGGATAGAGTTCAAATTATGAACACGATAGAGAGTTTTTATAGACAACTATACAAAGAACAGCAATGTAACCGGAGTGGATCCTTACCAAAGATAATCAATCACGGATCTGAAATTTTACCGGACGTAACACCCAATGAAGTTCGAAGGTCAGTGCAAGAAATGAAAAACAATAAGTCCCCCGGAGGCGATGAAATAGTGGCAGATGCCTTGAAAGTGGCTGGAAAAAGATTATGGCAGGTCCTTGCCAAACTATTCACTAGATGTTTGCAGGAAGCAATAACACCAACCTAGTGGTATAACGCAGAAATTATCATACTTCATAAAAAAAGGGGATGCTACAGACCTCAGGAATTGGAAATAAATTGGAATTTTATCAGCCCATAGAACAGGCGGGTTTTAGAAAAGGCTATGGAACAAACGATCACCTACTGGTAATAAAAAATCTTATAGAAAAATGCACTGAATATAATAAACCACTAGCTTTAATATTTGTCGACTATGAAAAGGCATTCGACACCGTAAATCAACAAAAAATGTTGGAAGCTTTGACAGAATGCCGAATTGACTATCGGTATATAAATATAATTAAACACATATACCAAAACGCAACAGCCAGTGTTAGAGTGGGTGATCGTCAAACCCAGAAATGCCCGATATAACGTGGAGTACGCCAGGGGGACACCATATCGCCGAAACTGTTCACTACGCTTTTGGAATATATATGTAAAAGGGCCAAACTGACCGACAAAGGCACAAAAATAAACGGAGAAAAGCTTAGCCATCTAAGGTTTGCAGATGATATTGTACTAATAGCTGATAGGATAGATGAGGCCAAAGAACTTTTAAATCGGCTCTACCTTTCCTCGCTAGAAGGGGAATTGAAAATAAATATATCTAAAACCCAGATGATGACAAATCTTGTAGTCAGCGAAGATATATGCGTAGGAACAAGATCCATAGACCAGGTAATGGCCTATAAATCGTCTGATATACCAATATCCCTTAAAAGAAAAACGTTTAATCAGTGTGTTTTGCCAGTGTTAACTTACGGTGCGGAAACGTTGACCATGACAAGGAGAACAGTTCAAAAAATCCGTGTGTGTCAAAGGGCGATGGAGCGTGCTATGTTGGGCGTTTCACTACGAGACAAGATCCCAAATCGCCAGCTACGACAAAGAACAGGAGTGGCTGATGCAGTAGAGAGAGTAGCAACACTGAAATGGAACTGGGCAGGTCACGTGGCTCGAATGACAGATAATAGATGGACAAAACGGATACTGGAATGGAGACCAAGAGATGATGCCTACCGAAGCAGAGGTCGTCCACCAACACGTTGGACTGACGATCTAAAACGTTGTCATAGGAATTGGATGCAGAGGCACAAGATCGAAATAGATGGAAAATTATGAGGGAGATCTATGTCCAGCAGTGGATAAGCGAAGATTGAATGATGAAGGTACTGTTAGAAGTCATATACTCTTGCTCAATTTTACTCTCATGTTATGGGAGCTATAAGTCCCAAAATCTGAAAATATTTCTATCTTCCGGAAAAAAAAGTTTAATTCGTTTTTTAGAAGCATCATACTGGACACCAGAAAATCTTATCTTTCTAAAAGCTTGACTATGTTCACACTATATGTTAACCTCTATGAAAGGAAGCCATGGAAATTGAAAAACGTATAGACTGTCTCAGTCATAGATATGTAAGAGAGGGGATATGACATACGGTTAAGTAGATGGGTTCACTTCCGCTATATTGGATAGTACTTTCTGTTAAAGTGTTAATTTCAAATAGTGGTGAATGAAAAATTTCATTTTATAAATATTTTAAACTTTTTTGTGTGATTTTTTATATTAGTTCAAAGTGACTTTAGCATGGCTTTAATATTATAATTATATAATTATAATATTATGGACCTGCCCGTCGCCATATTGGATAGTACATAGTGTCAAATTAAGTGGTCCCATTTATATATAGTAAATACAGAAATACGCGAAATACGCGAAACAAGCAGCTAAATTAAAATGGAAATGGGCTGGACACAACGAACGTCTCGAAGATGGTAGATGGAACAAAGAAGTCGGAAACTGGCGACCGTACGATGCAAAGAGACCAAGAGGAAGACCTCAAATGCGCTGGAGCGCCGATATCAAAAGAGTCGCAGGACCAATGTGGAAACGCCTAGCACACAACAGGGATGAATGGCGAGAAATGGGAGAGGCCTTTTTTCGACAATTCGGATAGAAAAAGGGCTATAAAAAAATACAGAAATATCTTTTGTGTCATATCCCCTCTCTTACACATCTCTGGTCTCAATCAAAGGGACGGCAATAACTGACTATCTTTAACATATGAGCCCCCCTCAAATAAAGGAAATGACAGTCTGTTTCTTCCCCTCCAGGCCTTTGACCGTCAACAATATTTAAACCACGCCCACCTAAATAGTCATCGGACTAGTGAATCTATAGAGAGTGAATAGTGAACTGTGTAGTAGGAAAGTGATCTAGGGCTTTCGGGGTCCAAGGATATTAAGTCCCGAAAGCCCTAATAAAGACTATGTATATATATATTATATATATATATATATATATATATATATATATATATATATATATGTATGTATATATATATATATATGTATATATATATATATATATATATATATATATGTATGTATATATATATATATATGTATATATATGTATATATATATATATATATATATATATATTATATATATATATATATATATGTATATATATATATATATCTATATATATATATATATATATATATATATATATATATATATATATGTATATATATATATATATATATATATATCTATATATATATATATATATATATATATACAAACAACACAGTTTATTAGGGTTGCAGTCAGAAAATTGGCCGAAATGTTAATGAAACACTCTTATGACTTTTTGTCTAGCTTTCGAAATGGTTTTATTCCTTTTTCAAGACTTTTTCAAGACCCTTTTGTAATAAGAAAAAAAATGTAAATATTTATAAAATATCACAAATCTTCAGTGCAACTTACTAGTCGTTGAGATTATTTGTAAAAGCATAGACACTCCACATTAATAACACACATATAAAATAGTGGACCAAATACATTTTAAAATTCTTTAAAATTTAGGTCCAGATAGTAAAAATTTTGTTTGTCATCTTTTACTGGTGTATTTTAACTCTGACACATAGAGAACAAAAAAAAACCCTATGATTAAAAATTAATTAGGTGTACTTAATATTATATTTCTTTTTAAGAAAAACTAGAGGCCCATCTTAGGTGATTTTAATTTTTTAACCTGTCTTAATGGTATGCAACATGTTATGCATATAAGTGTAATTTGTGTGGGTACAGGTAGATATTAATTTTAAATAAACTCATTTTCGGTTCTCCTTCTCGTTCGCATTTTTCTGACAACCAAAATTGTCATAACAATGAGGTCCGGCAATTGACATTGACACAGAACACATCAGTGATACCATCTAAAATAACTTATGGTTGCCTACCCTACATTCCAGCTCTGACACCGAAGCTAATGAACATCTTCAAAAATGTTAGTGGTTTAAAAATTACAAACAAAAATGTGAAAACGGTATCGAAGTTATACATAAAAACAAAAGATCCTTTCACAATACAGGAGTCATCGAATGTTGTTTATTCTATACCGTGTAATAATTGTAACAAAATATATATAGGAGAATCATCTCGTAATTTTCATAGTAGGGTGATCTCACATCGTAGCGATATAAAAACCAAAAAAATAAATGCATGTGCATTGACAGAACATGCATTAACGTTGAAACATGAATTTAATTTCGAGGATGTTTGTATTTTGGCAAAGGAAAAGAACCATTCAAAACGTGTTTTCTTGGAAATGTGTTCCATATAATCTAGTACATCTTGCATCAATAAAAAGTCAGACATAGATAAACTGAGCAACATTTATTGTTACTTACTGGAAAAACATCCAAAATAAAATTAATATCTACCTGTACCCACACAAATTACACTTATATGCATAACATGTTGCATACCATTAAGAAAGGTTTAAAAATTAAAATTACCTATGATGGGCCTCTAGTATTTCTTAAAAAGAAATATAATATTAAGTACACCTAATTACTTTTTAATCATAGGGTTTTTTCTTTTTGTTCTGTATGTGTCAGAGTTAAAACACACCAGTAAAAGATGACAAACAAAATTTTTACTATCTGTACCTAAATTTTAAAGAATTTTAAAATGTATTTTGTCCACTATTTTATATTTTATATGTGTGTTATTAATGTTGAGTGTCTATGCTTTTACAAATAATCTCAACGACTAGTAAGTTGCACTGAAGATTTGTGATATTTTATAAATATTTACATTTTTTTTCTTATTACAGTGTCTTGAAAAAGGAATAAAACCATTCCGAAAGCTAGACAAAAAGTCATAAGAGTGTTTCATTAACATCCCGGCCAATTTTCTGACTGCAACCCTAATAAACTGTGTTGTTTGTATATATATAGATATATATATATATATATATATATATATATATATATATATATATATATATATATATATATATATATATATATATGCATACGAGCCCCTTCTATCAGTTGCCCCACCTATGGAATTTGCAGTTTAAGTCAATTACCATAAACAAATTATACTCTGCATGTTTTTATAAGTTCTCATTTTTATTAATATTTATCAAAAACATTACTCGTATGGTGTTTTGTTTATTTTCATCAATAAAAAAAATTTCACTTAACCCTGGCTATGCATTCACTTATGTCAACATACGTTGATTTTTTCATAATTATGTTAAATTCAGAGGTAGCTATGGAAAAATGACATCCAAACAATATAATATTGTCAGTTAATGTCAAATGTATTTTGTAGTATTGTAAAGCTTTTTACCGTTTGTGGATTATACAATGGGTCGAGGTAAAGTTATCGATGAGAAAATTTGTTCAATCATTATTACATTTTTTAATTCTGGAAAATCCAATTCGGAAATCGCGAATATGTTGCAATTGTTACTCTATAGTATAAGAAATATAGTCAGAAGATACAAAACTACAGGTTCGGTCGTCACAAAACCTAGAAATGTACGAAAACGTAAAATAATCGAAGCATATCGGATGGCATTAAGACGAATTATAGTGAAAAATCGACGAGCAAATTATATGGAGTTAAGCGTTTTATGGAGTGACGGTATTGGAAGACACGTTTCTAGATCAACATGTCACTGAGAGGCCCACAAATTAAGATTTGAATCTTACAAAGTAAGTTTAATAGTTGAAAAAATTAGTACGAATTGTTTTTAATAAATTTTATTTTATTTTAGGCTAAGGAAAAGCCACTTTTAAAATTACAACAAAAGAAAAATAGACTAAGATCATAAGAGCATAAAGTTTGGATTCAGTCGCATTGGGATTCAATACAATGGAGTGACGAATCAAGATTTGAAGTGTGTGTTGGAGACAGTAGGACTCGCGTCATTCGCAGGAAAAATGAAGCTTTCCATCCCGAGTGTCTGATGCGAAAAGTCAAATTTCCTGCATCTGTCATTATCTGGGGCAGCATGTCGCCTAAAGGTGTGGGAAAGTTACATTTTATCGATGAGATTGTAAACACGGACAAATATCTGAATATTTTAGAAGAATCTCTTTTACCGATTATAGAACATCGTTTAACACCAGCGGAAGATTTTGTCTTCCAACAGAACGGCGCAGGTTGTCATACTACAAAAAAGAGTTTAAAATAGATTGAAGACCATGACTACAACTTCTGGAATGGGTTTCTAACAGTCTCAACTTGTCCACGATAGAGACTTTGTGGCGCGAAATGAAAAAAGCTTTGAGAAAACATTCTGCCAGATCCTTCAACGAATTGAAGGAAAAATTGCAAGAAATATCTGATTCGTTTTCATTAGCATTTTTTCAGAACTTGGTAAAAACTAAAAACTACGCCTCAAAGAATTGTGTATGTCATTAAAAATAAAGGGGATTTAACTCAGTGGTAACCTTTCACATTTTTTTTGTTAATATTACATATTCTATAGGTTTTTTTGTATTATTTTTCTGTTTAATCAATATTTTCTTACGTTATAAAATATTTTCCATAATTAGGAAATTCCAAAATGTTTTTCGGTGTATTAAAACTTCTAAAATTTACGCTGCGCTGCGTAGCACCGAAAAACATTTTGGAATTTCCTAATTATGGAAAATATTTTATAACGTAAGAAAATATTCTTGTTCTCTAAAATTTAATTTTCTTATCAATCTAACGTTGGGCCAACTGATATGGAAAGGGGCTCGTAGGAGCAATATTTTTTTTAGCCATCTAGGTGCCCCTGGGCCTAAGATATGCCCCTCGAAAGAGTCAACAATAGCCATTTTTACCCTATATTTAAAGAGCTATATCTCTGAGCTCAGTGAACCGATTTTAATTCACAATATCTCATTTTTTTGTTATAATATCAACTTTTTGATGAAATAATGTACAAAACCGCAAAAGATATATTTTATAGGTCAAGAAGAACAAACAAAAAACATACAAATTTTATGATTTTTAATTAATTGTCAAAATTTAACGAGGAAAAAAATGTGATAACCAGTTTAAAGACTTTTTAAATGAGCATTGACAAATCAGTTTACAAATGATAAAAAATGTGATATTCTAAAATCTGGCTATTTTTAAAAGGCTGTATCTTCGAATATACTAAATGGATTGTAATGTACCAATGCGCGTTTAAAAAGTATTTAAAAGTTCTTTAATTTACATGTCTCTACAATTCTTTTCCGCATATGGTTAAATTTTGACAACTCATTGAAAATGATAAAATTTTACTTTTTGATTTTCTTGACCTATAAAATAAAACTTATCTTTTGCGGTTTTTTAAATTTTTTCATCAAAACGTTGACATTATACCAAAAAAATGAAATATTGTGAGTTAAAATCGGGCCACTTGGCTCAGAGAATTAGATCTTCAAATATAGAGTAAAAAGGGCCATTTTTGACCCATTCCCTATTTCCGGCGATAAGTTCTATATATGATCTTGCCACTTCTCCTGTCTTTGGATTTTCTGGCCACATTTTCTTGGGGTACATGACCGGATCATTGCCACTTAAGTTTAGCCGTTCTTTGAATATTATTAGTCTGTAGGACTTTTTGTCGAATTACTTTTTTTTTAATGTAATTCTTAAGCTTGCTCCCAGCAGAGCTGTTTCCATTGTTCATGACTTTGTTTGAAACTTGTGTGCGGATTTACATGTGACTGCTATTTTTTCAAAGGTGAGTTAGGTGTAAGCCTCAAATACTCTTCGTTTTAGATTTGCGGTGATTTGGAGGAACTTTGTGTGAAGTCCAGTTTGCAAAAAGTCGCTCAACGCTGCCACTAGATAGACTTCTTGTCGCTGGATAGACTTTTTGTATTTAGAGACCAGAACAAGAAAAAAATATTATATCACAGAGAAACAAACAAAATCTCACTATGGTATTAAATATTTTAATAGGAGATGAGAATATATTATAAAAAATGCCGAAAGGTGACCTTAGAGGAAGATTTGATACAATGTTAAATAGAAAACAAATAAGGGAAAGGAATTGACGACAAACAAGATTGTAGAACTCGTAGAAAAAATTATAACTCACAAAAACGTACAAACATACGTAAAAAAAAACACCATATACACAAAAATAAAATAAAAGATTAGGGAGCGAAATGAGAAGTTTTATATTGAAACATTCCTAAATATCATTCTAAAACTCTTTTCTTTTGTTATCGCAGTGTTTGTATTTTCTTTATATCCTATACATAATGAATACTTTCAACAATACTCCAAATTAAAGAAATTATCTTGGAATACGGCTTGCGCAATCACAATTTAAAAAAAAAACAAAAGCTAAACAAGGCATGATCCGTCCGGAGAGAATCCCCGTCTCCATGACCGCCGCGCCGGACGATTCATCTGCTTCTAGCTAATTTGGTCATAACGCCAGCTTCTCGTCGCCATGTCAGAGCGAGAGAAACGGAAAATTTCAACCATTTACCCATTATCCTAATTCGAAAACGAATCCTTTGTCTCTTTATTATCCTGGGTGGTGTGGCGATGTTACCTTTCCGTTTATACTATTCTATAGTCCAGGACGAACTATGGAAGGAATTTAAGATAAAAGCTATGTCGATGAAATATTAAATTGGTAACAAAAAGATTTGAATTCCTGTATGTTTTTATTACCAGTGAAGAGAACAATGGATAAGTTGAAACGGCTAAAAAGTGATATATATATATATATATATATATATATATATATATATATATATATATATATATATATATATATATATATATATATATATATATATATATACCCGGTATTTAGGCGGAACACGCCCTTCCGGTAGGGATCTATGGAGGAGTATCACCGAGCCGCAAGCCCTTATCTCTTGCCGTACTGCTCCACCATAGGCCGATCAGGTACCAGCATATTCTAGACTAAGCCGCAGATTCATTTAGAATTTTAAACTGCTGCGTTAGCCTTTTTGTTTTCTGTACACCGAGCTGGGGATTGAACTGACATATCTCGCATTGAAGCGAAGGAGAAGCCAGCCGCCCAGCCCAGGCTGCTGGCTTTGATTTGCCGCCTAAAAAGTGATTTGAGACAATAATAAGCTGGTCGTAACACAAGAACAATACGAAAGAATCGTTGCTCATTATCGGAAGCGTCTGGAGTGGGTATGAAAATGAATAATAGAAAGATAAGAGTTTGATAAAAAAACAAAGTAATACTAATTGCTACAAAACAGCAGAGATAAACAGCCCTACAATAATAAAAAAAGAGCAGTATAGTTGCCAACAAATTATTGCAGCAAACCTTATGTTAGTCTTATTAAAAATCATTTGTATTTGAGTGGTGTCGTTAAGTTTCGAGAGGTATCAAGCATAAACAAATAGACCAAAAGAAAGGGCTGTTTATTTATTGTTATATCTCTTACCTGCTTTTGTTAGTAATCCCATCAAATAGGAACGCCTTCATGATGACATGCAGATAATAAATTCTACAATAATTTGGTAAGAACGTACAAGAAAATCTCACGAATATCATGTAAATCAGCATAGTGCTAAGCTAAATACATCGTTTAGCGTTTACTCGTGCATCCGTCAAAAAATTATCAAACAATACTGGTTTTGAGATTAAATATACAGTGTGTCAATTTTAAAACTTACAATGGACTATATCTCACGAACAAAAGCTAATATCGAAAAATGCTTGAAACCGCCTCTAGGATAATAAGGGGGAACTAAAATGACATGAAATAGAACTCACCCCCCATCAACCCCCTAGGCCTCACCCACCACAACCAAAAAAGTTTAAATTGCAAACCTCTACTTTGATAGATCATTGAAAAAATTATAAAAATGCTATCCAATGGTATAAATAATAATTATACAGGGTGAAGCAATAATTGTGAAACTTTGGCTTAAATGGAAAATTTAATGAGGTGTTTGTTGAACTACAAATTTGTTAAATATGTCAATTATATAAATGGTCAAAGTGGGTTCTGTTGTTTTATAAACAATAATACAGCCTATTCTGTACGAACTTTGGCAAATGTTGTTCTAGTAATAGCGCAATATGCTTGCGTAATTCTTTTTCGCAATTCCCCAAGTCGCGGAGGTTGAGTTTTATGAACAACTGACTTGAGTCAACCGCATAGAAAAAAGTCAGGTGGCGGTAAGTCTGGTGATCTCGGTGGCCACTTAATAGGACCTTTCCTTTTCTTATTAAAAATCCATTTGTTCGAATAATTAGTATCCAACCAGTGCCTAACTGGAGCTGCATAGTAAGGAGGTGCTCCATCTTGCTGGAAGTGCAGCAAATCTTTGTCTAGAGCTACGTTGCTTTAATCGTTCCTTTGGCTCTCTAATTCATGCAAAATTAAAGGTACGATGGTGTTTTCCAGCACATCGAGATAAATGTCGCTACTTAAATTGCCTGGTATGAACAAGGGGCCAATTATAACATCGCCTAATATTCGTGCCCAAACATTCAGTTTTTCGGGATATTGAGTGAGACTTCTCTGAATCGATGCGGGTGCGCATCACTCCAGTACCGACAGTTTTATTTATTTACATTACCATTCAGCATAAAAGTACAGTCATCAGTGAAACAAATTTTTTTTAACATTCTCGGTTCAACGCGAATTCTTTCAGTCATGACACAAAACTCAATTCGTCGGTCTGGATCATCATCACCTAGTTCTTGAAGAATTTGTGTTTTGTACGGGGGAAACTGATGTAATTTCAACACCTTTCTAACCAACTCATGTTAAAGTCCTGTCATTGTTTTCCGTTTCTCTAAACTGTTTAACTAAATCGCGGATGTACACGTGACACGTGGGTATTATTAAAATACCCATTTAATTGATCTGGTTTTGCAAAGGTGTAAAAATTTGAAAAATTTATTCTGGAGAAAATTGTTGAAAACGTGATTTATAATGAATTGTAATTTAATTTCTGAGTTGGACCGTGTAAGAATTATCGCTTTAGTTGAAGAAGACCATTCACAGCGATTCGTGGCAGAAGTGGTGGGTGTTTCTCAGAGGATATCGAATAGGCTTATGGAGACAAATTTGATATAGAACAGAGCTTACTCTGGTACACCCCGAGTTACCAATAAACAACAGAATAGGTATACCAGAATTTCCATCCGGAGAAATTCCATGCTACAGGAGTCAGAGTATCATTGACTACAACAACAAGAATTTTAGAGTCAGGTTTGGGGAGTCGGCGACCAATAAGAGTTCCTCCGGTACAACCTAAATATATGTTTTGCACCGCCTCCAGTTGGATCAAGAACACATAGAACTCCCTCAACAGTTTTGGAATTCTGCGCTTTTTTCAGACGATACCAGAATCTGTTTAAAAAGTGATAGGCGGTGAATTCGTATTTGGACAGAGCCAACAAGATCTACACAACTAGCTAATGCCCGTCGCATGCTTTCTTTCTCTGGTGGCAGTGTTTTGATTTGGGCAGGTATTATGACAGGTGAACACACGGAATTGGTGGTTATTAATGGGACTCTAACAGGACAAAAGTACATCACACGGGTGTCATAACCTCATATGAGATTATGGCCAGGAGCTGTGGGTGAAAATTTTGTATTTATGGATGATAACGCCCACTTATAGGACTCAAGCGGTTAATGACTATCTTGAGGTAAAAGGTATCCGTTGTTTGGAGTGGCCTGCGGTGTCTCTTACAATTGCCTGTAGAGAACAGTGGAAGAATCTGCCACAGGAAATGATTGATCGACTTGTTAGTAGTATTAGAGCCCGGATTTATCGATGCTCTTGATGGAAATACACGATATTAAAATTGTTAAATAGATCTAATTAGAAACAAATTTTCTAGTTTTTAATTTTTTATTTATTAAAAAAAACAGTATCTCTCTAACAAAAAATATCTGTAAACGGTTTGATATTTTTTTATAAATGATCTATAATAGTATGAATGATCTATAATAGAAAATTTTGGGTGATGCATAACTTAAGAAACTAAGTGTATATTGAAGGAGTTAGAAAAGAAGACATTTAATATAGTTTAAATATTTAAAAAGAGATAAAAGTAGAGAGTCCTCGTAGAATGTTATAATTGATACTGTCAAAAAAAATGAAGAAAGAAAAAAAAAAGAATCTATTTGTAATTATTTTAACTATCGACTAAATTTGCACATTTTTCAACAAATTCCTGGACTATGAAGCCGCGCTAGATGCTAAGCAGACTCTAAACGCCTCGTCTCTACATCTGCATACGGAATCCAATAGCATGTGGCCTTTTCGCGTATTTTCGATGCAAATTTCACAGTGCCTACCGTGTATTTATACACGTAGAGGCACGTTCGGCCGACTTCCACTTATTTTACTATTGTTTTATTAAGTGTTATCAAGTAAAGCGCTGGTTGGGTGGGACCGGAAGTGGCCTTCATAGGACAGGACTGTGCAACTGGACTTTTACGCTTTACGCCCAAATTTTTAACACAAATTTTGCATTCTTATAATAACCTAATTAATAGATTTTTTCTTTGGCATTTATTCATCTGCTTAATTAGTAATTTGAAGTCCGTAAATTTCGCTATCTAAGTTTATAAGGAGATGATCAACGGCTGATCGTAGTCTGTTTTATAGATAGTATAAGAGAAGAGTAATAACTTTAATTTCTCAGAAACCAAAAAATTTTCATGTCTATTCAGAAGTTTCGAATAAATATACAGTTTTCATAAAGCCCTGGTTTATTTTATAATCGATAACCAATAATCCTATTTTTAAGCGTTTGCATTTTTTTTTTGTTGAATGTGAAGAATTTTAAATTCGTCAAAGATCCGGCAGAAAAGTATCAAAAACAAATTAAGCTAGCGTTAGAAAATTCAAAATCAATAGTAAACCCAACAGAACAGAAATACCTCAATATCATGAACCCACAGCCTCCTAAATTATACTCTTTTATTAAACTACACAAACCTAATCACCTAATAAGACCTGTAGTTTCTTTTTATACAGCTCCGTCATATAAACTTTCAAAAAAACTGTTAGAGATTATTTTAGAACACACTAAATTTTCACCTAAATTTACCATGTAAACTTACCATAAAAAATACAATAGAACTAGTTAAAAACATACAACAATTTCAATTACCTAACAACTTGATTAATTTCATTTGACGTAAAAAATCTTTTTCCTACTATTCCTCCTACAGAAACTTTTATTCTAGTAAAAAACCTTTTAGACCAAAATAGTACAAATCCAATCATTACATCTGAACTTTTACATCTTGAAATTTGCATAAACCAGGACTACTTTGAATTTAATAATCAAATATAAACAAATAACAATGCAGGACTTATAATGGGCAATCTTCTAAGCCTATTACTATCAGATATTTTTATGGATCATCTGGAGACAAAGATTTCAAAACATCCCATATTCAAACAGTTTTTATATTGGTGGAGATACGTAAACGACGTACTGGTATGTTTCACAGGACTAACAGGCAACTCGACCAATTTTTATCGTGTATTAATTCACTCCATAGTCATAATGAATTTACAATAGAAACAGAATAAAATCAATCCATAATTTTTTAGATTTAAAAATTAACAGACTTAAAAACAAAACATGACTTCTACAAATTTCATAAACCTACCCATACTGACACGACTATACACAATTCATCATCCCACACAACATAAACTGGCAGCTTATCATAGCATGTTACATAAATTAACAGAAATTCCGATGTCAAAATACAACTTCGAGACAGAATTAATTATCATTAAGCAAATATCAGTAAACAATGGATACAAGGAACAAACAATTAATAAAATTTTAAATCAAAACTACACAAGAAAGCCCTGAAATTAGTATTTCCACCACCAGAGAAAAAACCTTCTACTCGATTACATATACAGGCAAAATATCAACAAAAATAGCCAAACACATATAAAAGAAAGGAATAACACCAGCTTTCAGAACAAATAATAACTTAGGCAAGTATATTAAAAGCAACAAGAGCCAAAACAAAAAGCACTTACACAGTGGTGTATACAAACTTAAATGTGGCGACTGCCCAAAAACTTACATCAGTCAAACTGGTAGAAATTTTAATAAACGAAAAGCAAAACATAAAAGAGCTTTCAATAATAGAAAAACAGATTTTTCATACGCACTTCTCCTTCTAGATCATAATCATTCTTTTAATGACGAATTTAAAATTCTTCACAGTCAAAATAAAGGCCTTAAGCTATCTTTGTTAGAATATATGGAAATTAACAAATTAAAAAAAAAACACAAATATAATTCTGAATGACCAACTTGAGACAAACAGTTCTCCCCTTTTCAACCTGTTTCATTAAAGACTTTAAAGTGTAAACGCATGCCAAAAATAGATCACTTGAGAAAGGCAATCAACCGAAACAGCTGTAGTGATAAGAGTTTATAATAAATTTTGTGGAAGTTTTTTTCAGTGTTTTATTGTTACAATTCTTCGTGAGTTTTTGCCGTGATATAAATGCCTTTTACTCTTGTCGGTCACGTGCCACTAAGTCCCCCATTGTCTCACCCCCATTTCCTCCAGATCCTCTTTTTAGAGACTGCATCCTCCGAGGCCATATATTTGGCTATTGAATTCAACAAAGCGACATCAGCTTTTTCTAAAGCTTTAATCTTTAGCACATTTCCTATAGCCGAGAGGAGAGACAGCTATATTAATAAATCGTCTTCGTTCATGGCCACCAAAGTAGATGGATAGGAGACATTTTTTGGACTTTCCGAGTTTGAATTTGTATCAGCCCCAGTTTCTGACGAAGCAGGGATGCTGAAATGACGCCATAACAGACTATTGATACCGATTCGAGCACGGGAAGTTTAACGACTTGGTCCTTCTAGTCCATATATTTGGCTATTTGATTCGACAAAGCGATACCAGCATCTCTTTTGTGTGCCATGGCTGTTTTTCAAGCGTTGGCTATCATGCTATCGTGATGATAACAAGCTACTGGAATGCTTTTCGGTCGGTAGCTACATGAAACCATTTTTGGATATGTTCGGTATGTCCATAGTCTAATGGTCCGCAACCAGGAGAGTTGTTTTCTTTCGAACCAGCGTTTTCCTTCTATTTTGTCCTTAATGATCAACGACTATTCTGGTCAAAATTTCTTTGTCGCTCTTCTCTCAACCCTGCAGTTAATCCAACTTCCCAAATATCTAAAGTATTCTCTATATGAAATTTAAGTAAACTGCAAAATCCGAGCTTACCAGAATGTATAAGATGATGTAAATAATATACGAGAAAAAATATTCACATCACGTCAAACCAGCCATTATATGGCACCTGTTTCGCTATTTTTAGCTCGTCAGATAGACCTGATAGGTTAGGCGGAATGAAAAATATTTCTCTTCGTATATAGGTGTTTAATACAAAACCTTTTTGTCATATGATAAGCAAAAAATAGCCGAATGGGCTGGTTTAAGATGATGTGAATATTCTTTCTCGTATATTATTTACATATCTTATACTTCATGTAAAGTAGAATGCTGCGAATTATTTCTCTATGACGGGGTTCTCAGACATTTTATTAAAAATATCAGGCGTCATCTAGTGTCCTCTGGATTAGAGGGATTAGTATGTCAAATTTAGTAAATTTTCTTTTATTTAAACTACATGACGATGTTTATATCTATAAATGTATGAGTAATATCTTTATTCCGACAATATATCAGTAGTTTACCTACTGGTAAAAGATTCGAGTAATATAATGACATTGATTGCAAAATTAACAGGTTTTCTATTCGATTTTCCATCTATTCATTTCTCGATTCGATAAAAAAAACTAAATTATAAACTGAAGGAAAGAAGTGTATCACCTCTGAAATAAAGGTGAAGAACACAACAAAGATGGCTATTCAGGGACTGCCGTCTACTAAATAAGTTTGTAAAAAATAAATGTTTTAAGAGTAATTAAATTCTCTATGACACGATTGTTACGTTAAGCAATTTTTATCGATTACTACCAGAAATCCAGTTGTTGCGTACGTCTTATATATAGGTAAAGACATTTTCTCTAACCTATAAATACAGTTTTAGTCTACAAAGACCCGACCCTGCACTAGAAAAGCATAGATAATTCGGATGGTTATGTGGTAGTAGCGCTGTGTGCTTTCCCCTCCATTATGCACTCTTTCCAGACCAACTCCGAGACAAAATTAAATGATATTTCACCAGAAAGGACGAAAAGGATTTAAAGGCACCGGCGAGGGTGCGAATAAGTACATTTTTTGCGCTCTTGCAGGAGCTTTGTTTGTTTTTCTGTTTAAAATGTCGCCTCATTTAGTAAATAATGACAGTGAAAGGTAAGATGGAAGATTTTTTTGCAATGATATAGAAAGATAACATCTGAAAGAATTATAGACGAGATTCAAGGTAAAATACTACAATGTATTAGTAATTAACGTTTACTCCCCCACAAACGAAAGTAATGAGGAAGGGAAAGAAGATTTCTATGAGCAACAAAGAGATATAAAAATAGTAATTGGAGATATGAATTAAGGTAGGAAGTGACAATACAGGATATAAATCAGTTATGGGAAAGGAAGGATTAGGAGTAGGAAATAATAATGGAAGTCGACTGATTTGTGAACAGAACAAGATCGTACTAGGTGAAAGTATGTTTAAGCACAAAAAAATACACAAAAAAAAGTGGAAGTGTCCAGGAGGAATTTAATTAGGATATTAATCCAGTTAAAATGGAAAAGCTGGCTACAAGATGTTAGGAGCCTACCACGAGGAGCAGTTGTGGTATCAGACTACATGCTACTCAGGGCCAAAATAAAGATGAAATTAGCCAGATAAAATCCGAAAGGTAAACAGAAGAAGTTACTCTTAAATAAGAAAAAATATAAAAAAAACAGAAAACAGGAAATAGATAACTGAAGAGGGAAAGGCGTTAGAAAGAAAATACAAAGAAAAATATAGCAGTTAAAGCAAGCCAGAAAAGGTAAAAGAAATTACATAAATGATATAATGAACATCTTCGAGAAGAGCTGCATGAGAAAACTACCCGAGAACAAAATTCACCATCATACGAAATTTGACAGGAAAATAATAAATGTAATCAAAGTATCAATGTAAATCAAAGATAAACAAGAAATAAATAAAACAAGAAACAATACAAAGAACACTTTGGAAGATGAAATTACGAAAATAGCAATGCAAAATACACTGAAACAACAAAAAAATGACAGAACCGGTGAAAGTGACAACCTACCGATAGATTTAATAAAGACCGACGTAAAGAAATTAGTAGAAATATTACACAAACTCTTGAACAAGACATGAGTCGACGAGGATCTACCAAAAGAATGGAACGAGGATGTAATATTTAAGATACAAAAAAGCATTCTAAGTAGATACGAGAATTGGGGGGCAATAACACTGTTGAGCGCCACATCCAAAATAATGTCACAAGATCATACTGAATAGAGTGAAGCTAGAGCTAGACAAGAAACCAAGAAGCAAACAAGCAGGCTTTTCGCGCCAAATGCTCCACTATCGCTTCACTATGCCAATTATCTTGAAACAAGCTAGCGAATGGCAAATAAATATAAATATAATATTTATTGACCTTCGATAGTAAGCACTGAGAGCAAATTTGGAAGATTCTGAGACTACATGGGCTACCGATGAAATACATTAACCTGATCAGACTATGCTACAAGATATACAGAACCAGATTGGAGCATGCTGAAGAAACGGTAGAAGGTGTAATCATATAAAGTGGAGGTAAACATAGATGCGTACTATCCCCGACACTATTCCTAATAATAACGGATAAGTAAGCGATAAAAAAACAGGTACTAGGTGGAACTTGCACAACCAGTTGGGGGAATTGGAGTTCGGAGACGACATTTATCTCTTAACCGAACATATCAACCATATACAAAGAGTGAAAAATAGATAGGAATGGAAAAGACTTGTAGAGGAAATTTCGTAGGATTTCAACAGAAGAGAATGCGCTGATCCAGCCCATTAGTAGGCCGGACCGAAAAAGAGCTAAAAAATTCTTTTGGGAAACCTTAAACGGGCTAGTAAAAAAAGTTCATACTGTGTAGCAAGCATAGGCTGAAATAAATTATTTTTGACCAGGACCCTGGGGCTTAAAAAAATGTTTTATGCTTCTTTTTATATCGATGCTATATCTCGTTAAAAAATTTTCATTATGATTTGAAAAAATTTACCCGGCCCCAGTACTTACTAAAAATGTAAAAGAGGAGTAAAAAAATGCATATTTACTATATATGTGCTGTGAACTGTGCAGCTCTTTGCTTGGATCACTATTCGGCACGAAGGGTTCTTTACATTGTAAATATTTAACATTATTCCGTATATTCATTCAACCTAGAACTAAGCACGAGGGGGTAGCTGCACGGCGAATAGCAACATTTCTCAGAATTTTTACTTGCTCGCTTCTTGAAGCATAGTATTGACATTTACTCTCAAATATCGGCAAATTTTTTCTGGCATCAACTTGTGTGCCATCTCTAGATTCTTCACCACACACTTTTATTGACACATCAGTAATTATATTAACACATATTTCCACCGCTTGAGTATGGCAAGGAAAATTGTCAAACCTACAATTCCTCGTCGGCCAAATGCTGTGTTAGAGGAGACTCTGTTATAGTACTATTCATCCAGTCTATAAGATTTATTTAATCTTCTACATCGAAATTGATTTGGGGTACTTTGAAAATGCGAATTTGTACCTCTCTAATATGTTAACGTGGATCTGTTAACATAGAAATTAAATGTTTCAAGGTGCTCAAAATATGCATTGTTTTGAATTACTTTATTGATAATTGATGACACATTATTCGGAAAATCTCTCAAGACCTGGATTAATTTCTATAAATGCCTGGCATCATACTCCAATCTTGGCTGAGTTTTTATCTCAAACCACATACGAGAATATACTTTGATTCCAAACTCAGCTAAAAGCTGTAAGCTTTCACAAGGATCAGTTGTAACTGCATAAACTGTAAGAATGCGGTTAGCTCTGCCAAACTTTGAGAACATATTCCATCTCCAATTGCTTTAGATTTACAAATAGTTCTTACAAATACTGTTGATCTGTACTTAGATCATTTTCATTTACAAGAGGCAGGACAGCTTATATGGTTTTAATTTAATAACAGGCATTTTTTCGCAATTGGGAAGAAGGGATGCAATCGAACCAGAATATGATTAGGGTGCTTTTGTGTGGCCATCTAGTTTTTGTACCCTCACATTCCATAACACGTTATTTGCTGAGATCTATATTATGGCTTTGCAAGTAGTCTAATATTCCTTCGGCAATATCAATTGCATGAGACTGGCTAAGAACTAAGTGCCCAAAATATAAACTACCTGGTTCTTCGATTAAAGCTATATGCTCTTCAGTTTTCATGATTCTCCTCGCGATTTCGAAGACCATGGTTTGATATTTCCTTCTATAGAAGTACAGACCTTCAATTGCTTTAAATTTTTGTTCTCGTACTGAAGTTGTCGTCTGTTTTTCTTAACTCCTCTCCGAATTTTATTTTTGTTGATGACCAGCGCTGTATTATCTTTGGAAATTTAGTTTATATCTTCTAAAACGGCATTTGCAATTTTGCAGCAGCTCTATTAAACACACCTGTCAAATTGGCAGCTTTAGAAGTCTGAGACTGCTAAGTCTTTTTTCCTATCGACTATATTATCTGTCTTTGACTTGAAAATATAATGCGGCAACAAAAATTCTGCGTCATTTTAGTCATTACCTGAACTTTCGCTGCTATCACTGTCTTTGTTGTTATATTTTCCGTTGACGGTGAGTTTACAATGGGACACAGACCACTTGGACTAGCTGTAGGCTCTTCTACCTTCAAGAACCACTAGCACCATCAACTGATACGAGATACAGCTAATCGCGCTTGACCAGAATTCGCGCGCTCCAGCTAGTTTGAACTTTTTCCCTTTTTCAGGGACTGGTTTCCTTTGGCCTGGTTTCATTCCGCCCACGACTAGTGCTTCCTTTGGCTGCGGACCACTGTCATCAACGTTTGCTGTTAAGAGGCATGTACACAGGACAGTTGTAGTAATAGTTTGGAAGGCTATTGCTTATGGTAGCCGATCACCACTTGTGTTGATTTGAGGCAATATGACAGCTGGGCGTTATGCTGATGACATCTTACAAACCACTTTACTGCCTTATCTTGACGGCTCGAGACGTCCTTTTTCAGCAAAACAAAGCATGTCCCCATATTGCTTGTCAAACTATGGACTTTCTCCGAGAAGCTGGCATTAATGTTTTGCCGTGGCCGTCTTGTGCTCCGGATTTAAATCCTATCGAACATGTATGGGATATGATGGGAAGGAGACTGTCCACTTTGCATCACCCTCCACGCACTCTGCCACAGTTAATACATAAAGTTCATGTTGCTTGGAACGAGGTGCCACAAGCAGACATCGATCATCTCATTTTGTTAATGCCTAGACGTATACAGTAGTGTATTAAGTTACGTGATCGCCAAACACATTATTATTATTATTATTTTTGTATTATTGTTAATAAAAATTCTTAACAATGTTATCGTTTCATTCTTGGTGTAAATCTATCAGCCAAGCCAAAAAATTAAGTTCAAGAAATTATTCCTTCTGGGTGTAACACTTCTAATGTCACTGAGTATATATTCAGGGTAGTCCTTAAGTAACTGTACAAAAAGGAACAGTAGATTCTACTTTTAAAAATATTACGATTTCAACCAACTTGCTTTAATAAAATATTTATATTAAGAAAGATACAAGGTGTTAAAGTTAAAATTTAAAATTATATTTTTTGCTATACCATTATACTTTTATACATAAAAAACATTTATGTATAAAAATTTAACTGGGGGCTTTTGAGTAGAGAGAGTTAAAATTTATTGCACAATTTGATGTAGCTAATAGAGGGCGCCACATATGCCGCATATGTGGCATAAATTTGCGCTTAATTTTTTTGCTCTTTAAGTTAACGCTATATATGTTAAAAAATATTAAACATACATTATTTTTACAAAAAAAAGGTATACTTGTTGATAACTTTAAAACTAAACAGTTTTCGAGATAATCGCATTTTACAGATCAGCTGCATAATAATTCTTAATATTCTGATATTTGTGCGTCAAATCACTGAATACCTGTTGATAAGCATAATTAATAGTTTATTCTTATACAAACAACTCAATGATAGTTTTGTTATTCCACAATATGCTTTCTTACCGCTGCTAAATGTATTGTTCGATTTTATTTGATGTCATCATTAGACACTTACTCCAGTCGTCAGAAACAAATATGCCACTGAACTTCGACATCCTGCCAACCCCGCCATCAGAGAATGTCAATTTTGGGTCCCAAAAAAATGCAAAAAAGTTTACCACTTCTACCCCCGGACTTCACCATAGAAACCCCCTCGAGGAGGGGGGCGTAACACATTTCGTTACTAAGAATCAGTACGCCGTAGAAAAAAGTGTTTCAAACAAGAAATGTAGCAAACCAAAATGTTTATAAGCACTTTTTCCGTAGAATAAAGTGTTCTCTCGGAAACAACGCTTGAAGCGACCGGCGATATTGAATGTTAGTTACGGGCGGGAAAATTTTTAAACCAAAATTTGTATCAACTCGACAGTAAAAATTCAACATCTTTTGATTAAAGCGCCCTATCGACAAAAATCAAAATGCGTTTTAAAGTTCAAGAGAGCAGCTTTCGTAACAAATTTTTTGCATTTTGCCGCAAACGTAGTCAGTTTCTATAAAGCTGTTAAATAAATGGTTGCGCGATTTTTGCCATATTTTACGATTCTCATGAGACAATTAAATTTATTGCTTTCATTGACCAGTCACTATGGAATTTTTACTGCTGGAGCCTAATCTTCAAAACTTATAATATCAAATTTCGATTTTGTTCTTGCAACTAATATGAGGCATTTGAAATATAACTAAAAAACTCTGAATTTAATCTTTTACATTACAATCTAAAACACTTAAAACTCCTTCTTTTCGATTTTACAAATACGTTTTTTAAAACAAAATAACTTCAGCTACAAATTCCTCTTAATGCTGTCTTTGTAGAAGTATTTCTCATGACGTGAGATCTTTTGTAATGTGAGAGTTTTAATTCAGCATTTCTTAGACATATTTCAAATGCCTATTTGCATATTTGCTGCCAAAACTCAAAATCGAACTTTTATGTTCTGAATTTTAAAGATTGGGCTTTAGTAATGGAAATTCCATAGCAACCAATCGATGGAAGTAATACATTTTATGATATCATGAGAATCATAAAAAAAGGCAAAAATCTTTATAGAAACAGACTTTATTTGCAGCAAAATTTAAATATTAAATACGAAAGCAGCACTCTTTACTTTTCAAAACCATTTTAGTTTTTAAATAAATAAATAAAAATTTTAGTTTTTGTTGATAGGACATTCTGATCAAAAGATATCAAATTTTTACCATCGAGTTGATATAAATTTTATTTAAAAAATTTCTCCTGCGTAACTGACATTTAATATCACCGGTCGCTTAAAGCGTTTTCTACGAGGGAACGCTTCATATATATATATATATATATATATATATATATATATATATATATATATATATATATATATATATATATATATATATATATATATAACAAGCGAGTCTTCTACAGATGGCGCTGCTTCTCGCATCCTAATTTCCAGCGTTTTCTGTCGAAGCAATCTTCAATTGTTAGATCTCTGGCGGTCATTGCATCGTCGACATCGTCTCTCCAGGCTCGTCTTGGTCTACCTCGTTTTCTTCTAGTTGGCGGAGTTCATTCTTCTATTTTTTTTTTTTTGGTCATCTATTTTCAGGCATTCTCTGAAGGTGTCCATACCAGTTAAGTCTTTTGGCTTCGATTGTGTCTATTATGTCTAGATCGATTTCCATTTCTCTCCGAATATCTTCGTTTCTCACCCTATCAAGTCTAGTGAGCTGGCAACATCGTCTCCAGTAGTTCATTTCCATGGCCTTAATTTTTGATTTGTTTCTTTTGTTTATTTCCCATAGTTCGGCGCCGTACAGCCCAATACTTTCTATGATTGTTTTATAGATTCTTCTTTTATTTTCTTTTATAGATTCTTCTTTTATTTTCTTTTGTTATTTTTTTATTCCATAATAGTCCGTGTAGCTGTCTGGTGGCTGATCTTGCTTGGCCAATCCTGGAGTGTATTTCTTCGCTACTTCCTGCTTTTGATGTTATTTGGACTCCCAAGTATTTAAAATTGTCTTTTGGTTTTATAGTTCCCGTTTCGATTTGTAGGCTTTCTGGTTTTTCTCCTACAACTAAGTACTCAGTTTTTTGTATATTAATTGTGAGGTCCCATTTGGTATACTCATCTTCCAGTTTTCTAAGCATGTAGCCTACATCACTCTCGTCTTCCTAGAATGGCTTGGTCGTCAGCGAAGTGTATCGTGTACAATCTATCATCTCCGATTGGGATGCCCATATTGCAGCACTTTCTTCTCCACACTGAGAGTGCCTCATTTAGATATATTTTGAGGAGTGTAGCTGCTATGCAGCAGCCTTGCTTTAGACCCTTACTAATAGGAATTTCTCTAGTTAATCTATTTCCAGTTTTAATGTTTGCCGTCATATTTTTGTAGAGCTGTTGTACTGCTTGTATATATTTTTTTGCTTATTCCTTGTTTTTCCATTGCTACCCAAAGCATTGAAAGTGGTACACTATTTATGCCTTTGTCAGATCTATAAAGACTATATGAGTTGAAAGGTTGTGGGCTAATCTTTTCTCGATAACTTGCTTTAGAGAGAATATACTGTCCATACAGGATCTGCCTGCACGAAAGCCATTCTGTTCTTCAAAATCTGTCATCTCTTTTTCAATTTTGTTTTTTATTATTTTTCCATACAGTCTTGAGAGTGAATTTATTCATTTCACGCTTCATTTTACAGAAAAAGTGCTAATAAATTTATGTTCAAAATTAACTCAGCTACATGTCTTGTTTGAAATGTTTTTTTCTACAGAGTACAGATTCTTGGTAAATCAATGTTTTCCGTCCCCCTCCCTTTGCTGGATTGGTCGTGGTAGTCATTTTCCTCGGAGACCACGTAGCCCAGATTTTAATCCCTAAGATTTTGGTGCATAGAACGCAATGAAAAAGCGTGTCTACAAATATCCCTTAAACACTTCCAACCAATTTTGGAAAGAAATACATTATGCAGCAGTTTCTTTTAAACCACTGATGCTATTTAATATGAGACGATATTTTATAATTATGATGATATCATGAAGATCATATGAAGATCACCTGGTCAGATACAAGAGGACGTAACTCTATGATTGACTACATTATAACAAACAGACAAATACACCCCAAGAATATAATAGATGTGCGCACTCTATCTTCCGCCAATGTAGGATCCGACCATGGCCTGGTACTAGGAAAAATAAATATAGCAATCACCACACAAGGCAAGCGAAATACAAAAGTAGAAGAAAAGTTAAACATAGAAAGCTTAGAAGAAGAAGAGACACAAAACGTGTATAGAAACAGACTAACAGAAAAGCTAAACAGCCATATCCTAGAGACTAAAAAGAATATAGAAGAAACCTGGAAAATTATTGAAAAATGTATCCTACAAGCAGCGGAAGAAGCTTTAGGTAAAAGAAAAGTTAACAGAAATAAACGGGAATACAAAACACCATGGTACGACGAATGGGTAAAAGCACTAGCAAATGAAAAGAAACAAGCTTCCTCAACATACAAAGGAGTGAAGACACCGGAGCCACGAGAATACTACGTGAGAATCAGGAATAGAGTAAACCAAGAAATAGATAACATCAAAAAAGAACACTGGGAGAAATTTACCAAAGATATGGAATACGACCTCTATGGATCCCAGAAAAAGGTGTGTAAGATGATAAGGAGACAAAAAACAGAAATGAATGAATTTGTACGCATAGATGACATTACGGAGGAACAATGGACTGAGCATTTCACTAAATTATATGGAGAAGGAGAAGAAGAGAACAGAGAAATAATCATTAACGAAACTCACGATAGAGTACTAATATCAGAAGAAGAGCTACAAGAACGAATAAAAAAATTAAAAAACAGAAAAGCACCTGGTCCTGATAAGATAAACAATGAACTGCTAAAATATGGAGGAACAACACTACGCAAATGGCTACTAACATTATTCGTCGATATAATAAATACCGGAGTAGTACCAGCGGAATAGAAGGAAAGTCTCCTGCTACCGATACTTAAAAAGGGAGACTCGAGAAATCCTGAAAATTATAGAGGCATTAGTCTGATGAATAGCACATTAAAATTGTTAACGGCAGTCATAAAAGATAAAATCGAGGAAAAAGCGAACATGGCAGATGAACAACAAGGCTTCCGAAAGAACCGCAGCACAATAGACGCAATTTTTATTATCAGACAAATAATAGAGAAGTCTATTGAATATTTTAAATCAGATTTGTAGATTTAAAAAGTGCTTTTGACAGGGTGAAGCGAAATGACATCTTAAATTTATTACAAGCTGAACGAATAAACCATAAGATAATAATGACAATTAATGAAATTAACAAGAACAACAAGACCAGAGTTATAATGCCAACAGGGGAAACAGAATGCATAGAACTAAAAGGAGGAATCCGCCAAGGAGACTCGCTCAGCCCATTGTTATTCAATATGGTGATGAATCAAATAATTCACGAAGTAAGAAAACGACACAGATACCACATGGGAGCGCATAAAATCACGATACTATGCTATGCCGATGATGCAGTACTAATAGCTGATAAGGAAGATAACCTACAAAGGCAGCTCCACACCTTCAATATCACAGCAAACAAACTTAATATGAGAATATCAGTAGAAAAAACTAAATGTATAGTGATCAGTAAAGAGCCGCGTAGATGCTAGGTAGAAATAGACGACAAAATTGTAGAACAAGTAATGAAAATCAATTACCCAGGAGTAGAGACCACTAGTGACAGGGATATAAGAACAGAGACTACAAGGCAAGCATTAAAAGCGACAAGAGTAAGTGGTTGCCTCCGAGAAACCATATGGAGAAACAAATATCTGATCATGGAAAGCAAAATGAAAGTATACAAGACAACAGTAAGACCAATCATAACATATGCAGCGGAGACAAGGACCGATACAAAAAAGACGAAACAACAAATCAACCATATCGAAATGAAAGTATTAAGATCAATAGCAGGCATATCATTAAGAGGCAGACAAACCAACAGAAGTATACGCGAACAATGCAAACTTCAAAATATTAACAGGTGGATAAAAACAAGAAAAAAAAAACTGGAACGAACATGTAAACCGAATGGGACCAGATAGATTAGCGAACATCTGTAAAAACAACAAGCCGTATAGCAGAAGACCCGTTGGAAGGCCGCCAAAAAGGTGGAAATATAATGTACAGTCAACAACGACTGAAACAGAATAAGAGGCAGACAAACAGGAGTAATCCTAGTCGCGCGAAGAAGAAGAAGAAGAAGAAGAAGAAGAAGATATGAATTGATAAATAAATTTGACAAAAAGTTCAATATTATTCAGTTTAACTATTTCTTAATTTGGTTTGTAAATAGAATGTATTTTATTTTGACTTTAATTTAATATAAAACCTAAATTTTTTGATGCCAAATTCTATAACACTTTATTAATTATCCTACTGAAGTATGTAAAAAAAAATTTGAAAGTATTCATGTTTTTGTATATTTTTTTTTCGTTGTCTGGAGTAATTGTGTTAAATCAGCATTATGCAGTTGATGTGTAAAATTCGATTATCTCGAAAACGGTTAAGTTTTATAGTTATTAACAAATATATCTTTTTTTGTTGAAATAATGTATCTTTAATATTTTTTGACACAAATAGCTCTAACTTGAAGAACAAAAAAAGTTAACGCAAATTTATGTCACATATGTGGCATATGTGGCGCCCCACATCAGCTACATGAAAGTATGCATAAAATTATAATTTCTCATACTCAAAAGCCCCCAGTTATAACATTTTATAGATAAATCTCCAAAAACATGAAAGTTATAAAAAAAATAAAATTTTAAATTTCCACTTTAACACCCTATATCTCTCTTAATATCAACATTTTAATAAAGCAAATTGATTTGAAGCGTAATATATAAAGTGTAGAGTTTACTATTATTTTTTGTACAATTACTTCAGGACCACCCTGTATATAGAGTGTAGAAAGAGAACTTTTTAATTTATCAGATAATCTAAACTTGCAATGCCAATTTAAGTAAGTTTAATCAAAAGATACATTAATTGATCTTGGTGTAAGACAAATGCGACAGTTTTGAATAATATTTTTGGCTAAGACGGACCTGTAACGCCTTACATTAAAAAATGTCAACGTCAAGCTTCATGAAACGTTAATGCGCAATGTCACCATCCGTCAGTGCAAATTTTGTTTGTGGTATTTAATAAGTGGTATTTAAAATGTTAACATTATTGAACCTTATTTCTGATTGGTGTACATGAATTTCTAATTATATAAGTCGTCACTTCGCGGACAAAAAAACGACTATGTCTTTATTCCTTTTGACCTTGTGACTGTATCGGTTTTGGGTTTTGCATAAATCCGAGCAGTAAAATTTGGTCACATTGAAAAAAGGGATCTCTGTCGCACGATTTAGTTCGCTTGTACTCGTTCCGATACCTTTCCTTAATCAAAGTTTATGTAAATCTGAAAAGATGTGGGGTCTTTATTGTCTCATATATCGAGGCTGTTTGATCCCTCGCCGTTACACAAAAAATGGCGTTTTTTATTCGGGATTTATGGGGTGATAGAATTTTTATGGTAACAAGGTAGGCCGCTAGATAGTCCCAGGACGTGATAACGTCTGAATATTTTAAGGGAGATTCCTGAAAATACCGGAGAACGTGTTAGCAGAAAAAAGGCACTCGTCTAGACTGTAATATTAGGGCTCATGTTTCAGAAATTTGTAAACTTTGAGGGAGGTAATGTTTGTTACGTGACGAGGTTCCGGGATGCCGTTTTTTAATATGGTGACAGATAAATATCTCTGGGGGCGGCGTGAGTGGGCGAGGGCGGAAATCGGTATCGCTTTTTCGGCTGTTATGCTTATCGTTTGTCGAGCGTGTGAACCTATTTCCGGCTATCGAGATCGCTACACCGCGTGATTCGCCGATATTACTCGTTTTCCCTGTTGCAAAAAATGTTTTTTCATCAACCTTATCCAAACACAAACCATAACTACTTAAATATTCGTTTCTAGTTGAATTTATATAAGACATATACGGCATGATTATTTAAAATAGAGAAAAAATTACTGAATGGAGTCCCAGTTTATTCTAGTTCTTCTTCTTCTTGTTTTTATGTAGACAGGACTCTGTTTGTTTTTCAATGTACCTCTAGTAAGTTCCATCGGTTTCGTCATCTTCCTACTGATCGTCTTCCTATTGGGGAACCGTCTCTTGCCGTCTTTACTACTCTAGTTGTTGTCGTTTGGCTTATATGATCATTACATTATATTCTTCTACTTCTTAACCAGTCCTTAATGTTCTTCACCTTTCATCTACGACGTATATATGTACTTCTAGCTTTGTCTCATAGTGTTCTACCATCAATTTTTTAAGTGTGTTCATCTCTTCTGTTTTTAACATCTTCTTTGCCTTTCTATGTCAGGTCGTGTTTCTGACGCATATGTCATTATTGGTCTGATGACTGTTTTGTAAATTCTGCCTTTCATTTCTTTCCCGATGTTTTTAGTTCTCGATATTGTTTTATTCAGGCAACCATTGGCTCTGTTTGCTCTATTCACTTGATCTTTCACTTATATTTCGATCTTTTCGATCTTTTCTCTAGATAATGTGATATAGCCTGTATATTTAAACTCCATTACTTGTTCTATTATCTGACTTTCCAGCTCCAATTTACATCTCAGTAAAATTGTTGTTTTTGTCATGCATTTTGTCTTTTTTGACATTGCATTCACAATAGGTGAATAACGTCCTTTAATTTGACCCAGTCAAATACCTTGGTAAGGTCCACACAACATGGATATGCCGAATTGTTGTATTCTAATGATTTCTCTTGTACTTGTTTTAATATAAATATAGCGTCGGTGCATGATTTTCCCGACCTAAAACCTTGTTGTTCTTGTGCTAGTGTTATAAATTCATTCGGTTTATTTATTATCACTTTGGTTGATAAATTTAGTGTTTAATAAATTAATTCCTTTGTAATTTATTGGATCTGATTTGTTTCCCTTTTTGAAGAGAGGTATTGGGATGTTTGATCTCCATTCTTGAGGAATTCTGTTTTATTCATATGATTATTTTTTGGATTAGTTTTAGTAGTTGCTTGGTCAGATCTGATCCTCCGTACTTTAGGAGTTCGTTCGGTATTCTGTCCTCTCCTGGTGATTTTTTGTTTTTTAATTTCCTTAATGCTTCCTTTACCTCTTCCTTCTCAATATTTATTTCTTCGTTTGTAGGTATCGAAATGCAAATAGGTATCGAAAGTTTAGTTATTTAGTTTATTCTAGTTCTTTAACTAAAATGTAGAAGTGTATTCTTGCAGTCACACAAAATTGCTAAATTAGCAGAGTGTGCTAAATTTTCAAACTAAATATGGTAAAAACCTTTATTTCTGGTGTCGTAATTGTAGACTGAATGTACTTATTTTTGTGTTGATGAGATACTGAACCAACAAAGTACAAATATTGTGTTGATATGGGATTAAGCCACAATTCATTGTAATGATAATTACATTTTTAGCTAACTAATATTTAAAGTTTCGACTTCCATTCTGGAAATCCGTACACAACTGCCAAAGTTGTTCAGGAGGTTATATCATTTTACAAACTTGTAAAATTGCCCCACTTGGCCGCGGTGTTATAAGCAACAGCGATGCTTTGGCTGAGAAGATGTGACGGCGGACTTTCCCCCTATGGAACCTCAAATGTTGAAGTAACATCCGACTGATGATCTTTATTAACATTCTCAAAATAAATTGTTGAGACTACAATTCAACATATATTGGTCAAACACACCATTATCTACGTTGTTGCACACAAATTAATTGTTAATTCTTTTGAAAGTTTGTTGGTCATAAAATTTTGGCTGCGAATATGGTGAGACCTAAAAAATATAATACAAAATTCGAGCTCTTAACAAATGACTTGCCAAAGTCATGTCAAAGTTGAACGATTCTCCTTAAGTGACTTATTTATTATGACAGTTATACAACAAACTAAAATATCATTTTAACCTACTGAGTCTTAATTAATCATATTTTAGAAGGAGCCAGAAAAAATTGGAGGCAGATACGATAAAATAGGAGGAAGTCAGAAAAATTGAGAAGAGTGACTGTAGATGGCAATTGATTGGATCCCCCGTCGCATTGCACTGGCAATAAATAATATTTAATTTAGTCAAAATTATGGATTATACAAATTTTGGACTATTGTAAATTGTTTTAAATTTCTAAATGTAAAGTTTTATGATATTTAAACGTCACACATTCCGCTGAATAACCTAGAAGGTGATTTGAATAATCTACTTTACCAAGCAATAAAACACTGAAAACTTTTGTTTTCAACACTTCCACAAATTTTTATTATAATTAATTATCACTACAGCTATTGCGGTAGAGTGCCTTTCTCAAGTGAGCTATTTTTGTTAATAGCTTCTAATAATGATAGCCTAATTTCTTTATTTTGAATGTGAAGAATTTGATATTGGGTAATAAAAGAATGATAATGATCTAGAAGGTGAAACGCGTAAGTAGAATCTGTTTTTCTAGTATTGAAATCTCTTTTGTGCTCTGCCATCAGTTTGTTATAGTTATCCGTTTGACCGATATAAGTTTTTGGGCAGTCGCCACATATAAGTTTGTACACCCCACCGTGTAAGTGTTTTTTCTTTTGACTCTTGTTGTTCTTAACATATTTGCTTTAGTTGTTGTTTGTTTTGAAACAACTGTAGTGATAATTATAATAAAAAATTGTGGAAGTGTTGAAAACGAAAGTTTTTAGTGTTTTATTGCTTGATAAAATGAACTTCAAGTAACTGTCGAATCCATTACAAATCTACTTTACATTTGTTTTACAAATTAGTGTAAAAGATATTCTTCGTCCACTTAAGATGTATTGCCATTCTCCTTTGCTCCCAACTGATGCTTGCTATAGCATTATTACAGTTAGTGTGTTATCTTATGCAGACTGGATCAAAAGTCTAGAAATGCCTAATCATCTCTTAAACGGATGGTCCGAATTGTAATTGTACAAAAACCGGGATACGCCTATTATGCAATATGGCGATTTCAAATTTGATGCTTAAAATGTGTGTTGTATTTAAAAAAACTAAAGTGACTAATGATATTAGAAAAATTGTAAATCTGGCAACGTTACTAATATCAAATTTTGGTCCACTCTGTATATTTGACTGTATTGTTATCAAATGAATATTAAATGAATGAGTGATTTATTATCTTTATCTATTATCATTTTGTTGATCTTTGTGCTACAAAAATAATTTTCGTTGAGTGGACGTGAATACAAAAGGACACAAAAATATTCCTTACCTTCATGATATAAATTGGCAACGACGAGGAAACTCTCGATGTGTCTTTCCTCCCACTTGTCCTCGATATCAATCTCGAAGTATTTGATATCTTCGCAGCCGTACGTCAATATCTTCTGGAAGAGCTCATACTTGCCGGTGTTCACGTTGTATTTCAATATCTCGGAATAGACGTCGTCGTTTTCCTCACCTGAAAGGAGACACCGACCCCCCCGAATCCCCATCGGTTATATTTTATTAAAGACCAGAACCGGCAGAGTACAGGGTTGTTCGACCGCAGTGTTTGTTTTGGGGAATTCCGCGACGATATTAAGGTCCTGTTACTATCGAATTTAATGACAAGTTTATTGGTCGTCACGAATAAAATG
Source organism: Diabrotica undecimpunctata (assembly GCF_040954645.1). NCBI lineage: Eukaryota > Metazoa > Arthropoda > Insecta > Coleoptera > Chrysomelidae > Diabrotica > Diabrotica undecimpunctata. The sequence goes on along the minus strand of NC_092810.1, from coordinate 43,236,882 downwards.
ATGAAAAAAGAAATTAAATACAATGAAGGCTTTGTTTAAAAGAACCATTTTAAATACTTACGTTTTACTTTATTTTGTAACAAGGTTTAGTTTTTTTCAAAGTTTATACATATGATTTTCAAAAAAAAATCATTACGGTTTTTTGGTTTTGTTATATTAACAGGTTAAGTGCCATAAGAGGCCAACACGGACTCACAAATAAGAGTTATAAACAGACCATGTGATGCCGACGTGGACTCACGTGCTAGGTCGTCAGAAAATGCTGCGTAGCTCATCAGCGGCTTCTCAAACTCATTTATAATACACGAGAACATTTCAAGCCTGGCCAGATGGTCTATAAAGCATACTTGGACTGTGCTTCTGATATATCAACGAGGAACATGACCCATAATATTTATAAGTAACAATTGCGTAATTATATATTTTTTTGTTATATATTCATACTATGAACACATTTTAGTCAAAATAAGATTTATTTTCATAAAACAAAACGTAATAACATTATATCAAAATTTTATCTAAAGTACTAATTTATTTTTTTGTCACTGAATGTATGACAAAAAACACCCAAGGCGATAGAATTTTTTACAGCCATCACATATTAATGAGGTGTTGGTTGCCTTCCTCTGTACTACTTGCCTTCCTTCCCCTACTATCATTTTTGCGAAACACGTTGTATATCGTCGTCTGCCTACACGACCATCATCGCTGAATTTGTGACTATTTTCCATAATGACTGGTGTGACAATAAAACTCCTAATATGCTGCGAATTACCTCTTTCTTGAATTTGGTAATCGTCGTGCTTTCATTGGCAATGCTTTGATGTGTACATAGCTAGGCATAGGCATTTATAAGTGCTATGCCAGTCAAGAGCTCCATCGATAATTTTCTGTAACATTTTATTCCTTTACATAATGGCGAATTATAGCTTTTCATTTGTTTTGATATGTCAATGAAGCTTTTATATTTATTATATTCAATAACATTCTTTGACTTAACAACATCACCCTTTCTGCATTGTCACCATTTCGTTAGCGAATTTGGCACTAATCATCAGCACATCTCGCTTGTTCCTCCACTTCTGAACAACGATGCCTGAATTACTTTGTTTAGCTACATGTTCGCCTACTTTTAATTTTTTGGAAATGGCGTATTTGGGATTATATTTGTGGTTTGCACGTAGCGTACCAATCATATAAGTTTTTCAATATAGGAGTTCATGTGATAGTGTGACAACTGTAGTTATCAATCGCAAGTGTTCATCATTTGTCAAGCAGCATAAGTTTCATCACTACATTTGTTGGTACGGTGCTACCTTCAGCATGTTCTTTTCCAGAATATACTGTTAAAATCGTAGGTATAACCACCATCCAGACAAAGTTTAAATACTTTTATCCCTAATTTGTGCCCTTTGTGGTTGAATTTTTGTTGCCCTTGAAAAGTCACTAAAGTTGCGTCAATGCACACTTTTCCTTTGAAACGATGGCAGCCTTGAATTTATCGTTCAGTCTGCTAACCAAAGGAACGATCTTCTGGAAACGGTCATCTGTTGTTACTGAATTATCGTTGAAATGCAGCATTTTCCACAATAACTGGAAGCAATTCCTTGACATTACTTTTTGATATTATTCACATAAAGATCATTTTTGACCAGTATGAATGAAAAGATGGAAAATGGCGTAATCCATCCATATGACTATACCCAGGAATCGTTTTATTTCGGCGACATCAGTGCTATGCCCCTCGGTAATACATGCCCTTTTTTTCTGATTTCTTTCCTGACACTGCAGGGCATAACAATTTGTTTGTTCGACCTAAAAATTAAAAAAAATCAAAATCAGTTGAACCAAATAAATTAGATATTACCATCATGGAAAAAAGACCATCGTCTACAAAATATTTGTAGAATTGAAAGGGTGATTTGTTGTAAAAGTTTTCGTATAATTATATATGAAAACCTGCAGAATTATAGTCGTCAAATGTAAATTTTGTAAATTTTCGCTGTTGACCAGACCCCAGACAATAGCTTCATTTATTACAGTTGATTCCTAAAATTTTCTGTTCAGAGACTTCAGAATGTTAGGTAATGACAGATTCCATAGCAGCATCAACATGTTCTCCGAAATTCGTATATTCTCTTTCTTTACTGGTGGACGCCGATACATCTTTTCCCAACGGTTTGGTATTTCCGGGCACACGTTTTCTTTTTTTATTTTGTTCCGGAGTACTCGATTCATTTTCACTGTCACTAGAATCAGTTGGTTGGTACTCGTCCGAAAGATACGTGTCTCCAAACTCACCCGATTCTTTATCTGACAGAATGTCTTGCCAATATTTTTCAAGTGTTTGTTATTCCTTCTCTTACGACTGCATTGTACCGCTCTAATCTAAGTACTGACAAGAAAAACGTAAGCCACGGCGACGGCGCCTTTGCTTGTAATTTTACCGATACGTTATCAACACGAATAGACAAGTTAAGGCGTGATGCCACGTTGGACTGTCATAGGCATTTTGTGAAAAAATCTTACTGGTGGCCGCGAAACTCCAACGTAAACTTACATTTTAAAAAATGAAATTTTAACCAAAATTTTTATTTTAGAGTGTTAGATTTTGATTTGAAAGTTAAAGAAAGTAATAGAAATACTTTAAAAAAAAGTGATTGGTCAATGAAGACATTAAAATTTTCAATATGGTGACACTTAACCTGTTAATACTGCTCTTTAAATTATTCCGGTGAATCTTCATGCAATGTAACCATTAATCCGAGAAAAAGAAAAGATAAACCTCAACTGACACAAAAGAAAGAGGTCGTAAAAGCTTGATCTAACCCTCCTGTTTGCATATTCTTCTAAATGTGTTGTGCTTATTTCAAAACTGTTGTTTTTTCTCGGTAGGTACAAGAAAAAATTCCTCGGGTGTTCAACATATCCAATGTCTAATTATTATACTCAGCAAGGACAGTTTTCGTCCGGTTTTTGTGCCTTTGTGAGGTGTTTTCGTACTTTTCGCTGAAGATTTTCTATATCCGTTTTTGTCCACTTAACAATACCAAATAAGTAGCTAAGCGCGGAACATGCGTAGCTGTTTAGTGCCTTAAACAAAGTTTTACTGTTAAGGTGTGAACGAAGCAGCTGTTTTATCCTTCGTATAAACTCAGTAGTTATCTCAGTTTTCATTTGCTTATGGTCAATCTTCCGCGCTTGCTTTATTCCGAGGTATTTATACATATCATTTTTACCCATGGCCTCGATGTTCTGGCCGTTTTGCATATTGAATCCGCCGGGCTGAACCTTTCCTTTGATTATATTTAAGACACGGCACTTGTCAAGACCGAAGTGCATTTCTACTGTTTTTAGCATCTGATCCAGGTGGCTTCGAGTGGAAGCTAATAGTTTTAAATCATCCATATACAATAGATGATTAAGCTTTGCAACAACAGTAGTGTTATTTTTGATGCTAAAACCTGTGTCAGTGGAGTTCAGTATCTGGGATAGTGGGTTCATCGCTAGACAAAACCACAGCGGGCTCAGCGAATCTCCTTGAAATAGGCCCCGGTTGATTACAATATTTTCAGTTTCGATATTGTTTTCACCAGGTATTTTGAAGTGAATTTTTGTCTTTCAATCTGACATTATATGTTTTAAAAAGGAAAAATATATAAAGTCGATGTTATCATCGACTTTATATATTTTTAATATATCTATAAGCCATTCATGCGGCACTGAACTCAAACGCTTTCTTGTAGTCGATGAAAGCAGTAAAGAGATTCCGTTTTTTGCTATATTCTTGGTTAGAAATGACAGAGTCGATGATAAGTTGTTCTTTGCAGCCCATGGAACCCTTAGCGCATCCTTTCTGTTGAGGCTCTATGATATTGTTTAGACTTGTTTTAGACCAACCGACAGTGTTGGTTGATACGCCGCGCCGGGCTACACAGGATGTGACCAATTTGGCTGTACTTGATTGGATCTTGGGTGTTATTTTGATCTTTGGGAATTAAATAAGTTATTGTTATTGTTATTATATATATATATATAATAATTTAATTTTATTTGACTCCTTTATATTGTCAATTCAGACATACATTAGACATTTTAAAGTAGACGACTTTAAAATGATATTGCCAATATTGTTGAGTTGCGTTACTGGGACGACTTTACTTGTAAGATAGTTCATTCGATTACATGAAATCAACTTTAACTTGAGAATATCCGTCAGAAAAAATCATAGCATATAATTCGTCTTTAAAAAGACAAACACATGCTATGATGACAGTAAAAATCTCCTGTTAGTGATTCCAAAGTAAATTATGAAGGAAAAAACATCATAATATTATCCCGACATGGTAAGTATTTGTTCGTGCATTTAGTTTACTTTCAATAAAACACCAAATTCTGACTTTATATGTTTGTTATTTAAAAAACATAAATGATGTTCCTCTATATGTTACCGACTTACTAATACTGGTATTTTCCTTTTAATAACTTCCTCTTTTAATATGGGTAACCAAATCCTACTACATTCTGTCGAGGAATTTGTGACACACTTGGTCTCATTTAGCATAATTAGAGCCGCTTCTTTGATTTTCCCTTTTTATCATCCATTTCTTTTAGGGCTATATTTGAATCATTCCATTGAACCCTATGTTCTACTTTAAAATGTATAATGTATATCTAAATTGTCAATATAAATGAGTCAGATAAAATTAAATTGTTAGAAGAATTTTTCACCAAGTAACAAAAAAAACAAGATTTGTCTAATTTACTAATGTTTGTATTTTGAGAACCATTTCCGAAGTGGAAATTGAAACGTCAATAAACGTACTTTAACCTTTAATTGTGGCTTATTCCCATTTAAATAGTAATTATATTATACTACTGCCTTGCTCTCTCTTCTCCTGCACGGTTGCCAATCGTTTAGTATTGCCAGATCGTCACCATATTCTTGTTTATTTTGCATCTGGTGCAAATCCAAATCGGGACTCATCTGTGTATAAAGTAGAGGCCCACTCACATCTAACCCAATTTGCGTGTTCTTGTGCCCACTAAAGTCGATGAGCGCGATTTTGTCTGGATAACAAAGGCACTCTCGCAGGTCTTTGAGCATTTAACCCTATTTCATGCAGTATATTTCTAATGGTTTGGCCACTTATAAACATTTGATAGGTCCCTTGCAGCCTCACTTGTAACTGTTATACAGTTACAGTGCGATCTCGCAATACCTGAAACCTAATAAGACTTGAGGTCTTCATTCTGGTTGGTTATCCTTGTACAGCCTCTAAGACGTTCAGCAACATCAACAGTTTCTTGATACCTTAATCACAAACGATGAATGACACTTCTGTTCGTGTGTACCTCAGTAACATCTCTTTGACTTCTGCCAGCTTGAAGCATCCCGATAGCATTTCACTGCGTTTTGCGTTTTAAATGATGTCTCTCTATTATTGGCAATTGCAAAACTAAATAAAATCCACATAGACATCGAAAATCAAGTACCAATAAAGAAATATTATTTTTATCATAGAGACAAAAACGCATATTGAAGTTTTAGTTAAGATTTTTATAGCCATTCGTATCAGCATTACCGTTTAAATTGGTACAATAATCGACAAAATAACAAAAAAGATTAAAAACATAAATTTATTTTTGTATTTGCAGCTAACATTGATTTAAAGCTATTAATATAGGTGTACCCTAGATTATTTTGATATGTGTATATATATAATCTGAGGATCCGATAATATACTTGATTTGAGGACTTCTAAAGCCCGTATAACCCTGTATAAGTTACATAGGGATGTGTATGGGACGTAGAACGAGTTTTCAATTTATTTCGGTGCGTATTAGAGGTATTAACTCTACGGTTTGGTGTTATTACGGTTGTACCTCTTCTTCGATTTCCATATACGTATCTGAAATCGCTGTTTTTTCGCTGCTGGATACATGATTGAGGTTCGAAAAAGGGGCACCGTTTCAGAGGATAAAGGAGGTGGATTAATTTTCAGAAATTCCGATAAAGAGTGTCGCGCTGGAAAACGGGAGAGGACATCCAGTGGAAATTGTGATTTTAATGACTAATATGGGGTTTTGGTAGAGGTATATAAACAGGAAATTTGAGGTTTTGGATTTTACGAAGTGAGAAAAATTGAATGGCATGATATAAAAGTTTTTCGTTAAATATTAAGTAAGGGAAAAATCCAGGGTAGGACATCAGAAAAACTCTACCCTTACCTTTGAATTGCAATGCTAATTGATGTTTGTCTTCAACAACTTCTTGTCTTCTGAAACTCCTAACAATGTTTATTCGTTTCGAATGTTAACGATAATTATAATATTTGTTGTTTATCTTATTGACGATTGCACGAGATGTAAATACCGTCAACCAGTTGCTGTTCTTCTTCGAGTTACTTCTCCTATCGAAATTCTCCTCCTTGTAACTTAATTTTAGTTAAACTTGGTAATTAAGACTATACGTTTAAATTTTTTGACACCTTTCTATCATGGTATGTTGCACTGTACCTACTTATCACTTCTTTTACTGATGGAATTGCTGTATCTTTTTGGATCACTAAATTCGGCACATAGTGTGGGGCATATAGGATCATTTTTGATGTCGTGTATTGGAATATTTGGATAATTTCTATATTACTGTTTAAGGCGGTTCCCCAGATCTGAGTTCCGTAGCTACAGATTGGTTTTAAGATGCCTTTGTTGATTAGTAGTGTGTTTTCTTAATATAACTTTGAGTTTCTGCCTATAATCCAATATAATTGACTTAACTTGAGTCCTATTTCCTTACTGTTGGTGTAAATATTCTTAATAATATATTCGAAAAAAATATTTTTCGCTAAGTCAATCTTATGTGCAGTTGCATTTATAAGTATTTAACGTCGTTAGCGTGGGGTTCTACCACCAAGTCTATCACCTGCGTAGGCTCTACCACCAAGACGTTTGTATACTTGGGTCTCTCCGCAAGATTAACCAGAAAACATAATTAGGAATTAAATTGATTAAATAATGGTGAACAAGAGATTCCGTAATCGATGCCTATCAGTTAAAAGTTACCCCGGTGTTGACGTATCGTCAGATCATATATTCCTGTTATTGATAAATTTAGGTTTAGATTTAAAAAGGTTATAAAAAAGGATAGTAACAAAAAATGTGATATGAGAAGACTAAAACATGTGTTGTAAACATAGCTAAGTAACATGTAGCAAACATATGAGCCAGAAGAATCACTCCAGAATATATGTGAAACCTTTAACAAGATCAGAGAAAAACATCTAATAGAAAATAAAGAGAAGAGAAAAAGGTGGATGAATGACAATATACTGCAACTCATGGAAGAAAGAAGATAATCAAAGAATAACAAAAGAATGTACAAAAATATTCAGAGACAAATAAGAACCGAAATACGAAAGGCCAAAGAAAATTGGTTAAAAACACAGTGTGAAGAGATAGAGTTGTTGGAACAAAAACACGGTACATTTAATGTGCATAAAAAGGTAAAACAAGCAGCTGGTCTTCAAAAATCTAACACAGCAAGCAAACTGAAAGATCAACAAGGGAACATCATCACAGATAAAAATCAAGAAATATGCATATGGGCCAAATACATACAAGAACTCTTTGATGATAATAGATCCGAACAACTTCCGTCCTACATATGTAATGACCACTTACCAATCACATCAGATGAAGTGGAAAACGCAATATCACAACTAAAAGATGGCAAAGTTCCTGGACCTGACAATGCATATGATGAACGCATAAAGCCATTTAATACCGACAGTACTCAACGACTAATGAAAATATTCAATGACATATATTTAAACGGAATAATACCAAGATCATGGCTGAAGTCAACGTTTATTGGTCTACCAAAGAAAACAAAATGCATATTCTGCAATGATTGTCGGGCTATCAGCTTAATCAGCCACATTTTAAAGTTTTTTGATCAAATGAAAGGCAGATATCGAGCACGGTTTATTAATTAAATCTTGCCCAAATACTTTCGCTTCCTAGAGCATATTCAGGGGCATTTCGTGAAATTTGGCCTATCCAACAATCTTTGAGAATGTCATAAACATAAAATTGTACATTAACACTAAAAGGACAAACAAGTCGTTTAGTGTTAATGTAATCTAGTTTTAATATTCTATATGTCATATTTCATCAGTTGATTTCCTATAGTAGTATCAGTTGGACCTTTAGTGAATGCTTAGTTACATAGAATTTTGAAATGTGTAGATCACATCTACATGATTGTGACTGCCCATTCAAGCTGTCATATGTCACATGTCACCTTAAGATTTCCGTTAATACCGGAAGCCATTCTCTCTCCTGTTGCCGACCAGAATGTAGTTTCGCCTTTTTAAATAATTTTAAACTGTTTGTTCTTGTATCTTAGGAAGATAGCAGCAGATGAAAAGACTAATGGGAAAAGGACAAAAATTGGATATGGTTTCATAGTTATTGAAGACATTAAGTGGAAATGGAATCAAAAAACAAGCCAGATAGAAAAAATAACATACAATACAGAACCAACTAGTTCAAAAAACTAGCTGAAGAAAACACAATAACGGACCGAGAAACAAAACAGGCACAGAACAGGGACATGAGCAGATCTAAAGATAATAACACAAACGGGAGTAAAAACAAATTGAAGTACAACTTAAACACAGAAAAGAACAAAACAATTTGGAAAATGGCATCATGGAATGTGAGAGGTATAAATGGGAAGGAAATAGAACTGGGGGAAGAAATTAGAGATAAGAACATTAAAATAGTAGCTATAACAGAGACAAAGAAAAAAGGAAAAGGATCAATAATATTAGAAAACGGAATGTTACTAATATACAGTGCAGTGGAAGAAACGAAAAGAGCTCAGGCAGGAGTAGCGTGCATGATAAAGAAGGAGAGTATCAACAAAATAAAAAATTGGATATATTACAACGAACGTATACTAAGAGTAGACATAGATATGGATACAGAGGAAACCAATACAAACCTAATCATATGTTATGGACCAGATGAAGACGCAACAAAAAACGAAAAGAATGAATTCTGGGACAAATTACAAGAAGTGATAAATGATTGTACAAATAAAATTGTGATCACAGGAGACATGAACAGTAGAGTGGGGAAAGAAACAGAAAAATGGAACAATGTCATCGGACCTTATGGGGAGGACAAACTAAACAAAAATGGAAAATTACTACTCAAATTCTGTCTAGACAATAACCTGGTGATTATGAACACACACTTCCAACATAAAAGGATACACAAGATCACAAGAGAAGTCAAATCAAGAGACGAACAATCAATTATAGACTATACTATAGTGCAAAAAACAGAGAAGAACTGGATAAGAGACGTAAGGGTAAAAAGGAGTTATGAAATTGGTAGTGACCACTATCTACTAGAAACCACATTCAAAAGCAAAAGAAAAGAAATAAAAAGAAATGAGAACATAAACAGAAAACACAAAGAAATAATAAAAATTTATAAACTAAGGGAAGAAACAACAAGAATAAGATACTCAGAAGGACTAGAGAAAGAGATGGATAATGAACATGAAATAACAGAAACAATAGAAGAAGAATGGGGAAAATTTAAAAATGCGATGATAAAAACAGCTAAATCAATATGTGGAACCACAAGAAATAACAACAGAGGGAAACGAACATCTTGGTGGAACGATGAAGTGAAAAGAGAAATAAAAGAAAAGAAGAAATTATGGAAAGAATACATCCAAGACAAAATACAACAAAAATATGAAAATTATAAGAGACAAAGAACAAAAGTTAAAGAGATAGTTAAGAAAGAGAAAAAGAAAAGTTGGGAAAAATTCGGGGAAAAAATGGAAGAAAACAGCACAGAAAACGTAAAATTATTTTACAGAACACTGAAAAACCTAAGAAGCAACAAAGAAACGAAACTGAAACAAATAATGAACAAGGAAGGAACAATAATAAACGACGATAAGACAATAATGGAAAGATGGAGGGAACATTTTCAGCTGATACTGAATGGAAATCAAGCGAATACAATGGAGAAGGAAAGCCACAACAGGAGAGTATCCATGAGAAACACGGGAAATCCAGAAACTATAGAAAAAGAAGAACTGGAAGAAGCAATAAGAAAGATAAAGATTGGAAAAGCAGCAGGAAGCGATGAAGTAGCACCAGAAATAATGAAATATATAGGAGTAAAAGCAAAAGAAAAATTGTTATACATATATAACCTAATATGGAAGAGAGAATACCCAGAGAATGGACAAATGCAGTAATTATACCTATATACAAGAAAGGAAACACAAGAGACTGTAGGAACTATAGAGGTATATCACTACTATGTGTAGCAGCAAAAGTATACGAAACCATAATAGAAAGGAAAATTAGAAAAGAAATAGAACATAAATTAGAGGATGTACAAAGTGGATTCAGGAAAGGACACAACACACAAGACCATATATTCACCATGCAACAAGTAATAGAAAAAGCCTTAAAGAAAAATAAAGAAATACATCTGAGCTTTATAGACATGGAAAAAGCATTCGACTCAGTCAAAAGAAAAGATATATGGGAAAGCCTAAAGAAGAAACAAGTAAGTGAAGAACTGATAGAAGCAACAAAGAGTATATACATGAAAACAACAAATACAGTAAGAATGTTAAATATACAGTCAGAACCATTCGAAACAACCCAAGGAGTTAGACAAGTGGGAAGCCTCAGCCCAGTACTATTCATAAATGTAATAGATGAGATAGTGAAAGAATGTAAGAAAACATTCAAGAAATACTGCATCGGTTGGAACAGAATGCAAATGATAAATGCTGAGATGTGTATATTTGCAGACGACATAGTATTAATCGCGGAAACTGCAGAAAAACTGAAATACAACTTAGAGAAATGGAACCTAGAAGCAAGCAAATACAACTTAAACGTAAACAAAGAGAAGACTCAAATAATGAAAATATCAAGGAAACAAGGGACGGAAGATCAAATAGAAGTAATGATAGACCAACAAAAAATAATACAGACAAATTCATACAAATACTTAGGAACAGTAATCAACAACAAAGGAGACATCGAGGATGATCTTAACAACAGAATGGAAAACACAGGAAAACTATTCCAAGCACTAAATAGAGGATTCCTTAATAACAAAGAAATATCAACAAAGACCAAGATGACAATATACAAAACAATATATAGACCTACAGTGACATATGGAGCAGAAAATTGGATATTAAACAAAAGACATCAGAGCAGAATTCAGGCAGCAGAGATGAAATACCTCAGAAGAACGATAGGAGTAAAAAGAACTGATAGAATCAGAAATGAAGAAATAAGAGAAAGACTCAAAATCAAACCGATACTCGAGTCAATCAAAGAGAAAAAATTGGCATGGTTCGGACATCTAACCCGGATGGACAATAATAGACAAGTTAAAAGAGTGTGGGACGCCAAACCAATAGGGAAGAACAGAAGAGGAAGACCCATTAAAGAATGGAACAGTGAGATCTCGCAGATACTGCAGAGTAAGGGTAAGACTTGGCAGGAAGCAACACAGATGGCATCCAATAGGAAGGAATGGAGAAAGTTTCTTTAAGAGCTAGGACACCTCAGAAGACTGTCAAATATTGAAATGTAATGAATTGTATTTTAAACGGCCCAACACCGAAAGGTACAAATGGGTATACTGATTAAGTAAGTAAGTTGTTCTTGTTTAATGTAGTGTTATGTTCAACCTCATGTTTAATTTTATGTTTATGACATTCTGGGATTGCTGGATAGCTCAAAATTGACGAAGTAAGTCTAAAACATTAATCACAAAAAAACTTTTATCATCCATTAACTTCGAGTTTTTATCAAGGTTAATCAATTTCTTCATTTAAAAAAACATTTTTTGGTTTATTTCAGATGCCCCTGAAGATGCTCTAGTGAGCGAAAGTACTTGGGAAAGATTTAATTAATAAAACTGTGCTCGATATCTGCCTTTATTTTATCAAAGTTCATTTATTCGAGCATTCAACCTTATATCAAAATATACTTTAGTTGAAAATCATTAAAGACTAGACTGGTTTGGACTCACATTCACATACACTGTTTCGAACTGCACAAGATAAACCTTACTTCTCTGATATTGTTGCCAAACTTGAGTGGAGACGGTACAATAAGAACAAGAACACTTTATTTGTAAATTTATGAAACAATGTCATCAATTTAATTTCTATTAGCGAGAAAAGCTCAACTTGTCCGCAAAGTAATTAAAACTAAACAATTATTTATTAAAGGACAATAAATTAATTATACTTTTTTCGTTCCTCAAAAGCGCACATCGAAAAACTAGCAATTCCAGCATTGCGTCGCGTTGCATTCGCGCTACCGTTTCAATTAAACATTGTGAACTGGATTCCCGCCACAAAGTAGCATGCACACGTAGAAATACTATAGGTTTACGTTGATGAGGTTTCTATTTTAGGGGCTTTTCAAAAGGTACTATTTCATTTCTGAAATAGTAGAAAGCAGCTTTGAAAAAATATTTGTTTTACGGGAAAATATTTCAACAATGGCGTATTGGTAGTTTTTATAAAGGTGGAAAACTTGTATTGAGGACAACGGTATACTGTAGTGCAGGCTGGATTTGAATTATTCCGCTATTGTGGATAAAATGACGAGAATATTTTACAAATTATTTCCAAACCTTTTATTATTTAGAAAGCTTTAAATATTATGGTTGAAAAATATATGAGCAGCCGAACAAATTACAAATTGGTGTCTGTAAACTAACGACATCTCTTTAGGACAAAAAATTGGGGCTTAGCAGTTCTTAAAACTAGGTAAAACTCATCATCGTTGCCGTTTCGTTTCCATTGTTTTATTTTCATGATTATATCGTTTTCCAGATCATCCCGCCATTTTGTCGTTGGTCTCCTTTGGCTTCTTCATTGGATTGAAGTCCATCTCATAAATTGTTTGATCATTTCCTTTGCCGGCCTCCTGATGACGTGTCCTATTCATTTCAAGTGTTGTGATTTAATTACTCTTACAATATTTAATTTCATCATTCATTTTCTGTGTCTTTGTTTTCTTTTAATTCTTGACCTTTCTATTTATTCTGCTTCCTTCTCTTTCTATATATTTATCTTGCTTTTTGGATTTGATCCATTTTCGTCTTTCTTCATTCTTTTGACTCCTCGCATTCTTGATCATACTTTAAAGATTTGTGGGGTTGTTTGAAACCTACTTTAAGTTATATGATATTCCCTATATTAAGAATTTATGTATCCAGAATCAGAAGAAAAATGGATTCTGAGATTGAAGTACAACTTCAATTGCGACTGCTGTGAAATTACCTTGAAAGGAACTTGCTGTTGATGCTGTAAATTATAAAAATCAGGTGGCTGGACGATAAGGAATTGAAAAAAGAATGCGCTATCCTTCATCTAATCACACCAGTAACAATGTCGTTCCATTGGTGGAGTTATACTGGCCTTTTTGCCAGTGCCATTAACTTAGGAAAAAAAGTGGTGCAGTTTTTGGCATAATAAGATTTACAGAATTGATCCGAATATGGGAAACAAGTACAATGAAATTTGCTTAGTTGAGTTTTGTGCAATATATTATAGTAGGAAATGTACGCAGCGAAATCACAGAGCGCATGTATACTGTGTACGGTACTCTTCTCCTTTGATGGCAGCCGTCAAAGATTGGTTTAACGAATTTCAACGTCGGTTTTTGGTGAGTTGAATTACGCCCAAGTGCCCCGAAAACAGCTACTATGGAGGATAGCATAACAAAAATTCACGATCTCTGAAACAGTGGGCATCTCACAAGACCGCGTCGGTTATATCCAACATAAAATTTTGAGCACGAGAAAGTCGTCAACGAGACGGTGGTGCCACCTTTGGTCATTCCAGACAACAAGCGCAATCGTGAGGCCACTTCAAAGCAGTGTTTGACGTTGTTTAAGCGTATCCGAAGGAGTGTCTATGTCGTTTCGTAACCGACGACTAAACATGGATTCATGAGTACACCAGAGACCTAGTAATAGTATCAACAGTGGACCTCCCCTGACGAAGGTGTTCCAAGAAGGTGAAGACTGTCCTATCGGCTGGAAACGTGATGGCCACCGTTTCTGGGATTAACGTCAACTACCTTCGAAAATGAGACCATGGGCAAAATGAGACCATGCCCTGTAAATGGTCTCAAGGCGTGATAATCCCGTTAAATAAAAAAGGCGATCAGCTCCAGTGCGACAACTACAGAGGTATAAGCTGCTAACAACTGCTTACAAAATATTAGCAAATATTCACTACGAAAGGCTACAAGCTTGGTCACAGTTGGCATAGTTAAAAAATACGAGGCCGAATTTAGTTCAGAAAAATTAACATTTGACAAGATTTATCCAATAAGATAGAGACTCGAGAAAACATTAGAATTTAACATTGAAAGCTATCACCTATTCGTCGACTTCAATGCGTGAGTTTGGTATACCAAAAAAAGTTATCCGATTAACGAGAATGACAATGTCTAACTTAAAAGCCAGCGTTAGGATACAGGAAGAAAATTCTAGATCCTTTAAAGTTAAAGATGTACTCAGACAAAGGGATGCCTTGGCTTGCCTCCTATTTAACAGTGCCTTGGAAAAGGTTGTCCGAGACACACGAATTAGGGACGGCGATACTATTTACAATAGATCGATACAAATCTTAGCATAAGCTGATGACATTGACATTTAGATGGGCCGGACACATATTACTAATGCCTACCGACATGATTGCTAAAAAGCTAACGATAAGAACACCTAAAGAAAGAAGAAGCAGTGGCCGACCGCGAATTAGGTGGTTATATGGAGTTAAGACCGACTTAGGGATACTAGAGATCAGAAGATAGCAACACATTGCCAGAAACCGAACAGAACAGTGACCAGTAATCTTAGAGCAGACCAGGATCCACAGAGGATTTTTGGGCCAAAGATGATGATAATGATCACATCGACTACCTGAAAAAGAGCTAAAGGGTCACAGGCTCCACTACTACAAATTGTTGGGCCGAATTGCAGAAAAGACAGCCCCATTTGGTAAAGAAAAAAGTGCTCTTGTTTAATGACAACGCTCCAGCTCATATCTCCGCCGTCTCCATGGACAAATTGGTCGAATTGGGCTACGAACTACTGTTTTAATCACCGTATTCTCCAGATTTGATCCCGTGTGACGTCTTTTTGTTTCCAAACTTAAAAAAGTCACTCTCCAGGCAGTTTATGTCAAATGAGGAGGTCATCGTAGCCACAGAGGTCTACTCTGCAAACATCGAGAAAATGTATTTTTCAGACGGGTTAAAGAAGTTGGATCATCGCTGGGTCAAGTGTGTCGAGCTAAAAGGAAACTGTGTCGAGAAATAAATCGTCATTTCTTTTTATTCTTTGTTTTTCTCTTGTAGGCTAAGTAGGTACTTATCGGACCGCCAGTATACTTGCTTGTTGTATCTATAAAAAAAAATATTTGACGCCACTGCCGTCTTACCGAAAACTCGTAATTATAAAAAGCCGACGAAATCGAGACTTTAGAGAAATGCGCGTATTTTAATCCTGTCTTTTGAGGGCCGCGTATAATAAAACATTTAATAAAGTCCGCCAAACAAAGAACGAACACAACACGCTGTGTTATTAGAACAACCCGATATTATGCCGCGCAGATTAAACAAAAATATTTGTCGTTAAGAGCGGTGTATTCGAAGGGATATTTGAAACCGACGAGGCACGGACAAAATTGCGGATTTTTCATTAATTCAAACGTATTAAGTAAAATTTGAGATGAAAAAAGAGTAATTACTTAGAATACTTATAGTCTACAAGCTAATGAGAGATTTCTAATGGGTTATATGAATCAGCATGAAGCACATATAAAACAATACTACAATATGTAATAATAACTTTAGAAATTATGCTGTCAATTCTTATCGGTACATGTGAGTCACGGGTAAGATAAACTTACCACTTAAGGGGGTAAGTTTTTTTGAATCAAAGCTTGAATAATACTGGTGTTGTTACTTTTTTCTCTAGAGTAAAATGCTAAAGCGGGCATCACAGAACTAGCGCTACAAGATGCCGTCGTCATAAAACAGCGGTTCTTTATATTGATTTACTACTCCCGATCAATTCGTTTCGAGTCATTATATATTTACTCTAAGCAGATTTAAATTAAAAACTACTTGAAAAATAACTAACAAGATGCAGACATTAAATGAAAAGTAAAAAATTAAAACAATATCTGTCACTAAAAGATTCGATTCGTAACGATTGTCAAAATTTAAAAGTCATAAATGTCATCCGATTAATAAAAATATTGAATCATCTGTTTAAATTTTTATGATATTTCTCGTTTTAAGATAATTTCATATAAATACAATTATTATTTTTAACATATTATTTAGTTTATATAATAATTAAATTTACTATCAAACTGAGGACGCCAGAACGTCTATCCCCCTCACCACCTTTTCTTCGAACCAACCTGATTTTGAGATAAAGGTTGAGTTGGAATCAGACTCCGATGCATATTACTGGGATTTTTAGTATTATGTTTTAAGTATTAAGTTGTAGAAAGGCTGTTGCACTGTTAAGGAAAAAGAGTAATTTAATGACTATTAGGTTATCGTTATTAAATGTGTTAAATGTGGTGTGTTTTAAATTTTGGATTTATAAGTAACCATATTTCTGTAACGTATATACACATATTATGTCCAAAAGTTTGGAATATTGGAAAATTTCATCTTTTTATCGATTTTTATATATAAACTCTTCTGAATAGTTAAACATCATTTTGTTTTAATTCTCAACAATACTGAATAAATCTTAAAATCAGATAAACGATAAGCAAAAAAATTATTTATTCTCTTGGAGTGAAAAACTTACAATGTACAACTTACATTTAAAAATAAATTAGTATAGAAAAAAATAATTTTTAATAAAACTAACAATTAGTATTTCCTCCATTGGCCTGTATTCATGCCTGTAGGCGATTTGGCATGCTGCCGATTAACTGGTCGAGCTGGGCTTGCGGAATTCTCTCCCATTCTTCACGAGCAGCATCTTTTAGTTCTCGATGTGTAATAGGGGGATTGTTTTGCTTCTTAATGCGTGTTTTGAGAATGTCCCAAGCATGTTCAATAAGTTTCATGTCGGGGGAATTCGAGGGCCACTGTAATGTAGATATTCCTTCTTCTTCCAGAAAATTTTGTACTGCTGCTGTTCGATGAGGAGGTGCGTTGTCATGCATAAACACAAATTCAGCACCTACTGCCCCTCGGAATAAACGTACGACAGGATTTAAAACTTCCTCGATGTACACAGCACCAGTGGCTCTTCTCTCCAGAACCAGCAGTGGCGTCCGTGTACCACTCATAATACCACCCCAAACCATAATACTGCCACCTTCAAATGGGACACGCGGTTGGGCTGTTTCTAGTCGGGCTTGTCTTTCTGGGGCCCTCCAAACCAGTGTTATTTGCGAATCAGATAACAAGCCAATTTTTAACCCGTCAGAGAACATCACGTTTTTCCAGTTAGGACCATGATACACCATTTCTATAGCTCATTGCAACCTTACTATTTTGTGTTGATAGGTTAGTTTAGGAACACGTAGCGGTATTCTACGATACAAATTTACCGCATTTAGTCTGCATGTTATCGTTTGCCGTGAAATATTCAGTCTTTTAAGCCTAGAAAGTTCTCTGGATATATCACTTGTAGATTCCAGACGATTTCTGCGAGCTATCAATGTTATTTGCCCGTCTTGAGATAATGTTGTACATCGACTTCTACCACTTCTGGGACGATCCTTGACATCATTTGTATCTTGGATTTTTTTTTAATTTTCGATACAGCTCTCTGAATAACATCAACAATATTCGCGATATAACTTTGACTTAAGCCCTGTTGTAACAAAGCAATTACTCTATATCTGTCAAAATGAGATATCACGTTTCTAGGCATTTTTAAACGGCTAAATTAAAATTTAAACAAAGACTGAAATAATGCGTAAATGTGCTAATCAGTTAAATGTGACCAAAATCATACAAAAGCGATTCAAATTTTTTATTATTTTCATTTATAAACGCTCTAGAATAAATATCAACAACAGTTTTAAAACCACCATAGGCGTAGATACATTATTTGTACGTATTCCAAACTTTTGGACATGTGTGTACCTAACATGTCGATGAGTACCTTCTCTATTTTGTTGTTAGAGTTAGCAATACGTTTAATATCAAAATATTAACCAGATATCTGTAAAGGGCCTCGTCTCTATAGTGGTATATTTGTTTATAATAATATAATGTTTGTCCACGTTTGGCCTGCTATAAGACACGAGAGGGTTTATATATTAGCGTTGCATTACATATCAACGCATGGAGGATGATCTCAAAATAAAAGACATAAATTTAGCAGCGGAACGTTGAGAAAGAGAGTTATAAATAAATCATGTACCAGTAACTTTGAACGTATTTTAGACCGGGTAGTGTCAATATATCAACGTTTTATAAAGATAGCGACGTAACTGCAAAAAATTGATTTTTGATTTTTTGGTATCAAAATTTTCGTAATTTTTGCTCTATTTTTATATGACAGCGACACTTTAGTTACTTTGAAAATGTACCAATAAAAGGCGTTGAAAATTTAGGCTTGTTAAATTTTGGTGTCGTACCTTCCGTCAGTCGTGCATAAAACTTCAGTGAGGAAGATCATAGATTTTGGTGAGTAAAACGTTATATTGGTCAAAGCGTCACTACATTTTTAAAAATCCCTCTGCTATTTAACGCTTTTATTTAAATAGAATGACTCTCATTGCAGATGCATTAATGTTCTTATTAAAATATTTTTCCGTAGACCGTCCATTTATGATCAATTTTAACACCCTCAAAATCATTGATTAATGACCCCTATTAATGAATGATTTTCTATGAATAAACGATTTCATTATAGACAACACAGCATACATTGCTTGCATAAATTATTAAACGCTCTGTGATTGGCAGTGACCTGTGGTGTAGGCAACCAAACATATACCTATTTAGATTTCCACTAAAAAATTTAAAGTGTAGTAGCCGCTGTAAGTACTATCTATGTCATATGTAAGTATCTTGTATGTCATTATTTACTTTATTGTTTAAAATTCTGTGTATTTGAAAAATCAAAAGATGGATATTGACAAAGAGCTTAATTTAACTCCACCAGAAGTGGCAGAAACTACAAATGAAATATCTTTAAGATTACTGCCTGAAAAATGCAGTGTGTTATACAAAAAAAAACATACGCTGCATTTATTGCATGGTATGACGAGAGAAAAATAATACGATATTCAGAATCTGTTTTGTTGGCATATTTTTCAAAGATTGCCGAAAAAGGACTAATAGCAAGTTTGTGGCCCAAATATTCGATGCTAAAATCAACCTTAAGTTTAAAATCAAACATTGATATATCTAAATATAATAAGTTAATTATGTTTATCAAGAAAAAAAGAACAGGTTATGTACCAAAGAAATCAAAAACACTTGAAAAAGAACAAGTCTAGAAATTCATCTCTGATGCTCCTAACGACGTGTTTCTAATGATAAAGGTAAACCAGTAAATATAAGTTTATATTTACTTGTCACAATAAAAGTATCAAAAACACACACAAATAGAATATTTACCATAGTAGATAACGAAGCAAATACCATTCTCAATGCGATCAAAAACTATATTTCTTTAAGACCGGCACACACACCACATAAACGATTTTTCATTTTTTATAAAAATAATAAATGTTCCACACAGCCAGTTGGCATAAATACGTTTTCCAAAATTCCTTCCGTTATTGCTAAATTCTTAAAATTAGAGCACCCGCATCTCTACACTGAGCATTGTTTTAGACGTTCCTCGGCCTCAATACTGTGTGACAGTGGTGCAGACTTTTCAGCTATTAAAAGACTAGGTGGCTGGAAATCGACTGCTCTAGCAGAAGGTTATATAGATAATTCTATGCAGAATAAACTTGAGACGGCTGAAAAACTCTTGGGACAAAATACCACTAAACCTTGTCAAAGTACTTTCTTCAGCACCACCGCTTCTTCTTCTATCACAGAATTTACAGAGGTCCAAGAAGACTTAAATATAAATTTGTCAAAATGCTATACAGCAGATAATCATTTATTAATACCTTCCTTTAATTTCAGTAATTGTACTATTTCGAATAAAACTACCACTAAGGAAAATTAAATGTTGAATAAAGTTAATAAAAGCTGAAAAAATTGTTGTTTATCGTTAAGTAAATAAAAATTTAAACTAAGATATCTTTATTTCTGAAAAGTACGGTCGACGGAAAAGTTTTGTAACGAACTCGTGAATTAAAATGGCGATTAACAATCTCGAAAATTAACGCGCTCGCTCCGCTTACGCGTTAAAATATCTCAATTATTAATCGCCCTTAATAATACACTTGTTGGTTAAATAACTAGTACACTTCTTGTAAATGCGTCGCTATATTTTTAAAACTCACTGTACTTTTAGCGTTCCTATTGAAAATATAATGATATTTTTTACAGTTGGGTCATAATACCTTTAAAGAGTACTCTTTTAATCACAATGTTTTTTTACGTAATTGAATTTCATGCAGATAAGTCAATATTAAGTTAAAAAAGAGCGAGTTGTTACTTTTTATTATCTAATAGTGGCTTATACTGCTGAGAGGTCATTTCTTTATTAAATTTAAATAAATTTCAGGCTTTGTTTTTAAAATCAATATTTTAAAATTGATTGTAATAGACGTTGAAATATACTAATACCATTATAAACTGTAAAATTATGTTTATTTTTGGTGTGGTAGGTATCAAAATGAATAGTCGACGTAAACTTATATTCAATTTGGCGAAACAAAAAATTTTACCAGACTCCATAAGAAATGGGAAAAATAATAATGACTCTTCCATAGCTTCAGAAGTATGGGAGGTTTTAATCAATAATTCAACAGAATCCACTTTAGAATTTCAAAAACGTAAGTAATAAATACTGGCATGTACAATTTTATCGTATCCACTACTATCAGTTATTCCAGAATCAATGATCATTTAATATTTTTTAGGTATATCAGACAGGTTGCTTCTCTTCCAAATACTGTACCGTTAGTCCCCGTAGCTGATCCAGGAACAGAAATGGAAACAGAAAATTTGACGTACCTAGAATTGAAGCTAGCAGCTAAGTTCAATGTTAGATGTTAATGATATTTTAGATATTTCCGTAAGTCGTAAGATTACGAAACTGAAGATTGTGGTGAAATTAGGTCCAATGATTTAAAGATTCCAGCTGAACAATTTCAATTACCCTCTAAGGCCTCCCATAAAAATAAGAATTAGAAGAAAAGAAAGGGACAAGGCTCAGCTCAGGCCATCGCGAAACAAAGGAAAAACCTTGGCTTGGATTATATAACATCCAGAAAAAAAAGCATGTAAGCAAGAGAGAACTAAAACCGGCATATGGGGAAAAATGTGTATTAAAATGTTCGGAAAATTTGACAATTCTCAGAGGCAGCTGTTATTTGAGGAGTACTGGGCTATGGGCAATTTGCAAGCTCAGATTGCATGTATACACAACAATACCACAAGTTTAAATCCGAAGTACCGGAGGGTAGTGCAGAACCCAAAAATAAATAGGTCGCTTAACCACGTGCTTTTTTTAAACACCTTTGAAGGAGAAAAAATCAGAGTTTGCCAGATTTTTTTAATACTCTTGACGTAACCGATAGGTGCTTGAGAACAACCTTTTACAAAGTTGATGAAAATACAGGAGTTTTAGCAGGAGAGAAAAAGGAATGCAAAATTCCTGACAGAAAAAACTTAATACCTAAAGAAGACATTAAGAATGTGCGCAAACATATAGATAGCATCCCAAGAGTGAAAATCCACTATTGTCGAAAGGAAACATCTAGAGAGTATATAGAGGGAGACAAGGCAGTTGTAGATTTACAGACTATTTGCATAGAGACTATGAAAAATATAAATAAGCCTCAGGGGATAAAGTTCTGTCTTACCACCAATACTATAAAATATTTCAGACCTGTAACATCAGCTTTTACAAGCCCAAAAACGATCAATGTGACCATCGTGTCATCTATAAAAATACCCCACGAGACAAGAAAATAGATAGTCAAATAGAATACGAAACCCATATTTTAGAAAAGATATTGTCAGATTAGGCAAAGACACGGACAAAAAGGAAATACCAGAATCGACAGTTGTCTCTGTTTACGACCTACAGGCAGTCTTGCCTTTCCCACAGGGTGAAATATCATATTTTTATTATATCTCAAAAGTAGCGATATATGATGTAAGTGTTTGTATCATATAAGATATAGAGACTTATTTTAAACTTGGACAGAAACAGATGGGAAGAAAGGAACATGTGAAATTACTTCATGCCTTTGAAAATATTTAGAAAGTTTGAAAGACTGTTCGCTAAAAATTAAAAAACCTTTGGATATAATTTTTAATTCTGATAATTGTGCAGGCAAACAGAAGAACCAATATGTACGTCGAATGTACTATCATGCTCTTAAGAAATTCGACTATGTATCCAGTATTACTCGTAAATTTTTAGTAAAGGGACATACTTAGAATGCAGGTGATGCCGTCTACGCATGTATCGAAAGGACAATCAAAAAGGTTCTAGAAGCTGGCCCTATTTATTTGCCCCAACAATACATACAGCTCATGAGAACAGCTAGAAAAACCAGTATCTATAAAGTGGTTTATATGTCATTCAAAAACTTCAAAAATTTTAAAACGCTATCAGCAATGAAGCTTAATGATTTTAAAAGTAGCCAAACATCTATGATAAGAGTGAATGAGCTTGTACTGCTATCAATGAGGAGGTACCAGCTCTTTACAGTAAAAAAATTAAAATCAGGGGAAGCAAAGTGAAGGCCCTAATCAATTTAATAGATAGGGGTGTAGTTCCTGAAATGTATAGAGTTTTTTACGAAAACTTGTGATTCGTTCTTTTTTTTAAGTAAGCTTAAGCAGTTTAATTTTTGTTCCTGAAAATGTTTTTGTTTAAGTTTTAGTTTTGCTTAGTGTTAACAAACTTAGCTTCTGCAATTAAAAAAAATTAATTTTGAGTTCGTGTAACAAGCCTAAGAAACAATTTAGGATATTATTTTTAATTGCCATTGAAATAACATAGGGAAAATGTAAGTTAAGTCGGCAATGGGCACTTTTGTTATCATAACGGTACATTTTTAATAAGATAACGTCGCAACTGTACATTTTTTACTGAACTTAAAGATTTTTCATAATTTTTCCCCTATACAAAAAATTACTTCAATAGATTAAAAATTGATTGCAATAGGGCATTTTTGCCAAGACAGACTTTAAGTTTGTTCTTTCAACCGTCATTACTCGAAACTACAAATTAGCGTTTGCGTTGGTATTTTTAGAAACCGTCGATATGATCTTTGGGATGTTGTGAGTTTTATTAAACAAACAATACTTAGCAACCCTTAAGCACAATCACACTGCCCCCGAATTTATACATGATATTTATTTTTATTTTATAATAATTAAATATTTGGTCTGAATTTGACAGGTATGTCAGAAATAAACAACGTATCCTTTGTTAATACGTTAACAGGTGCCGTTAGGAGCAAACATAATAATTTCTTGAATTTGTTTACAATATAAAAAATAAATTAAATAATAAAATTACTTTATTTAATTTTTAAAATACTATTTAGATTATAAAAATTCACAAATAATGACCTGAGACCTAAGGCCGTACAAAAATATTAGTACCAGGAGCAGGAAAACTTTTTTATTTTCGGAAAATTTTTCCCCATTTTCGGTAATTTGACACAGTGCGGCATTTACACACAAGGTTTTAAATTGGTATATAGACTAATTTTTGTGCAACGCTGTACATTTTGGGTGGGACAGGGGTGAGAAATCGAAGGCGCAACCCATAATTTGAACCCCCATGCTTTGTTTATCGATAAGAATTGGCGGCATAGCTTCTAAAGTTATTATTACATATTGTAGTATTGATTTATATGTGTTTAATGCTGGGTAAAATGACCAATTAACAATGTCCCATGGGCTTGTAATCTATTAATTACCTTTATAATTTCACTGCTTTTCCTATAAGACTGTCTAGTCAGGATTGGATATTCACGAATCTCGTGTTTTTCTCTGCTTGGTGACTTTTTTTTACATGGCAGTAAAAAAACTACAGGTTCTTATGGTACCATCTTCGTAGTAATAGTAAATAATAATGAGTCACAGGTAAGAAAAACTTACCACTCAAGTGGGTAAGTTTTTCTTGACCAAACATTTTTGTACGGCATTAATAAACTTGGGTAGGTAATAGGAAAATAATGATTTGCGACCTAATGCTGTACAAAAATATTGGTACCAGGAGCATGGAAAATTTTTTATTCTCGGAAAAATTTTTTTCCCATTTTCGGTAATTTGACAAAGCAAGGCATTCATACACAAACTTTCGAATCGGTATATAGATTAATTTTTTGCAACGCCGTACATTTTGGTCGGGACAGGGGTGAGAAATCTAAGGCGCAGCCCATAATTTGAACCCCCATGCTTTGTTTACCGATAAGAATTGGCGGCGTAGCTTCTAAACAACATAGCTTCTAAAACAACGTAAGCTTGAGTACCTCGGCCACGTGATGCGGAACGAAGAAAAATATCGAATTCTTCAACTCGTTATGCAGGGTAAAGTATTTGGCAGAAGAGGACCGGGACGCCGTCGTATCTCGTGGTTGAAAAATCTCCGACAATGGTTTGGGATGACCTCAGCGGAGCTGTTTCGCAGAGCAGTCAACAAAACCATGATAGCCTTGATGATCGCCAACATCCGGACCGGATAAGGCACTGAAGAAGAAGAAGAAGCTTCTAAAGTTATTATTACATATTGTAGTATTGATTTATATGTGATTAATGCTGGGTAAAATGACCATTTTAAATCTATTGATTACCTTTATAATTTTACTGCTTTTCCT
Source organism: Diabrotica undecimpunctata (assembly GCF_040954645.1). Classification (NCBI taxonomy): domain Eukaryota; kingdom Metazoa; phylum Arthropoda; class Insecta; order Coleoptera; family Chrysomelidae; genus Diabrotica; species Diabrotica undecimpunctata. The sequence continues at coordinate 43,211,828 of NC_092810.1, read as the reverse complement.
ATAAGACTGTCTAGTCAGGATTGGATATTCACGAATCTCGTGTTTTTCTCTGCTTGGTGACTTTTTTTACGTGGCAGTAAAAGAACTACAGGTTCTTATGGTACCATCTTCGTAGTAATAGTAAATAATCAATTTCGTCTTGTTCTACTCACGTATGCTCTATGTTTCAAGTGTAAGTTTTTTAAATATTTAACATCGTTATTCTCTAGGCCCTTTGAAATATACGTCAGTATATCCACATTTTAGGAGATCCATTGTACTGACTTTCATGGGCCAAGCTTGTACTCTATCCAATAACACAATACACGTAGTATTTAAGAAATCCAAGCTTGGTTATTATTCTAATGTGTCTGTCGCTTAACAAAGTCTTCATTTTGACGAGAGTTACATTTCTATCCTTGTACTTAGTTCTGGGTCTACGTCCAACTTTTCTTTTCGCTTATTCTATTGACTTCTCGCAGATAGGTTGTAAACAGTCACATCTAGTGAAGCGGGGCTCCTTCTTTCAAGCAAAACTGACATATGGCCAGTCAGAACTTTTTGTTGAAGCAGTATGTAATAATATTGGAATAAACACCTGTGATCTAAGAATTATTAGCAATCTTTGCTGGAACCAAACATCGTTTATCCGTACAGAGGCAGGAGAATCCGGTGATATCAAAATCAAACGTGGAGTCCTAGAGGAATATATACTATCACCCTTGCTGTTTAACATATACTTTGAGGAAATCTTTCAAGAAGCAGTAGAGGATGTTGACGCCGGGATTCGAATTAACGGTGGTATTCGCTGAAGCCCTCCAGGAGTTAACGAATAGAATCACAAAAGTGAGTCAGAGATATGGACTTTCACTAAACTTAAGAAATATTCAGTGATGAGAAATAAGGATAAGAATAAAATGTATACATCAGACAGAATACATTAATAAACTGTTCAAAGGCAATAGAACAGAACACATGGAGATAGAAGCAGAAGAGGATATAGTTTTAAAGACATTATAAGGCATTAAAAAACAGCAAAAATGGTAAAGCAGTAAGTCCAGACTAAATCCCTATAGAAACCTTAAAATGTATAAATGATGAAACCTTAGACATTATAGTAGACTTATTTAACTCAGTATACAAAACAAGACGCATACCGAAACAATGGTTACTCTCCACCTTTGGTGCTATCCCTAAAAATATAAACGCTAAATATTGCAGTGAATACAGAACAATATCACTAATAAGTCACATTCTCAAATTTCGTAGTTACGAACAATGCAGTATAGAGAAGAATAGGTAAAGAGAAGGAAGTTGAACTTACAATTATAGAAAGAAAGCTACAATATATCGAACATGTAATGCGGGGCGAGAAGTATGGCATCCTGCGACTCATAATGCAAGGAAAGATAGATGGCAGAAGAAGCATCAGAAGAAAACGAATTTCATGGCTTAAGAACCTATGAGAATCGTTTGAATGCAGCTCAAAACAACTATTTAGAGCTACTACCTCAAAAATTAAGATAGCTATGATGATTGCCAACATCCGTAGCGGAGATGGCACCTGAAGAAGAAGAACCGAAATAAAAGCCCGGATAGAAATAGCAAGAAATGCGTTTGTAAAAATGAAAACAATTCTCTGCAACAAAGACCTTAGATTAGAACTGAAAGTAAGAGCACTGAGATGCTACGTGTTTTCGATACTGCAATATGGACTTGAAAGCTGGACATTAAAGCAAGAACACATAAATAAGTTACAGTCCTTTGAAATGTGGTGTTACAGTAGGATGCTTAGAATAGCATGGGCACAGAAGAAAACTAACACGGAAGTATTGCGAGAAATGGACAAAGAATGCGAAATAATAAAGACAATAAAAATAAGAAAGTTACAATATCTGGGACACGTAATGAGGGGACAGCGATATGAACTGCTAAGGCTGATAATACAGGGAAGAGAGGAAGGAGTATAAGAAGAAGGAGAGTGTCATGGTTGAAGAATTTAATTGATTGGTTTAAATGCAGTTCTATAGAACTCTTCAGAGCAGCAGTAGATAGAGTAAAGATAGTGATGATGATATCCAACTTACTATGGGGAGACGTCACTTAAAGTAGAAGAAAAACACTTGACTCAATTACTGTACTTCAACAGTTGAATTTATAAGTTAAAGATATTCGCAGTTTTTATTTTAGATTTAAAAAAAAATCTCTGGAATGGTGATATGATGATAAAATGTAAGATGTTGATACAATAATCTAACCATAGAAAGTATTTAACAAATTGACTATAATTATAGAATATTATATTAGGAATATAGAATATAAAATAGAAAACATAGAATAGAATATTATATATATATAAATATATATATATATATATATATATATATATATATATATATATTTTTATATATATAATATTCTATAAACATATATATATATATATATATATATATATATATATATATATATATATATAATGAATAAAGGTCATGAGTTCGTAGGCTCGATTTACCATAATAAAACGTAATAGACTATTATACAGTTCTTATAAACAAAGCCTTATTGAGTTCAATTATTTGAAATTTGAAATTCCACAAATATTACACTACGGTCGAACGATTAAAGACTATACACAAATATATACAATACAGTAAAATGAAATTTTATATAACTAAAATATTGTATGTATTGACAAAAATATTTTACTACGTTTAATAAAAAATCATACAGACAGCACAATTTAAGATTTAATATTAACATTTTACTATGTGATCGATCCTTTTTCTTTTATATTAGCTTTGGAAAAATGGATAGTAAATGAAGAGTTGTCGTTGTTAATATAAATGTTCCCAAGACAAGCTCGAGGTCCCACTGATTGGTGGGTGTATCGTTCGCAGCTTGCCATCCGTGAGGAATTAGTTTAGATATATATATATATATATATATATATATATATATATATATATATTAGTTAGTAATATTATTATCAAAATATTAGTCTTTCAGAAAGACGTGCTTTTAAAGAATTTTATAACAACCCTGAAATTGTCATCCTTCCGGTCAACAAAGGTAATGCCATCGTCATTCTCAATCTTTTAATTATTTTGACAAAATGTTCAGACTACTCAATGCCATAGAATACAAATGCACGAGAAACGATCCCACTATCCATCTAAAAAAAAGACCAAATCCATCATAAATAAGTCCACTTTACCTCCAGACATAAAAAACCACTTATATCCAGGTAAAAATTATTCCGAATTCCAAGAATATATGGCCAAAATCCATAAGCCCAATATCCCCCTAAGAACCGTCGTCAATGTATACAACTGCCCCACTCAGAATTTTTCATCTTGCCCTATCCTTACAACCATTAGCCGAAAACGCCTCGTCTGTGTTAAATTTTTTTTCAATTTCATTGATCTTCTGCAAACATTTCTATTTCATGCTCAGATATACTTGTTAGTTTTGACATTCTTTCTTTCCTCACCAATATTCCTATTAATGAAACCATTATCATATTGGACCCTAAACATCAACTCCTCCAAGACACATTATCTCTTATAAAACATTGCATGTCAAATACATACTTTTCATTCCAAAATAATTTCTATTGTCAAATCAAAGGTGCCCCAATGGGATCCTCCCTCTTTCCCATAATAGCTGATATCTACATGGAACATTTCGAAACAACATCCCTGTCCTCATCAAATCTCAAACCCATCTACTGGCTAAGGTACGTTTATGACACCTTTGGAATTTGGCTCCATGGTAAAGACATCTCATATTGTTTCGACATCAAGAGCTACCTGACATAAAGCTCACACACGAGACATAAAGAAACATTTAAAAACCTTGAAATCGCAATCAATCGAGACCGAATACTCTCACCCTTTCACAATTGAACAAATAGATATCGCCCTTAAATACATTTCCCTGAGTAAAGCTTCAGCTCGAAATTCATAGTCAATGGTGGGAAATACACAAAAATCTGGCTATCACATTTCTTCAAAAACATAATCCAGACCGGCAGAGTCCAACACTCAAAAGTCATAGCAATACTAAAACCGGGTAAACCAGCTGACCACCCAAAAAGCTATCGACCAATTGCTCTACTGCCTATAATGTATAAACTACTCGATAGACTAATTTTTAACAATCCTCGAAGCTATACCAATTGAACAAGCAGGTTTTAGACCAAATCGAGTTTGCGCAGACCAGGTGTTCTCTCTCTGTACTTACATAGAAGCCTGCTTTCAAAGAAAACTAAAGAGTTCTGCTACGTTCAGAGATCTGTTAGCAGCTTTCGACACTGTCTGGCGAGAAGGAATGATTTATAAACTCTTATGCACTATTCCTTGCAAATTTACCGCTAGATTAATAGAAAATATGCTCACCAATAGAGTATTTAAAGTAACTGTAGGATCCGAAATAAGCACTCACAGAAAGACTCGGTACTCACACCACTGCTTTTTAGCCTTTACATCGCAGACATGCCGACAACAATATCAACCAAGTTTGGCTATGCTGACGACTGGGCTTTATTAACCCAAACAAAGTCACTAAAAGAAGCTGAAGAGATTCCTACGGAAGACCTAAAGGTTATGGATAATTACTTTCAAAAATGGAGACTTCGCCCCAATGCCTCCAAGGCCGAAGTAACCTGCTTCCCCATAAACAACAATCTGGCATCAAGAACCCTTAACGTTCACTTTGATAACACACGACTCAACCACAATAAACACCCAAAATATCTAGAGGTGGCCTTGGACAGAACGTTAAGCTTTAGAGAACATTTAAGTACAGTTGCTGAGAAGCCAAAAACCAGAAATGTTATCATTCAAAAGCTCTGCGGCACAACATGGGGGGCATCGGCATCCACACTCAGGTCTTCTGGCTATCTCTTGTTTATTCCGTAGCTGAATACTGCGCGCCAATATGGATAAATAAATATCAATGCGTTAATAAAAAAACTGATATTGATAAACTAAGCAATATCTATAATTACATTCTATCTTACGAAAATTAATACTATAATTTTCCAATATTAGATTTTCTGACTATAAATATTAGAATTTCAAAAAATTTAAATATTCATATTTGGCGCCACTTTGTACGTAACCATAATAACAATCAAGAGCTAGTTATCAACAACAAAAAATATAATAAACAGAAACGAGTGTCTTTCTGACATAAATCAAACAATCAATGTCAAAATGAATTTTTACAAAATTAAATTAAATTGGAATATTGTACTTACATAACTGTATAATTTTTAAAATAAGTTAAGTTTTAATGTTTTGCAAATTTGAAAATTTAATGGATTAACCTCATGTTGTAAGTTTTTTTTTTTACTAGTTTTATACAATGCTATTTAGTTCTAATTTCGTTGTATTTACTGTTACCATATTTTAGCATATCCTGAAGAAGCAAATAAATTTTGCGAAAGCTTGATTAAAGAACAAAGAGTTTTACTTTCCTGCCCTATTAATGACTGCAACCTCAAAATAAAACTTTATATTATATATATATATATATATATATATATATATATATATATATATACATATAGATATACAAAAAATACTGGATATTAGTGACTGTCGATATAATAAACTGTGTTGTTTGCATATATATATATATATATATATATATATATATATATATATATATATATTTATATATATATATATATATATATATATATATATATATATATATATATATTAAATATAATATTTATACTATACTATATATAAACTCTTTTTTTATGCTCTAGCTTTTTTCTGTATGGTTAGTTTGGTTAGTTTGATAGTTGTAAGTTAATATAGTAGGTCTATAAAACCGACATATTCCAGACTTATACATCCATTTACTGGGCTGTATTATGATTAATAAATACTTACCGTCTTCAGATATAGCGTAGGCAACGCCGATAAATGCCGAATCTCCAATAGAAAACGGCGATATCCTCGTGGCCCCGTAGCGGATGTCCTGCAAGTTATCAAAATGCCTGCCGTGCCACTTGTACAGGCGAGAAATAGAAGAAGTAGAAACGGCTGAGCTCCCCATAAATCCGACAAGCGACATAAATACGTTCGTGTTGTCCTCCCTAAGGATAAATTCAATTAGTTCTCATAATGGAGAGACGTGGAAATGGAGAGTTGTGAAGCAACTCACATTCTCCAGATGGCGCTCTTGGCAATATCTAAGAGTACACTATGAAAACGTCACCGGACATATAAAAAACTCTGGAGTCTACACATTTTAAAGAGTTTATTGGGTAACTTTCGACGGTAGTTTCTATGGTAGCTTGCTCAAGTGAATTATTTTGAACATTTGAGGGGTAAATCGAATAATTCTAATATAAGTTGTACCTATAACTATATGGTAGAAATATACATTTGGTGGGTCCTAAATATTTAACATAGATGTGTTCAAGCATTTTGTGAATAAGTTATAGTTAAAAAGTATGTGTTCATCCAAGTGCAGTTTAGAGGTAGAGGTTGGGGCGTGGACTGTAGAAAAAAAATATAAGAATATAAAAGGACTAGACGGAAATCAGAACTCGTCGATAATCGTATCGATCTACGATTCGCTAGTAAAATTACATTGTTTCAAGTCTTTCAACTCTCGGAACTCCAAAAGATATTGTTGCCATCTTTGACTAGAAAAGATACAGACATAGAGTCGTTCAGACATAATCCTACGGATGATAGCCTCGCACCATTACTCGCTCAATAAGTGCGTCAACCAAATGCCCTTACCTGCTTCTCCTCTCGTACTGAACAGCATTACTATCGCAACGAAAAATCAACAGTAGGGTAAAACTCACGACGCTCTAAACCCAGCTCACATTCTCTGTCTATGCCATACGTATACTAAACATCAGGATCAAACCAGTTTTTGCCTTTTGCTCTACGCGAGGTTTCTGTTCTAGCTGAGTTAGCTCTAGGACATTTGCGTGATTCTTTGGGAGATATACTGTCCCAGTGTTCTCGAATTGAATCAGGCTGGAGGTAAGTTTACGCTCGAAACGAAGCACACGAACGCTAACTGGGTATTTGAAAGGCAAGACTTATCGGAGCCACAAAAGCAACGAACGGCACAATACAAAGAAACGTGACACAGAAACAACAGTCGCCTTTTCGTGAGCAAACGATGCATACCGAGTAAGTAAAGAAACAATCAAAGTAGTGATATTGTACCGGCGAGGTTGCCATCTCCTACATACGCTACATCTCTTATATCTACTTCATGTCAGACTGGCTTTATGCCTTTTTTGTAGATTTGGCAAGTATTCTTCCTTTTTAGTCACTATGAATTTTCTCTTCATTGCACATCTTGTTTATGAGTGAATCCATCTGTGTTGCTAAACTTTATTTCACGTTAAGAACGGAACGTTTGAATTTCACTACTAAGTCGTTCACTATTACTACACCAAATGCATTTCTTATTACTTGTTCCATTGCGGCGGTCTTAAACTTTGTGTTTTGTGAGGCAATATATCTTTTGACTTGATTCCATGCCTTTTCAATTGGATTCAACTCACAATGGTATGGAGGTAGTCTCAGAATGGCAACAATTTTTTCTTTGCTCATCGTCGATTTTATATTTTATATATTCTTCTTTGAATGTGTTTGTGACTTCCATAATCTCTAATTTTAAATAATCTTCTTCAAAAAATATATTTTGCTTCAGCGACCATGTCTTAATTTGATCTTTATTAAACGCTTGTGTCAAAATCACTTCTTCTCTCCTCGAATGGTACGAGTCGTTGTCTATCACCACAACAGTTTTCTCTGGAAGATTAGGAAGCCGCTTTTCCTTAAACCATCGTTCAAATATGGGACCATCCATGTTATCATGATAGTCCGCTGATTTTTTCTTTAGCTAAAAACCAAAATGGTCCATAAATCGAGGGTCTCGTTGTGTCGGCTATTTTAGGCCTGTTGGCGACTCCTAAACAAACGCATCCCTGGCTGAAGTCACTGAGCTCAATTAGCAATAAACTGTGAAGCCAGAATAACTACTAAACAACCACAAAGCCTTGTTATCATTATGGGTACGAGGTACGAAGATAATTAGTTTGTAATGACCATGATTTTAATGGCATGTTGTATTCTGACTGAAAAACAATTAACCTGTCGTTAATATAATTAAAATAAAATTATCTTTTGTAAATAATATTTATTTAATTAAAATCATTTTTCCTACTGTTTATCTTTTGTGTTCGATGGGCACTTCTGGTCAGTTACATTAGAAAACGTTCATTTTAATTCTTTTCGGTAAAAAAAAATAAAAATATAACCCTGACTCGTGCTTGTGTTCGTCGTGGCATCGGCGCGCTTCTATCGTCCATAAAAATTACGTAGCCCTATCTATTCAACGTTTCATTCTTAACGTGAAACGCTGGAGGAAAGATTGTTGTTTCCCGGCATTTTGTTTCTTTGCGTCATTACCATCACAATTATAATACGAGACATGAATATTGTTTTATCTTGGACAAAAATAGGCTTGAAATCTCATAGAAACATTTTACTAGCGTGAGTGTTGTTATTTTGAATAACCTCCCTAAAAATATAGTATTCGATCACACTCGAGAACGTAAGGAAGATGCAGAATGAAAAATAAGTTGAAAGGTGAAGAAAAGAACTGAAACTGCATTATCCCGGACATAATGAAAAGTACAAGAGAGGGCAGACGGAGTGCGAAAAGAACGTGGAGGAATGATATGATTGCAGCTCAAAACATGTATCTGGAACAACTAATTCCAAAGTTCGATTGGCTACAAAGATTAGTCAACCTTCGTAACGTAGTCTTGTTTGGAATATTACTGCATTACTATAGTTATATTCTTGTCTATCCAATAGAGTATTTATTACAGTTTTTTTCTCTCGATTTAACTTGGAGTTTATTGTTAGATCAAGCACCATCGTGTCATAATAATATCGTATATTATTAATAAAAGTATCACTTTTGTAGATTTTTCACATGTCATAATAGTTCGGAATACATTTTTAAAAGTGTACCGCTCTTTTGTATGTTTTATGTACAACAGGAACAGCAGACGAAGTGAAGGGGTGAAAAACGAACTGGGATAGCGTCATCACTCATGTTTCAGGAGCTGGTGAATTGCTGTTTATATGTTTTTCGTCCGGCGCAGTTATAGAGTGGTAATGGAATGGACGGGCACGTGTAGGAGTCGTTTGCTTTCTCTTATAATTACATTTATGGTGACTTATCGCTTTTAGTTCGGTTTTATTGTTCTGTTTCCGTTTGCAGGCGTTCAATCAAATGGCAGGAAGACAAGAATTGTCTTCGTAAAATACTTTATTGAATTAGGGAGCAATATACCAAAGAGTATTATTTTATGTAACACTTTTAGCTACACCTGGGACTGCTATTTTGTTGTCATATTACAATAAATTGTTCTTTTGTAGGAAACAGAGTTTATTGACAAACACACTGAATAATACTGAATCAAAAAATAATAGTGATCGAAATTATGGACGATATAAAAGAATATTATAGAAACTATTGTGAATTTGAATAAATGTTGTCTAGAAAGCAAGCGGGAAAGACAAATTATGAAATCACTGACTTAGAAAACCAAAAGGTATGTTTTCTTTTTCCGTATTCTTTGTCTGAGCTATGTTCATCTTTATACCAACCGTCTTTATTTTTTACCAGAGAGCAGACGAACTCTGGTGGAGTATAAGGAAGTCCACTACCTTTTGCCTGACAATCATCATCATCATCAACCTGTATGCGTCCACTGCTGGTCATAGGTCTCCCTCAGCTCTTTCCATCTGTTTCTGTCTTTTGTGGCTTGCATCTAGTTCCGTCTGTGCAGTCCGTCTAGTTGGTGGGCGTCATCTGCTCTGTATTGCTTATTGCCTTGGTCTCCACTCTAAAATACGTTTTGTCCATCGGTTGTCTGATAATCTGATAGTAAATGTTAATGTTTACGCTCCATAAGTGAGTACAGGAAACAACATTGGTCAAAGATTTTTCTTGTAAGGCATATGGATAGACCCGATTTAAATACATAGTTTAATTTACCAAACGCTGCCCAGGCTAATCCTATGCGACGTGGGAGCTCACATGTCTGGTTATCTCTGCCCAATCGAATTTCATAACCTAGGTACTTATACGATGTAGTCTGCACAATATCCCTTCCATCAACAGCAATATTTCGTTTTAGCACAAGATTAGTCATTATTTGCGTCTTGTTCATATTAATCTTTAGTCCGACCTCCAAGGAAGCTTGATATAATTTTTCAAACATTATTATTGCATCATCCATATGATCGACTATAAGGATGATGTCATCTGCAAATCTCAAATGACTGAGCTTCTCTCCATTTATGTTAATACCATGCTCGTTCAGATGTGCCTTCTTACAAGTATGTTCTAAAAGCATCGTGAATAGCTTTGGAGAAACTGTGTCTTCTTGCCGTACTCCTCGCTGTATACAGAATTTATTGGATTATTGTTCAGATAGTCTTACGATATCTGTGGCATTTCGGTAGATATATTTAATTATGTTAGTGTAACGATGATCTATTCAGCATTCTTTCAATGCTTTTAACATTTTCTGATGGCTTATGGTATGCCTGACAGAAAGACAAATTGACCAAAAGGAAGGAAAAGAAAAAGAGACACGGAAGAGAACTAAATCAAATTAGGTTTGGTTTAGTCAGAGAACAAAAAGTATGGTAATCTACAAACTAAACGTAAATGGCAAAATAATTAATCATGAAGAATAATGCAAAAGCATTCAGAACAAATCAGTAAAAAGGTCACAATATAACTTTTTGTAATCTTGCCTTGGATTTCCTACAGTTTGGTGGGCACTAAACGACTAAAGAAGTATGGAATGACCGATAAGCAGGTATTCGATAACTGAAAAAGCGAGGCAACAAAAAAAATGAATTTTCTTACCATATGGTGACATCTGTATAACCAGCTCCTTGTAACTGCTGAATTCGGTGCAGATCTTCGTTTAAGTCGAACTGATATATGTTTGTAGCCTGATTAGCTCCACGTGAATTCTCAGCCACTATTATTAATGTTGTGTTTCCCAAATTGAACGTAGCTACCCTTTCTCCATTGTGGATTTTAACTTCCTTAATGGAGGTAACGGTGCCATTCTAAAATAAAGATAATTTGTGAGACAAAAACAAAAAAATTATAATTATGTCATTAATGGCGATTTTGGACGTAATAAGATAAGTATTGTTATGTCAACACACTCGCTACGCTACTGATCCCCATTCTAACAGCGATGTGTCAACACCACCGAAAGTTCAAAGTAGCTACCTCTCTAGTCTAAACGATTTCACACTGTTTTACTTATGCGATGCGAACAGTAGAGTAGGTGTTCAAGATTACCAAATAACTGTGCTCTGATGATACGAGACGTCCGCTGAGAGACTTTGATGGAATTTCAGAATAACGAGTCAAACATATTTAAGGGATAAAAAATTCAAGAGAGTTAGTCTAATAAACATATTTGTAGGGTGAAGTAAATAAAATGTTATGAATTAATTGTGTTTTTAGTATTAGTGTTAAAATACTGTAAATAAAAAATAAATTTTTTATCACAGTATGCGGAAGAATATTAATTATAAATAAGTGAAAATTGAACAGCATTTTCTAAAACATCGACAACTTATGTTCTTGGTATAATAAACTTTCATTGTAGCCATAACTCTATTCTTTTGTTTATCACCAAATATAACAAATTACACAGTGGTACACTATTTTATCTAGTCTTGGTCCTAATATTTCTTCATATATAAGAGGAGTGCTTGTCACTGTGTGCTAGATCCGGACTCTATGAGGCTTGCGTCAAGTGAATCTTGTTTCTCCTCTCGAACAACATTACACCCAATATGTAATGGTGTCTCTAGAATCTTAATTGAGCACAAGATACCAGCTGTTTTTATCACGCAGAGAAGCGTCTTTAACACGTATTTCACAATGAAATTGTTCAAAAAAACTGATAAAATACTGACAAAAAGGTATGAACATTTTTAAAAAACAATTTATCTTCAAAACCATGTCATTATAAGCAAAAAACATAACCAACTATTCGTAAGAATAAAAATAGTGATAAAAAAATAAATAAATCTATTACCTGATATCTCATAATTCTCATAACATCTGAGATTAAATTGGTGGTCTCCAAAGATACTAGATACCATTGAGAGTTCTGCTGGAAAAACCTTATATCTTTCGAAGGCAATAATGATATATTTGTAAACGGCAACAGTTCTGAAAATATTGATTAGTGTTAGATATTTATTAAAGTATTCATTTTATTTAGCGATTTCGTAAAAACATATGACAGGGAAAAATGGGTGAATTCATCGTTATCCATTTTTATAATGCTTATTTAAAACTAAGATCTTTGTTGCGTCAAAATGTATGACAACAAATTATGCTATATTAAAAAATATTTCACGGGAAAGAACCGTAATTAACATGAACTAAAATTAAAATAAAATAATTAATCGCAATGAACACTTGTAGATATTAGGTAAAATTTTAAAATAGTAGGATATATTTATTTAAATATATAAATTTTTATAATATTTTTAAATCTGTTCCTACTAATTATGCAATCGAAATACATACATAACCGAATGCATTGTAACCATTTACACAACAGTTTTTATATACTGGTAGTTTTTTGTGGAATGTCTTATCTTTGGAAACCCTTTATGCAAAGGTGAGATACACATAAATATTTGTTTTAAAAGCATATAAATTTAGTCTAACATCAGCTTGAGTTTCTGAAGGATTTTTTATTTTTCTGCTATTGTAGAATGACATTTTTAGGTGGTATATTATGACGATTAGTACTGGTCTTCAGAAAGACGTTAAACAAGGCTAGCCATATCAATCAATCAGTCAATCATCAATCTATATCTATCATTTCATTAAAGGTGGTGATTAAACCATTAATCCGTGTAAAGAAATAGTTCTATTACGATTTTTTGAAGGCTGTATATAATATGTTTTTTTATAATTCCATATTGAAGTTCATAAAATTGGTATTGTGTTGATCAAATGTTTATTTTTTGCAGAAATGACGAAGATATCATCAGACCAACTAAAATCCAACCTAGAGATACAACTGTCGGAGCTAGAAATCTTAGAATCTCTCCTGTATAACCCCGGAGAACTTAAAGTCGAAGATGTCTGTACTTTATCCGACATAAGAGACTACGTGAATGACAAAACAACCATTTCGCCACCATATCTCGACCTTACTGTCAATATCATTCAAGATAACGCAAAGTTTGAGCTTTGTATCACCCTTCCTCATGAATACCCCAACGTAGAACCCGAATTATTCGTGAGAAATCACAAATTCGACCGGCACCAACATGTTAAAATTAACAAAGACTTGTGCGACTTTATGGCTTGTCAAGAAAAAGGAGAACCTTGTATATTTTCTGCGATCTCTTGGATAAAGGACAACGCTGAAGAGTATATTCAGGTGGAACAGGAGCAGCCTCAAAAGAAAGATGTCAGGGATGAGAAATTTGTGAGACACTGGATTTATTCACATCACATTTATAGCAAGACGAAGAGGAGGGAGTTGGTGGAGTTGGCGAATCAGCTAGAGTTAACTGGATTTTGTATGCCAGGTAAGCGGGTGTAATTCATCCATTTTAGCATTGTTATACTCACCCTCTTAAGCTTCAGAATCTACCTACTAACGTGATATTTTAATAAGAAAAATAAGTAAATTTCCAGAAGAGCTAGATCACGTTCATGGTCATTAGTTATCATAGATTTATTGGTGAGTCATTAAATTTTAAATGACAATTTCTGGGTTGCTGGGATACAGTTTGTGGTAATATATGTATATATATATATATATATATATATATATATATATATATATATATAAATATATATATATAGGTATATATATATATATATATATATATATATATATATATATATATATAAAATTAAGTTTTATCTTGAGGTTGCAGTCATTAATAGGGCAGGAAAGTGAAACTCTTTGTTCTTTATCAAGCTTTCGCAAAATTTATTTGCTTCTTCAGGATATGCTAAAATATGAATTTGTACAAAATTAAAAAAAAATTAAAATATTGTACTTATATAACTATATAATTTTAATAAGTTAAGTTTTAATGTTTTGTAAATTTGAAAATTTAATGGATTAACCTCATGTTGTAAGTTTTTATACTAGTTTTATACAATGCTATTTAATTCTAATTTCATTGTATTTACTGATACCATATTTTAGCATATCCTGAAGAAGCAAATAAATTTTGCGAAAGCTTGATAAAGAACAAAGAGTTTCAACCTCAATGACTGCAACCTCAAGATAAAACTTTATTTTACATAACACATAACGTGTCTGTCAATAATACCTAACTACTTTTTATATATATATATATATACATATATATATATATATATATATATATATATATATATATATATATATATATATATGTGTGTGTGTGTGTGTGTGTGTGGTTCACTAATATAGTGGAGGGTTTTCAGTCAACAGCTTGGAGAATAAAAGAAAGGATATCAGATCGTTATATTGAAGACGTTTCGTGTATTAAATTTATACAAATCTTCAGTTTCCATAGTAAATTATGAGGTAAAAATCAGGAAAAAAAACCTCATAGTACTATCTCACGTGGTTAGTATTTACTACGTTAAAAACTACCTAACAGTGCACGCTGAACATGACTGTGACTTAGACCAAAATTGGCAAATACTGAACGAAGCACTTCTACACTGTGGTAAACAAGCATGCGGAATAACAAGAAATAACAGAAACAAAAGTGTACAAACTGGTGGAACAATGAAATAAAAGCAGAATTTTATAAGGTTGAAGAAGATAGCTTGAAAAATTATTTAAGGAACGGAACCACATCAAAGTCAAAGATATGGTACTAGCAACGAAACGGAAAAGTTGGGAAGAATTCGGAAACAAAATGGAAGAAGACTACCACTCTAACGAAAAGTTATTCTTTAAAACCCTGAAGAATTTAAGAACCGAAAAGGCTCCACAAACACCAAAGCAAATAAGGGACAAAGAAGGACACTTACTGCATGACAATGACCACATCCTAGATAGATGGAAGCAATATTTCGAGGATCTACTGAATATCCGAAACGATGTAGACATTATCACAGAAGAGCCAGAAGAGGAAGAGCAAGAAGACCAAATTCAAAACGAAATAACTATAGCAGAATCAAAAGAAATCATACAAAAGTTTAAGAAAGGTAAGGCCGCTGGATTTGATAAAATCACAGCAGATATGCTTAAAAACATGGGCGACAAGGGATTTGAACTGCTAACAAAAGTATGTAATAGGGCATGGAGTGAAAGCCAAATACCAAAAGATTGGGAAGTGGGAGTTATTCTACCCATTTTCAAAAACAGAGACAGACGCGAATGTAGTAACTACAGAGGAATAACACTACTGAGCATCCCATCCAAAGTATATGAGAGAATACTAGAAAGACGTCTTTTACAAGAAGTTGATTCTAAAATGGAACAATCACAGAGTGGATTTAGAAAAGGCAGAAGTATCCAAGATCACATTTTTACTATCAAGAAACTAATACAAAACGCACTGAACTCAAGCACTGAGTTATACCAAGCCTTTATAGACTTAGAAAAGGCATTTGATAGTACTCCAAGGAAGGTGATTGACATTTGACCAGGATGTTTAAAAAAGAAAGGTGTGAAAATCAAACTCAGGCAAGCCATTATGAGTATATATAGACATACAAGGAACAGAATCAGAACCGATAATATGGAATCTGAAGAGTTCATAGTAAATGAGGGTCTACGCCAGGGAGGAGTCCTAGGCCCCATACTGTTTAACATTGTCTTAGATGACATAATTAAAGAAACTAGAGCAGAAACATTGAAATTGTATGCCGGACATAGAAATCTAGAAGCAGTGTGAATCTCAGAGTGTGCATACGCAGACGATCTAGTGATATTTGGAATAAATGAAGAAGCACTCAATCAAAATTTACAAGTATGGAACGCTGCACTAATTAAACGAAATTTGAGGATCAATAATGAGAAGACGAAAGTAATGGTATGTGGGAAAAATAGAAAACAAACGAAGATAACACTTAACGGAAATACACTTGAACAAGTCGATACTTACAAATACTTGGGAGTACAAATAGAGAACAGAGGAACTGAAGAAACTGAAATAAGTTCCAGAATAGAAAGTGCTACTCGGATGTACCACGCAATTAAAAGTACGTTTTTGTCAAAAAAAGAAGTATCCCAAAAAGCCAAAGTGACCATATACAAGACGGTGTTTGTGCCGATTTCAACTTTTGGTAGTGAAAGTTGGGCGCTTACTGATAAATTAAAATTATACAGAGCATAGAAATGAAGTTTCTTAGAAGAATAATGGGGTATAACCAGGTTAGACAGGATCAGAAACGAGGCAGTCAGAGGTCAAACCAATTATTAAGAAAATTGAAGGGGTTCAACTGAGATGGTATGGACACGTGGTTAGAATGAATCAAGAAAGACCAGTTAAAAAAGTATATGAAGCCAGAAGACAAATCAAGAGACCAAGGGGCAGGCCAATGAAGACATGGGATGATAATGTAACCTCAATCCTAGAGACACGAGGAATCAGCAAAGAACAAGCAAGAAACCAAGCACAGAATAAGAAGCAATGGAGAAAAATTGTACATGCAACTAACTAAAAACATTACACCCGACACCTTAGGGTAAATGGGTTTAGGATTATATATATATATATATATATATATATATATATATATATATATATATATATATATATATATATATATATATATTTATAGTATAACTCTTACACTTTCATTTGCTATACGTAAAATTACTGTATCTTTATTATTTTCTGGCTAATATTACTGCAAAAAAAAGCTCTCTGGGATATACAAATAGAATAACTTTTAAACTATTTATTAGATCGATCTGAAATTTTGAGAGTTTCTTAAGGACCCAACTTTGGGCGGAATAACAAATGTCAAGGTTGATTTTTACAATAGTTATAAACAAATAATAATATGTAGTTATAAATAAATAAAAATAGTTTTTGCCTCATTTTACAGTTTTTGAAGCAACAAATTAATCTTACAACTTTTTTATGTTTTAAAAGATAAAGTTTTGTTATTTTAACTTAAATATTAAGCTTTTCAATGATAAGTACAAAATAAAAAAAATGGCAAGTTTGTCGCAGTCCAAAGAGAAATCTTATTTCCCCGGTCTAAGTAGTGTTTATAGTTCTAATCAAATATTTATAAAAGAATTAATAATAGTGCTTTTGAAAACATTTATTTAAGCTTAATCACATCTTAGAGGGAATTCGTGGCATGCACCTTGTAATTTGCGAATCTAGTTTTGTTATTTAAATTTGAATAGTTTCTATTGACGTGCTTGTACTGCTACATCAAAGTCTCGCATTGACTTTATTGACCCGGAGCACTTACTTTACCTACTAGCACACCATCGACACTTCGAAATCGCTTTAAAATAAGACTAATTGAGCGACACCCTTCCTAAACTTTGTCAACTTCGTGATTGACAAACTTCACGACGAGTTTGCCGGAGTGCAGAGCTTATCTGGAAGCATTCAACATATATTGGCCGCAGCAACTCATAATATCTGCATTTGGCTAGGAGTTGGTCGCCACGTCGGGTATCAAAGTATTATAAACGGATTTTGAGGTGTATGCTTTGGCTAATTACCAAAGTTGCCGCCGTAACTTTAACTTGGAAGTGTTCCGTTTCTTTCCGGGCCAATCCCGCCTTGTGCGGTAATAGAGTTTGCTCAGCAGAATAGAGTAATTTTACAAAAATCAACATTGATAGAAGCAAAAGGTACACTCAATCTATAATGTACCAAGTATTACACGGCAAATATTGGATATATTTAATATTCCTTTCTGATGAACTCGTTACCAGGAAATTACTCGATATATCTATATTAATTTTATAGGTTAAGTTAGGTTGTGTGAAATTCTTTTTAAATTGGATTATCTCAAGTCAAAAAAGTTTTTACCACTAGAAGCATACTAAAGTTAATAAGATTCTTAAAATGGACTATGTTATGTGTATATACAGTGTGTTACCAGAAATTATACACAATTAGCTGGAAACTTAAATGAAATAAAATGTTCTTCATAAAATACTTATGTAGGATTTGGTTACTGCATCTAAAATTTTTATAGAAATTTTTAATTTTTCGTTTGGAATTTTACAAAATCACGTTTTTTTAGGAAAGCCTGGTATCATTTGTATCGAAGGAGCGGCCGCAGACGTCCAAGAATGCTGGCAGTCCATTAAATCTATGAGCTGGAAAAAAATCTTCTGTAAAGTTGTCGAGGACGATAAAGAAGAAAAAGGTCGCAAATTTTTAAAATTCGACAAATTCGAAGAAGTCGTTTTTCAGAACAATGGAATCAAGTATAATCACATGGATATGGGTGAGCTGCATCATTACCTAGAAGACCATAGTGTCGGTTATATATTTAAAGATATTTTCGGGGTGGAAGCGAGATCGAGTACTAGTTCTTAACTTTGTAAATGTTAAAGTCCCCATTCATTTAACAGTAGTTAAATAAGAATTCTAAGAACCAAAAGGTGAAGAGAAAAATTATTTTTATAAACAGTAATAACTTAAGTACTAGACGTACCGATTAATCTAAAGAAATTGGCAGTCAGAGTGAAGTAATAAAATGTGTTGTGAAGGATGCGCTTCTATAAGCACCTTCGTGTCTTATTCTATCGATTTTTGTACATAAGTCTTCTCTTGTCTATTCCAACTGATATATACCTAATGATTTTGTCATAGTCTTGAATTTCTTATTTGTTTTACGTGCAACATTTACAGTCCCATTGGTTTTTTCGTGACTGTATATAATTGGAATAAATGGCGAAAAAGAAGAAAAGAAAGAAAAAAGCAACTGTATTTAATTATAGTAGTATACAAAAATTAACAATTTACAGTTAACTTTGGTCGACATAAACGGAGTAAATGACAAATGACATTCTCGACAGTTGACAGAAGGTTAAGCAGTCAACCAATGAAAGCCAAGCGCGGACCTAGTGCGTTATTATTACATCACAAGTCAAGTGAATGGGGACTTTTAGTAAAATCGATTGTAATATAAGTGTTTTTTGTAAATGTTTTTATATTCGTTATTGGTCTGTTAAATAGGTTCTGTATTTTTAAGATTTGGATTTTTGTAAATGCAAAAATGCAACTAGATGGTTTGCGTATTTGTTGAAAAATTTCAACGTCAATTCGTGGAGGTATTTGTGATTTCTGGCATACTTTTTTCTATTATAGTCGATTTCTGACTTCCTAATTTGTATCGTTTCTTCTACAAAGAATTTCTTTCTTTGTGTTTTATTTACGTTTTCCAATTACGCTCCTGTTTTCATTCTTAAGATATTTTTACTATTTTTTGTCACTCTTAGGCAATTTTGCACCTTAAGACGTTTCTCTTGATTTGAATTTCTCTTTATAAGTTTTTATTTTTTAATTTTCTTCTTCCTTCCTTATTTCTAATCTCTCTTTATTAATAGCAAGACTGTATATTTATATATATATATATATATATATATATATATATATATATATTGATTCGATTTTTGCTCGACTTGTTCCATCTTCTTTACTTTCTCTCTCATTTTTACTTTTAATGTATATATAGCCATATCCTCTATTGTGCTTTAAGGACTCAGGAGCTTTGCATTTATCTTAGTTATGATAAATTTTGTTACATGACAAACAGTCTTTTTTATAATATTATTTAAGGTTTAAATGCTCTATAGAAATAATAAATAAATAAGGTCCTATATTTTGGTTAATAAATACTTTAAAGAATTGGCACTTGTTTTATTCTTAACGGAGACGGAAAGAAGAGGAAGTCTGTTTTCAGCAGGATACGCTTAAAGCTGTTTGATGGTATGTATAATCCTGTATTTTATTTTAATTTTTGGACGTTTTACGCACTTTTTTAGGATTTTTGTGTTTATTTTTCGGTTCCTGAAAATCTGCCTTGTTTTCTGTTCGTGGGGTTAAACTTATAAAGCTCAGTTAGCTTAGTTAAGCTGAGCTGCGTGCGATCGCTGGCGGTTCAGCAGTACAGGAGTTGTAATTACGCAGTGCACATTCGAGCGGAACCGCGACGTGCAAGCAGCGTGAGCCGGTACGATGCCACGTGAACGCGGCTTGGCAGTCTGTACGAGGCAATCAGCAAATACACATTGACCGCGCGATGAATTTCAACATAGATACAGAACTGTTTACAGATACTGCTGTTAAAAAGCAGCTTGTCATATGGGATACATCAGAAAATTACCATGACTCTCTTTTGTTCTATTATATATATACTTATACACAGTCAACGCAAATCCAACACGTTGCCTGAGATCATCCATGCTGCTTGGGAGGCGTAATGAAACTGAAGCCACCGAGAAACCGCTCAATAAGTATTGATGGGAAATAAACAAGCCAAGCGTACGCATCTTGCTCACAGCGTGTACGCTACTTGCAAAGACGCAAGTATGCATCGAGCCTTGGGGTTCATATTCCATTTCTCCCCAATATGTATTTTGTTTGTAGGCCTTCAACTTAACATTGTATTTAATGTTCGGATTTAGTCCAGTTGTCAAAGATTTGACCCCTAAAAATCATACGAACAAGGGGAGGCGTAATGAAACTGAAGCCACCGAGAAACCGCTCAATAAGTATTGATGGGAAATAAACAAGCCAAGCGTACGCATCTTGCTCACAGCGTGTACGCTACTTGCAAAGACGCAAGTATGCATCGAGCCTTGGGGTTCATATTCCATTTCTCCCCAATATGTATTTTGTTTGTAGGCCTTCAACTTAACATTGTATTTAATGTTCGGATTTAGTCCAGTTGTCAAAGATTTGACCCCTAAAAATCATACGAACAAGCTGAATTTTACCAATAATATCAATTTTGGGACCCCTAAAAAGATGCAAAAAAGTTTACCACTTTAGCCCCCGGGCTTCCTTCTAAAACCCCTCTCGTAGGGGGGTAAAAACGCAAAAAAATCGTTTTGCCAAGAATCTGTACGCCGTAAAAAATGTTTTAAATAAAAAATGTACCTGAAATCATTTTGAACAAAAATGTTTATTAGTACTTTTTGCGTAGAACGAACCATTTTCTCAGAAATAACGCTTGAAGTGACCGGCGATTTTGAATGTCAGTTCCGCACGCCAAATAAATGTTAAATAAAATTTGTATCAACTCGACTGTAAAAAATCGAATCTTTTTTTTATAATAAACGTTTTTGTTCAAAATTATCTTAGCTGCATTTTTTATTTGAAACATTTTTTCTATGGCTTACAGATTCTTGGTAAATCGATTTTTTTCCGTCCCCCCCCCCCACGTGGGGGGTTTTAGGAGAAAGTCCGGGGGTAAGTGGTAAACTTTTTTGCATCTTTTTAGCGTCCTAAAATTGACATTTTCAGAAAAATTTAGCTTTAGTCGGTCGTTTCAGAATGGAATAAAGCCATTTTAATTTCCGAACATAAAAGAACCGTCTATAACTTAAACGCCAGATCCTTTAACTGGAGCGATAGAGCTACAAAGAAAAACGGAGGAATAAGTATCTAGTGAATAACGAAGGCATTATGGTAATTGGGCCCCTCAAACCAACTCACTTTTCAGGAAATACTCTACCAACCCATTTGGCTAGTAGTGGGTAAAAACCTATGACAACAAACAAAGATCCGAATCTTAAACGAAGTATCAGGAGACCACAACCCATACTCATCGGCATAGGCACAAGGAAAGAAGACAACATAGTAATAAGAAAAAGTAAGAAAACAAAGTGGTTAAACTTTAAATGACTAGTGAGTATAGGAATTGAAAATGTTTTGACAATCCACAACAAATAGAGAAAAAAGTCATAGAACTCGAAAATATCATAAAAAAAGCACCATTGAAGAAGAATATGAAATTTAAATGGAAAGATTTGGAGACATTAATTAGGAAATAAAAGAAATCATAAGGGAAAAGAAGAACAAGAAATCAGGAAGACAAAAATAGGGCAAACCGACTGAATCGATAAGTTAAAGAGGCACTAATAGAACATAAACGCCAAAAATGAGGCAATCACGTAAAATAAATGGAGTAACTAGGCCAAAACATGCAAGAAATATGAAGGCTCCAAAGAACATTAGGAAACGATAGAAAAACCATTACCCCTTTACACGAAAAAACGGAATTCTTGACTTTATGGAAGAGAAAGCCGAGGTAATAAGAAAGACTCGTGAGAGAGTTTACCTACACTGAATTATCACCAAGATGAAGATATAGATTTTATCTAAGAATTCGAAGAAACAGAACTAAAAACACTCGAAGAACAAGAAGAAATATTAAATCCCACATCATCTAGAGAAATAAGTGGAAGAAGAAGTTCACCAAGGAAAAAGCACCTTGTCATGCACTGAGGTATCTTCTTGCAAAAGCGATTGTAAATTTAAGAAGCATAACAAATGCAATACTACTCAAGATACAGGCTCTGTCTAAACGGATGGAAGGAAACCCATGTAATCATGATACCGAACCAGAAAAAAACAACACATTTTCTCAAAATTACAGGCCGATTAGCTTACTTAAAGCAGTCAGCAAGATATTAGATCGAGTCATCCAAATCAGACTCCAATCAGAGACAGACAGGCTAGGATTAAACTACAAGCACTCAGACTTACAGACTACATAGGAGCTGGATTTAACAAGCAGTATACAGGAGCAGCCATCTTGAATATAAACAAAGTCTGTAACAGAGTGTAACATCTTTGTCAGATTGACATACAAAATGAGAGATTATGGATACAGTGTGGCCATGACGAGATACATCTTCTCGTACCTAAGCGACCGGAGGTCCAGATAGGAGAAGTTCTGTCTAAACACGGAGCCCCGGAAGCTGAAGTACCACAGGGTACTTATCACCCTTTCTGTATAACATATATACAGCTGACGTGCCAAGAACATCAGGAACGCTACTCAGCCTTTATGCAGCCGACACTGCAATCGCGGCAAAATACAGGAACCTGGTGAAAGCTGTAAGAAATCTACAGACGGCACTGTAGAAAGAAGAATAAGACTATCCAATGGAAAATAGCCACAAGTCACAATAACATGGCAAGACAGACCCATCGAATGACATGATGAAGCTAAATACCTGGAGTCTAAAGTCTAGATATCTAGCATAAAGAAGTCATAATGGGACAAGGTTTAACGTTCACACAACACGTAAATGCGACAGTCTAAAAAAGGCGTCGGCCAAAGCCGCAATAAAAGTACTCTTAGAATCAACAGGTAATCAACATCATAATATCCATAATAATATATATATATATATATATATATATATATATATATATATATATATATATATATATATATATATATATGCGTTTCTTGCATGGGGACACACATGTAA
Organism: Diabrotica undecimpunctata; assembly: GCF_040954645.1. Taxonomy (NCBI): domain Eukaryota; kingdom Metazoa; phylum Arthropoda; class Insecta; order Coleoptera; family Chrysomelidae; genus Diabrotica; species Diabrotica undecimpunctata. The sequence goes on along the minus strand of NC_092810.1, from coordinate 43,188,325 downwards.
CACCAACAAAACTAAGGTATAAGCAGTATACAACAGATTTGGGTTATTGAATACTTTTAAGAATTGAAGCAGACCCAAAACAGCCATTGTTAGGTCAATCAAAGCAGTCGTTAATACTCGAGTCTCGTAAAAGCTTCATATGAACTGAATAGATCCAATTAAAAACATCGTCCAGGATAATATTAAACATTTGTGGAGTTATTCCCAGCCAGTTGATGCCGCGGACCCTAGGAGACATAGCGATGCTTTGTGCCCTCCAAATAAATTGGCAGGACCCTGGTCTACCTGGCCTTTCGGCATACGACCGTTAACGAATCCGCTGCGCCTACGATTCTGACACCAAAGTGAAGGTGCCACGCCACGTATGCACGAAACGTTTCGTGGGGCTCCACCTTCCCCGTAGTAGCTGTATTGCGATTACCTCACCTACCCGTTATCCCACCCACGGGCGGATAGGCTAAGAAGGCGGAGGAATTTCCACCTCGCACGTAGACAGGTCGCCGCCGAGGATCTCTCCTCTACCACTCTTAAATCTCCCGATGGGTACGTGCCGGGGCACCCACACCACGCCTGACGCAAGGCCAGGAGAGGTATGTACGGGCCCAGCTCGTTCAACCTCGCCAGGCTCTTTTGGAATGAGACTAGAGTGGTCCCACGAGAGTCTCGTCTCGGATACTAGGAATGTAGACCGGTGACCGTGTCGACTAGGCGACCGTGTGCGTTTCTACAAACCCGACACCTCAAGCGACGGCTCTCCACCTCTCGATTCCTACCCATTAGTCGCCTCTTACGACAGGCACGGCTTTCTGACCTCGGCCGTATTCTTATCTCCGCGAGCCGAACGGAGGACTCTAGGAGACAGCTGGCAGTTGCATTGTGTCATTAGTCATTTATTGTATTGATTGTAATTGTACCATATTGAATCGCATTAATCATAGCATCGATGCTTGTTAATAAGATAGCACAACTGTGTTTTTTTCTTTTTTTTTTTCATTCTATATTACATATTTCGTCTTTATTGAGAACTCGTCAGATATAGTTACAACTGAAGACAGACTAAGAGAGAAAAATGCAGAATACTTAAATAATTTTTCCTCCTAACATAATAACATCCAAATAAAGTGCTAGATACTGTTAGGTCAGTCCGCTCGTTATGCTACTGATACCCATCCTAACGGCGATGTTTTGACGTCACCGAAGGATTGAAAAAGCTACCAGTCTAGATGATTCCACACTGTTTTATAAAGCAGGTGTTCGAGATTACCAAGTAACGGCGCTCTGTCGTCACGAGGGGGTCTAGAAACTTATCGAACGAGTCGACGGTCCGCTAAGAGACTTAGATGGAATTCCAGAATAACGTGAAAGCATAATATATAAGGAAATTATATTGGATTGGATTGGATATAAGGATTAAATTGTAGAGAGTTAGTCCAATAAATATATTTGTAGCGTGAAGTAAATAAAATATTAATTGCGGTTTCATCATTAGTGTTAAAAGGCTGTAAATAAATTAAAATCGGGATAAATAAAAATAAAATATCACACACATCACAACACTCTACATATTGTTCTGAAGCTATTTTCTTGTGGCATGTTAAAATAATTACTATTTAAAAGGGAATAAGCCACAATTAAAGGTTAAAGTAAGTTTATTGACGTTTCAATTGAAATTCAATTTACTATTTACAATAATGTTTGTATTTTGAGAACGATTTCTGAAGTGGAAATTGAAACGTCAATAAACTTACTTTTACCTTTAATTCTGGCTTATTCCCATTTAAATAGTAAACACTTTACATCGCAGAAAATAAAAAGCAAGTATGGCCTATATCCAAAATACGCCCGCAAGTATAGCCCGCCAAATGTTAGTTTTCAAATATTTTACTTTATTTTATTTTTCATTTAACAACACCCAGCTCTTTAGTAATAAACTCTTCAAACTAAATTAAGTTTCTAATTAAAAAGACTAAAAAATATAACGCTATAACACATTCAACGTCTTAAAAACTTGTAAACTCTTTTAACATCTCGCGACTAGTTTCAAATTACTTGAAATCTCGAAAGTTCTGAAAACTTTGTTGGCAAAAAATCTCTTAATAGAGAAACCACAGCGAATATCCTCACTTAATCGTTGAACACACAAAGCAAAAAGTTTTAGGAGATGCGATGTGTAAGATAGTTATTCACATATTCCGAATTTATTTTTTAAAAATAAAAATGTTGAGCTATTTAAATTTGTGCGAAAGAAAAAAAACCAAAACACGAGGAAAATGATACAGTAGCTGTTTATTCATCATCATTATCTAACTCTAAGTTTTTCTTAAAAGCTACCTTACAATTTTTAGAGTTCTTACGACTGGACATGTCAGTTTTGAAAAATTTTGACGTAACAACGTCTTAAATTAGGTTGTGGCTCGGAGTCATTCATGAAAAAGTGTAACGCCCGCTCACGTCTGTTACAGTGAGTCACCGAACGAGAGAGAGGCCCGCCGGACCGGCGAATGCCTTGCGTCTCTCTCCCACTCAAACATGATCGGTCCGCTGCGCGCGCAGCACTAGAGAATTAGGCGCGTTGAATCGGTGCGTGCTTCCGTGCTTGTGTCTCTGTCTTTCTCGAGCGTTCTTGGCGTTCAAGACACATTACAGCAGAAACACTTCTTTTCATTTCATATTTCTCCTATCATCGTCCTATCCTCAACAAAATCACTCAAAAAGAAATTAGTTAAGTTTAAGTTTACATGTACAATGTTTTAGTAAACAAAATATATTTCTATAGTTAAAATTTGTGCAATTCTTATTTTCATTCAATTCCTTGTTCCTATTGTGCAATTTAATAATATTCATATCAATAAATATTCTACCGAGAAAAAGACGTTGTCACGTAAAATCTTCGCCCGTAAAACCGACTTTACAGGCAACCGATTTTTTGTCTTTAAATAGGTAATAAAAGAAAAGGAAAAGTTTATTTAATTAAAATTAAAATTGGTTTGTATGGGATTGTACCTTGACGACTGGTTTCTGACTCTGCAATGTTCAGCCCATCGTCAGTTCCCCTATAAAGTTACTTATCCAATAATGATAGAACGAAAGTGGTCTGAAGTACATCTTAAATGGACCATAAGTTTGAAGGTATTTTTGAACCGAAGTGTCTATACTGGTGTTGTATTTTACTTTTTCTCTATAGTGAATTGCTGAGGCGATCGTCACGAAACTAGCACCACAAGATGGCGTCATCACGAGTAGCGTCATAGAATAGCGAGTCTTCTCGCTATGTCGAGTATTTTATTTAAACAGATCGAACCCTTAATAAAGCTTCGTAACAAAGCGGTAAGTGCAAAACCTCTTTAAGCAACTTTTTGCCCCTCTAATCGTGGTGCAAAAACGTTCCATGGTTAATCGAATTACTTGCTCTGATGGACCATTATGTTGACCATAAAATGGACGTAGTGGATGATATGTATTTCGAACAGAACCACAAGTTTTAAAATAAAAATGTACAATTTGGAAGCATTGTTCAGACTTTAAGTCTATTTATGCTGAAATGTCAAACCCAACTTAACATTAATCACTTGACAGCTGTCAGTTCAAAAAGTGTCACCAACTGACATTTCTATACCTTTTAAAAAAAACATTCTTTGTTATATCGTCGACATTAACTTCTTCTTCCTAACGTGCCCCATCCCTAAGGATATTGGCAATCATCATGGCCCATTTGACTCTATCTGCAGCCGTTCTGAAAAGTTCTATTGACGTTTTCCCACTCCATTGTCTCAGATTCTTCAGCCAGGACGTGCGTCTTCTCCCCGGTCCTCTTTTGCCTTCCACCTTCCCTTGTATGACCAGCCGCATCAATTCGTATTTCTCGTTTCTTAGTATGTGACCAAAGTAACTCATATTTCTTTTCTTTATAGTGTTAAGTATTTCTTTATCTTTTTTTATTCTTTGTAGCGTTTCCGCAATTGTTATGTGTTGTGTCCAAGATATTTTCCACATTCTTCGATAACACCACATTTCAAAGTCAATGAGTTTTTGCTCTCCAATCAACAGGACAAAAAACACGTAGCATCTCAATACTGTAGTTCTAATTTCGATGTTAAGTTTTCCATTGCATAATATCGCTTTCATCTTATTAAAAGCACTTCTAGCTATCTCAATACTCCGTTTTATTGTACTTCAATCCCATTCTTCATTTAGTTCGCAACCTAAGTATTGATATCTGTGCACCCTTCCTAAAAGTTTTCCTTTAGCATAAACATTGTCTTCCTCAATCTTGTTCTTGCTTACCACCATGATTTTTGTTTTATTTGTATTCAGTGCCATTCTATACCTTTCATAGTATTGGGTAATGCGATCAACCAAGATCTGTAATCCTTATCTACTGTCTGCAAGGAGTACTGTGTCATCTGCGTATCTAAGATTATTCAGAAGTGCTCCGTTAATAAATATGCCTTCATTTACGTATTCTAATGCCTCTTTAAACAATTCTTCTGAATATGTACATATTAAAAAGTAAAGGGGAAAGTACACACCCTTGTCTTACTCCACGATTTATAGGTATTTCTTTCGATTTTTGTTGGTCTATTCGATATAAGTATAGATTGGCAATGACTCTCACGTCTTCGTCATCTAATTCTGTGTTCTGCAGTATTTTTGCCATTCTTCGGTGTTGTACTTTGTCGAAAGCTTTTTCGAAGTCGACTAGACATACAATACACAATAACACAATAAAGGTAAAAGTAGAAGAAGAACTAACCGATCCCATTGAAGCTGGCAATGGCATAAGACAGGGAGATTCTCTAAGTCCTCTATTGTTCAACCTGATTATGGATGAAATAATAAAAAAGTAAGAACTAAAAAAGGATACCAAATGGGAGAAAAACAACTTAAAATAATCTGCTATGCAGACGACGCAAAAAATTTAATATAGGCGCCAGAAAATTTAACATGTTAATTTCCCCAAAAAAGACAAAATGCGTGGTTACAACAGCAAATTTACTAAGATGTAAATTGTAGCTGAAATGTCAGATAAATAGAACAAGTGATGGAGTTTAAATATCTAGGCATTATTATTATCTAGCTATGGAAAGCTCTAAACTGAAGTGGAAGATCAAGATCAAGTGAATAGAGCAACCAGAGCTGCAGGTTGCCTGAATTAAACAATATGGAGAAATAAAAATATCGGGAAAGAGATGAATGGCAGACTTAACAAAATAGTCATCAGACCAATAATGACATAAGCGGCAGAAACACAAGTTGACACAGAAAAGACAAAAAGGATGTTAGAAACAACAGAAATGAAAACACTTAGAAAAATTGATGGTAAGACACTATTAGACAAGGCTAGAAGTACAGATATACTACGTAGATGTAGTTGGAGAACATCAAGAACTAGGTAAGAAATAGAACAGTAGAATGGAACGATCATATAAGCCGAATGACAACAAATAGAGTAGTAAAGAAGGCAAGAGACGGTTCCCCAATAGGGGAACCGTATCTACATAAAAAGAAGAAGAAGAAGAAGAAGCTTTTCCATCACCATCTGTAAAATGTTCTCTCTCTGTTGGGTCTAAACTTTCAATAACTGATAATACTTTCTTTTAACATAATTTTATAATTTTCAACTATTGAAATTCTTTCTTGTAGGAATGGGAAATTGTTGACCAGCAAACATCCTAGAACAGAATCACTTTTACTTGATTTTTACTCTATCTATTCATCAAAGGGTAAACTGGGCCTACAACCTGTTAAATATTTAGTTTAGTATTGATGGATTCTTATTGATATTCTTTTAATAGAATTAACGTGCTACATTTTTATCTGCATTGTCATTATTTCTCTTACAAACAAGACGTTGACGTAGCTCATAATTACATAATAGCCAACCTTCACTAATTGACAACCAATATTTAACATGATAATGTAAAAGCACGTGTGGTCAGTGATCATTTGGACGAGGTCTGTCTCTGGACGACATAAAAGTTATCGTGAGAGAAATTTGAGATGCAATTGATTAAGACCAAATACGACTCTTGATTTTAAGTATGCCTAGTTCCTGTAAATTAGTAGAGGGAACTTGTTAAAAATTATTTAGGTTATGTTTTCTTAGGCTTTAGTTGTTTTAAATGTTAATAAAGTTTATGCAAGTAGTGTTTTCTTTGCTTTCATTTGCTTTAAATATGCATAAAAACTTATTACATCTAAAGTTTTGTACACTCGAGTGCAAAATTACCCGATTTATCCTAAAAACTGGCATTTAAAAAATTTCAAGCTGTTCCCAATTGAGTATTTAATAATAATCAAAATTTAGTACAAATCAAGAATTTTACAAAAAAAAAAAGAATAAAATATTCAAAAAATTTCAAAATCTATCAAAAAACCAAAATTCATCTTTTTAAATTTAAAATTTTCTTAATGAAACACGATTTTTAGTAAGGTGTATTACCTCTATGACCCTAATTACGACTCTTATTGGATCAGGCATACTTCGGATTTAGGCAGCAAATGCTTCCTGAGGGATTTACTTCCATTGGTCACGAACTGCTTGCTATAAGTCAGTAATGATTTGAACCTTAACATGGTCACGTCGAGTACGCCGTCCCAGAATTTCCCGTGTATGCTCTATTGGATTTCCAATTTCATCCAAGCCACTGTTATTCTTGTAATGCGCGGACAAGCCTTATCTTGCATCAGACAAAAATTTTCTTCAAGAAATAGGGCAAATGGCACTACATGATCTTCCAAACATTGTTCATTGTACCTTTCAGCACTTAAATTGCCCCCACGAATTGTAACAAGTTTTGTATGAGCCGTAGGGAAATGCCTACCCACACCATTATTCCACCTCCACCAAATTGAACAGTGATAGTAAAACAACAGTGAAGATAATGTTCACTAGCTCTCCTCTATATCTTAGGCCACCAGTCGGATGAGTACCTGGTAAATTTTGATTTATCCATTAAGAGCACCGCACCCCATTCTTCAACACTCCAATTAAGATGTTGGCGAGCGAAGTGTAAACGTGACCTCTGATAATCTACTGTTAATACAGGTCCCCTGACAGATCTTCTGGATCTTAATCCATATTCATTTAAGCATTTTTTACCGGTATAAATGGAAATTGTTTTTCTATGGACATTAATTAATTATTAAACAAGTACTACAAGCGATCTTCAGCTTGACTTCACTAGCTTGACCTGGTGTATTACCCTGTTTTCCGAAATCTTGTATTACATCAAATGCCGAGACTTCGAGAAATTCCTAAAGCTTTGCGATGTGACGAATACTACGCCCATCATCTTGTAAACCAACAGCTTGTACTATGTCTTCTAGCGTCATCATTTTTTTATTACAAATTTTGAAACAAAGGAAAACACAAAAATTAAAGCCAAACTTGTAAACACATAAAATACCAAATTAAACTTAAAATAATGCTGTGTAATTTAAGACACTATTTCACATTAATAACAAAAAGTTTGTGTAAAACTATTGTTTTTCACAAGTCGTTTAAACAGGTTCACACAATAAAAAAACGTTACTGCCAATAAGGCATAAAATAAATTTTAAAAAAATTAAATAAATGTTTATCTAAAACGAAACAATATTTAAAACTGTTAATGTCGGGTTAATTTTGAACTCCAGTGTATAATCTTTGATAATAGAGATGTGTGTGTGTGTGTGTGTGTGTGTGTGTGTGTGTGTGTGTGTGTGTGTGTGTGTGTGTTGTGTGTGTGTGTGTGTGTGTGTGTCTGTGTGTGTGCGTGTGTGTGTGTGGAGAGAGAGAGAGAGAGATGGCATTAGATAAAGAATCTTTTTGCCACAGAAAATTATTATAAGGATGTTTAAATTGTTATCAAACTTGATTAGAATATTAATATTATATTAATAAAGATGGCGAGATGATTTTTTTGTCAAAATGTTGAGAAATGGTTTAATTTAAGATTTACATTTGTATCTGTTTATATATTTAAACATAACCTGCATATAGGTAAAAAGAAATAAAATAAGTCTTACTCACAATCAATTTAATTTTACCACCCAAACGACCGGTTTCGCTTACTACACTTTGCCAAGCATCTTCAGGTCTAACGGTACCAGGTAAATTAAATGCTGAAATTACAAAGCCCACATTAGGATGCTGTCTTATAAAGATAACAATTACAGTAATTATGCCAATATTACATGTCTGTGATTATTAATATGAATAAAATTGGTGAAGCAGACAAAGTAAAAACCCACAAATTGGTATAAGATAATCTATTGAATTAAAATAAATTAGTAAATAACCAAAATACTACTTACATGCCGGTACAAAATTGTGACATCATAATTTTCTGCCAAAACAGATACCAAATTCAGTTTATCAAAATTTGATAAAAAGCAGTTGCACACCCACAAAATTGTACATATAACTTGTACATTCATTGTCACATACCTATCCTTTTAATTTAAAAAATCCAATAAATTAACACACATCTATATATCTTCTAAATATATCTATGGAATAAATGTAAATAACTTTTAATAATTTAATAATATAAAACATCACTTTCATTTAACAAACAATTACATAATGCCTTATTCCTATTTCATTTGTTAATATCTCCCCCTCAAGAACTTCCCCGCTAATTATCAAACAGTTACAATAAAATAGATGATCACCCATCACCAGCAATCCAGAATAGTTTGAACTATGTTTCACAAATCATTAATTAATAATTCTTGTACCGGCATGTAAGTAGTATTTTGGATATTTACTAATTTATTGCAGTTCAATAGATTATCTGATACCAATTTGTGGGTTTTTACTTTGTCTGCTTCATCAATTTTATTCATATTAATAATCACAGACATGTAATATTGGCATAATTACTGTAATTGTTATCTTTATAAGACAGCATCCTAATGTGGGCTTTGTAATTTCAGCATTTAATTTACATGGTACCGTTAGACCTGCAGATGCTTAGCAAAGTGTAGTAAGCGAAACCGGTCGTTTTGGTGGTAAAATTAAATTGTTTGTGAGTAAGTCTTATTTTATTTCTTTTTATCTGTTTGAAATGGACTCACACACGCAACACATCATGATTTTTATAACCTGCATAATTTCTAGTTTTCTACTAATAGCGACAAAGAGCAATTTACTAAGTAAACTCGTAATAAAAATGGCGCAAACCTCAAATTTTACTTCGGTGAATCTTACTAATAAATTTATATCTAAATTTTGAAGAGGAGCAAGAAAAAATATAAGTAAATATTTTTATATTTTTTCCTGTTCCTCTTCAAACAATGGAGATATGTGAACCTCCGGAATCGCCGGGTATAAGAACGTAAAAAACTCCCCGACCGACATCAACAAACTAAACATATTTCCCAGTGTACCTTCTATTTTATTTACAAACCCTCGGCATAGCTTCTATTTTTATTACTGGTTTATATTGTAGTTTTCCCCTTACCTGTAACTCTATCCTCTCTCTCACTTCCGTCATCCTCCCCAGAGCCGGTCCCCAAACTCCTCTTTGATCTATAAAACTCCTTTTGCTGAGAAGTTAGCACGAGCCGTTCGTATTGTTCGAAGTGTTTGTCGATGAATTCTTTGGAAGTTTCGGATAATTCCGACGATGACGATTCACCTACAATTTTTTATACGATAAAAGTTTCTGTTTTAAATAAGGATCTAGTTTGGGAAAGTGGATTTATAGAGAGAGTAATGGCATTATTTTTGAGGTGACAGGGAGAGATATTAAGAGATATTAGTTCAGTCTATCTGTGAAAAAATCAGCAATTTCATGTTAAAATCTTATACAGCTATTTAAAAGTTCTAAAAGGTATATGAGGGATAGCTTATGGCAAATCCGTGAAGACGTACAGCAGCTCATTTTGCTTTTTTTTAACAATCATAAAAAGTGAAATATCATTTTTTGTCTATAAAACGTTTCTTATGCATCTTTGAGAAAAATGGTTTAAATAAAAGTTGTAGATTTTAAATATTCTTTAATTAGCGAGTTTCCAAATTAAAATACATAAAAAATTGTCCGAGATAATTGCAAAAAACCCATATTTTTTAGCTTATAAACAATTAACTAATTAACTTGTAGGCTCACGGAAACGCCGCTCTCGCGTGGGGCCCTCAGGCGCCGCGCTACTACTGTTCCCTTTGACCAACTTCTGCCTGGTTTTTATGTATCGCCAACTCCGTACCTTAGATTCTTTATGTCACGTATTCCATGTGTTAAACTGGATCACGCTATGTAAAACTACTTACTCGGCTCAATTCTTCTTACTTGTTTAACAATTCTTACCTTGTATTAATTTCCAACAAGGTCTAAGTGTGGTAATTTTTAAACATTCAGGCTTGTGTTAAACTGGGTCAATTATTTTGTTTTTAATTTGAAATGTATACGTTAAACTGTGTCGAATTTATTCTTTATTAATTTGGAATATATAATAATTACTTAAATAATTATTACTCTTTACTAGGCTAATTACCTCTTAATTTTTCCTTCTTTATTTCCTTGCTGTTTACATTACACGATATACTGCAAAGTTTTTCACGCCCTCCAATTTGAAGTTCGACTCTCAAAAAAACTGAGCTCGGACAGGCGGTATTTTACGAGTACCATAACTTTAACGAGTTATACATTTTTATTCCTTCTCAATATATATACAGGGTGGTCCATCCTACACGCCTCGCTTTCTGTACGAAAAACAACTTCATATCCAAAGCTTTTTTCTTCACAGAACTATACAGAACCATTAACACTACAATTTAAAAATATTGTGAATTATACAGAATGCTTCAAAAAAGAGTGGTATATCAAAGTTATATTTTTTCTTAAGGAACATCCTATATATGATCACTTTTGAATTGTCCGTAAAAATATAAGGTTTTAGAAAAAATTAAATATCTACGAATTTTAGAATTGGAGACGAATTTTGTCCTAGATCTTAATAATAGACTATCTGTCATATTTAAACAGATGTTTATTATAGCAAAATTTCTTACAGGGTGGTCAAAATATTAGATTGTTCTATTAGCAAATTCAAGCTGTACATAATAACGTACTTATTTTAAATGAAACACTCTTTATTTTATTAGTATTTTTTGTGGAAAATTTACGTAGCTTTCAATCTATATTAGGGTTTCCTATACCTATCTCCTTTCAGTTTTGAAATATTCAAAGATTTCCTAATTTGTAAGCTTTAACAATTATCTATAATCAAGTATGGCATAGGACACATTATCAAACACAGGCGATATACCTAGAAAAGATACTGTTAAAAATAACATTTAAATTTTATCATTTTATCCCATGGGATGTTTTATTATTTTAGTTGAATTTGACCTAGATGTGAAATTGAATAAAATTCATATTTTAAATGGCATACCATAAATTCTATACCATATTCTGGAAGACATTTATATTTGTTATACGTAAACCCTATGTGAAGTAGAACTATGTGAAGTAAATGATTTGAAAATTATGAACGGATTTTACAAACACAAAAATATACATAAATACACATGGACTCAAGAGACAAGAAAACTAAGATCCATTATTGACTACATTATCATGAACCACAAAAGCTCCATCAAAGTGAAAGACATCAGAGTGAAAAGAGGGGCAGAGTGTGGAACAGATCACAAACTTGTGGTGGCATGGATGGAATTCCCCTATATCTGGACAAAACAAAAACATACATCGATTGTTACAACGGGAACGACAATAAACGAAAAGAGGCTCAAATTACATCTATTGCAGAAAGAATCAATAAAAGATTTATACAAAAGAAGACTAGACCAAAAACTAGAAGAATTCAGATATGACACGTTAGATGAAATGCATGAACACATAAAAACCTGCCTGATTTCAGCGGCCTTAGAAGCTCTTGGAGAAGACGACCAAAGGAACACCCATCAGAATATCAAATTAAGGGAAGACACATTGAAATGCATAAAAGAAAAGAAAAAACTACACATAAAATACCTAAACACCAAAAAACAGGAAGACTTAGACCTATATAGAGCGAAAAACAGAGAGGTAAAGAAAAGAGTAACAAATGAAAAGAACGAACGATGGGAACAAGCATGCACAGAGATAGAACGACATATCGGAGAAACGAGAAATTCAGAATCATGGCGAATATTAAAAGCACTTCAACGAAATAAGACAGAGAAAACCCAGATCGGCAAAATTAGTGAAAACGAGTGGCAAGAATACTACGTAGAACTACTTACAGAAAACCGTCCCCAATTTCAGGAAGAGAATATAGAACATGCAGGAAATGGGGCATACGACCAGATAGAAATAAGCCTGGCAGAAGTTAAGAGAGCAATCAAGACATTGAAGAACAAAAAAGCCAAAGGACCCGGAGGAATACCAAACGAACTAATTAAAAACGGAACGGAAAAGTTATTCCGCATGCTACATAGAATGTTCGAAAGAGGACTAAATGGAGAAGAAATACCTGCGGAATGGACACAAGCATACATCACATCCATACATAAGAAAGGAAACAGGAAAAAATGTGAAAACTACAGAGGAATTAGTATAATATCGTCGGTAGGTAGACTTTACGGGAAAATTATTAAAGAAAAACTAGAAACTGAAATAATAGGAAAAATTGGAGAAGACCAAGCAGGGTTCACAGTAGGAAAATCATGCCTAGATCATACGTACACATTAGAACAACTGATAGAGAAGAAAATGGCAAAAGGTAGACCGGTCCATCTGGCCTTTGTTGATCTAAAGAAAGCATATGACTCAATACCTAGAGTCAAATTATGGGAAGCAATGAATGATCTCGGAATCCGACAAACACTAATAAAAGCAGTTAAAGCACTATACAAAGAAAACAAAGTAGCTATTAAATGTGGAAATAAAGCCTACAATCCATTTAAGACGACAAAAGGACTTCTACAAGGCTGTGCTACGTCCCCTACTCTGTTTAAAATATTCTTGGAAAAGACACTCAAACCATGGAGGAGAAAGTGCGAAGGAATGGGCATACCAGTAAGAGACGAATACCTATACACCTTAAGTTTTGCCGACGATCAAGTAGTCATCGCACAAGATGAAGAAGATCTCAGCTTTATGCTCAGAAAACTAGAAGAAGAATATAAAAACAACGGAATGGAAATAAACTTAGAGAAAACCGAATACCTAACAACAGAAAACAAGGATATGAGAAACCTAGAGATAGACGAGGGAAGACAAATAAATGGAACAGATAAATTCAAGTATTTAGGAACCATAATATCGAACCAGGGAACAACAGAAGAAGATATAAACAACAGACTGAGACAAACAAGAAACTGTATAAGACAACTAAACTCAGTGTTGTGGGATAAGAACATTACGATAAAGACAAAAAAGAGAATATATAACACCCTGACAAGAAGTATCCTGACATATGGGTCCGAAAACTGGACAATAAACAAGAGAAATAGAGGTAGAATAAGAGCAGTAGAAATGGAGTTCCTGAGGAGAAGCTGTAGACTTACAAAAAGAGACAGAATTGAAAACGCAGAGATTAAGCGGAGAATGGGAGTGCAATCAGACATAATCGACTATATAGAGGAGAAGAGACTATCCTGGTACGGCCACGTCAGAAGAGCGGACAGAGGACGCTGGATAAACAAAATCACAGAATGGAGCCCGATTGGAAGAAGAAAGAGAGGAAGACCCCGAAGGTCATTCAGAGATGAAATCGACGAGGCTATGGAGAAAAGAACCCTGCGAGATGGAGACTGGAATGACAGGGAAAATTGGAGAAAACGGTTGAGTGAAGGAAGACAGTGAAAACTGTGGAAATCCTTAGTAGTAGTAGTATACGTAAACCCAACGATTAAGTAAATTTAAGACCACCACATTTTTATTTAAATCTTTTTGTCTTTTAGTCGAAGGTCTTTCAAGAGGCAAAAAAGACTTACAAAAATAATTTATATCCCAATCAAACTACTTAGTGATTAAGTGGACCAAATACTCTATTCGCATTCACAAGCTTTTTACTTTCCAATATTAAGTTAATGTTTAATTGCAAAATAAAGCTATTTTTGTTTTATTAACAAAATATTTAATAAAAATCTACAAATGAAAAAAGCAAGAAACAAATAAATATATATATATATATATATATATATATATATATATATATATATATATATATATATATATATATATATATAGTAAATACAAATACAGGTTACAGATATACATTACATCTCAAATCCAATGAAAATACAGAATTTTTTTTATCCTATTCTGTGCACGAATTTTGTCCATTCTTTCTTGTTTTTCAATAATAGAATAATTCAATTAAGTATTTATTGATTGATATTAAAAACTAGTAGCAATGATACAAAAATAAAATATGAATTAATAAAATGCTTATATTTTTTCTTTTTGCTCTGGTGAGAACCTGATAATTTTGACATGACAGCTTATGACTTTCAGCCACAGATATATTACTGAAAAAATTTAATATTTGATGATTTTATTTTAGGTTTTAAAATATACAAAACTTTTTATAAACAATAACTTTTTTCATAAAACGAAAAATAAAAAAGTTTCTCATATGGTGCCGACTTATTTGGACACCCTGTATAATAATATCGTATGAAATGAAAAATAAGAAAAATTTTATTTGGTATACAAATTTTACTTCATTGTAATAAGCTGTTTTCGAGTCTTTTCGTTAAGTTGAAATTATTTCAAGTTAATTTTATTTTCATTAATTTACCGAAGAAAATAAGAAAAAAACTTTACTCACCAATTAGAGATGGATCAGCCCGAAGATTCGCTATCAGATTATCAGTCAATTCTTTAATATAAGCGCTAAATGGAATTACTCCTTGAGAACTGAAATCTAATTTGAGAAAAATCACAAAAAATATAGAAATTAACATTTTGAGCTTATTGATTTATGTTCATATTCATTAAAATAAGCTTTGACGAGCTTTGAAAGTTTTTGCTTGTCGTTATCTTTTTTGATAATGAAAAACTCGTCTGAGCATACCAGTGGCGGGCTCTCTACGTTTGCGGATATGGATAATGGATAACATTAGAAATACAATGTTAGGAAATTTTTCTTAACATTTTTTGCTTCACAATGGTATTGTAGAAAGTCTGGGCATACTCTTGAAATAAGCGACATTTGAAAGTTACAAGATATATAAAATAAACATTACACTTTTTGTTGCTCCTTTCTTTGGAAAAAAGACAATTTTTAAATAACTATTAAGAAAAAACTATTATATTTATTTTTATAAAGGTTTTTTTCTTTTTTTATACATTGTTAAGACGGTTTTGAGGTATACTGTCCTGCTAAGCTAAAAGGTCCTAACTGACAAAATCGCAGTTTTGTTCTAACGGTACTGGGTGGTAGCGAAAAGCATTCTTTACCTTCTTTTCAAAGCTGAGCTGTCCTATCTATCATTAACTAGCTATTCTAAAGTGATGCTTGTTGTCATAAGTTCAAACTAAAACCTGACTACTAAGCATTACGTCCTATCTTATCTTTACAAACCTGAAGTTTGTAAATAAGACCAACGAGGACACCGATCAACTCTGAATTTTATTGACAAACAACCGATCATTGAACATATAAAGTCTTTTCGACCTACCGTATCTCACTATCGTCGGGAGCATGCTCCCAATCATCTATACTTACCATCGGATATTTCAGTTGCAATGATATACAATGACTACAAAATAAATAATCCTAATTGTCAGGATAGTTATAAACTCTATTGTCAGGAAATTTCAAAACTAAACATATCAGTTACACAACTTTCCAACAATCCAACAGACAATTGTGTAGTTTATGAAAACTATGTATCTCCCAGAAATAAATATAATACTGCCAGGAAAGAGTATGAAAGAGAAGTGGAATCGCAACTAAAATCATCAGATCTCATAGTTTCAGCAAGTCTTCAGAAAGTGACATTTCTTCAAAGAGCAGATATGTTTACAGAAGTCATTTTTACAAGGCGCATATTGCTTTCAACGAGAGTTTTGTTGCTGTCAGGAAAGGTAGACGTAGAAACGTCCGTTCTTCAGGAATTCTGTGGCACGAAGGAATCATCATCATAAGTGGCTCGACAATTTGCTGTGGATCTTGGTCTACTAACAAAGAAGTCGCCACTCCTGTCGATTCCTGGCAACTTTCCTCCAACTTCTAACCCTTAGAATCTGTAGGTCTCCTTCCACATCATCAGTCCATCTCAGTCGTGGTCGTCCATCTAAGTCTCTGCACTTTAACGAATTTCACAATATCTGGATCGGTGTATAACTGATATAGTTCAAAGTTGTATCTTCGACGCCATAGCCCATTTTCATTTACGGTCCCAAAAATCTTTCTAAGACTTTTTCTCTCAAAAATACCAAGAAGTCTTTCATCATTTTGAGATAAGGTCCACGTTTCAGCCCCATCTATCAAAACTGGTCTTATTAAGGTCTTGTATATATTAAGCTTTACTTCACGTTTTATATTTTTATTTTTTAAATGTTTCTGGAGACCGTGAACAGTTCTGTTTACTATTGCTATGCGTCTTTTTATTTCGTCGCTTGTCGTGGTTGTTGCGTTTACTAGCGATCTTGGAAGCTAAACAGTTAGACACTCGCGATATAAGAATAATATCTACTCTGTATTATAATCAGAAGGCAGTCGCACGCATCGAAAATAGCACAACAAATGAAATTCAAATTAAAAAAGGAGTTAGGATTTGTGCTGTCACCAATTCTATTTAATCTCTATTCGGAAGAAATTATGAAGAAAGCATTGGAGGAAGAAGAGATTGGGATAAAGTTAACGGCCAACCAATTAATAATATTAGATACGCAAATGATACGATTTTAATGGCGGAGACAGTAGAAGACATGCAAGCCATTTTAAACAAGGTAGTCATAGCTAGTGAAGAGAAAGGGTTAACAATGAACCTCAAGAAGACAAAATTCATGATTATTTCAAAAAAACAAAGATTGAATGCAAACCTGTACATTCACAATAACGAAATCGAACGGGTGCACAAATATAAATATTTGGGAACAAGCGTTAATAACAACAATGACATCACAGAAGAAATAAAAACTAGAATTGGAAAGGCTCGAGCTGCTTTTGTTAATATGAAGGACATTCTGGGAAGTCATGACATTAACTTAAATCCGAAAATGAGGTTGGTTAGATGCTACATCTTCTCAATACTGCTGTACGGAGTAGAGACTTGGACTTTAAACAAGAACAATACCGATAAACTAGAGGCCTTCGAAATTTGGATATACAGAAGAATTTTGAAAATACCTTGGACAGACAAAATAACAAATAGTGTAGTTCTTCGAAGAATGAACAAAGAACGGGAGCTGTTGATCACCATCAAGAGAAGAAAGTTGGAATATCTTGGTCATGTGATGAGAGGGAAAAAGTACCGATTGCTCCAGTTAATTATCCAAGGAAATATTAAGGCAAACGAAGCGTGGGGAGACGACGTATATCTTGGCTGCGCAATTTAAGAGACTGGTTCCAGTGCACATCTAACCAATTATTTAGAGCAACAGCTTCAAAGATACGAATAGCAATGATGATTGCCAAACTCCGTACCGGAGAGGACACTTGAAGAAAAAGACTAGCGATCCAAGATATGCCCAAAGGTATGGTTGTTAATTTGAATTCTCTGTTGGATATTTCGAGGGTTCTTAGAAACTAACATATATTTGGTTTTTTCCTCGTTTACCACAAGTCCTAATTCACTTGCTGCGTCCGCAAGCCTTGTAAAACACTGCACCATGTTTCTCATACTTCTGCTTACTATAACTATATCGTCAGCGATTGCGAGAATTTGCGTCGATTTATTGAAAATAATTCCATTCATTCTAATATTTAATTGTCTGATTGCCTTTTCCAAGGCAATATTAAAGAGGAGACACGCCAACTCCTTCCCCTTTCTTAGACCATTATTAATGTCAAAGAACGTAGAATTTTCTCCTTCAAGTCTCACGCATGAGCTTACGTTTTGCATTGTTAGTTGGGTCAACTTAACTAACTCAGGTGGGATCCCAAAGTTTAATTGCATTATATATGCAGTTCTTTTCACACTGTCATAATCTGCTTTGAAGTCAATGAAGAGATGGTGTGTATCTATGTTATATTCTAGTGACTAGAATCTGCCTGTGTGCTTGAATTTGATGTGTAGTTGACTTTCCAGCAGTAAATCCGCATTGATATTGACCAACAATATCCTTTGTAAAAGTCTTTCAAATAATAACACATAAACAGAGTAATGCCTCTATAGTTCTTACACTCCAGTTGATCACCCTTTTTATGCAACGGACATATTATTCCCTTCAACCACTCTTCTGGTAACCATTCATTCTTCCATATAAGTATGTACTATTAGTTTATGGATTGCTACAAAAAGTTGATCACCACCTTTTTTATACATTTCCAAACAGATTTCATCGATTCCTGGGGCTTTATTGTCTTTGAGTTTTAAGATCGCATTTAACACTACTTTTCTTATTGGGTCTTCACTGTGTAGTTGACGTTGTAGATTTTGTTAATTTTTTATGTGGTAACCTCCTTCAACATCGTTTATATTTAGATGTTCGCTGAAATGTTGTGCCATCTGTTAAGAACTGAGTTTTTATCATGTAGAATTTCACCGTTAGTGTCTTTACAAATTTTTAATCGTGGTTTAAATTCTCGACGGCTAGTATTTAAGGATTTGTAGTATTTCCGCGTTTCATTTTTATCGAATAAACTTTGTATCTCACTGAGAGTGTTTCTGTTCGTATTCCCTCTTCTTACGTCGATTGATACGTTTTTCCTGTCTTCTAAGACGTCTATACTCTTCTTTTTTTCTCCGTGTACAACCTGCGTCAATGGTTTTTTGATATGCTGTGTTCTTTCTATTTGTGGCCATTTCGCACTAATGATCAAACCAATGATTCCTTCTGACTTGGTTTTGCCCAATATTTCAACTAATTTCTGTAACACAATATCTCGTATATTTGCCCATAGTTGGTTAATATCTTCTTCTTCTTCTAAGTTTTTTGTCCTTATTTGATCTTCTACTTGCTGTCCTCCTGCTCCTTTTTAAAATTGGATATTCTCTCTTTAAATCATGCTTTAACTAAATAATGATCACTATCTAGTTTGCTCCTCTAAAAGACCTAACATCTAATAAGTTAGAGCAGTGTCTTGCATCGATAATTATATGATCTGTTTGGTTAATCGTTTCATTATCAGGAGATTTCCAAGTTCCCTTATGTATACCCCATGTTCTTAGACATCGCAAAGTTTATGATTCTGAGACCGTTATCATTAGAGTCTACGTGTTGGCTCTCTTTTCCGATGGTGGGTATTAAAGTCTCTTGCTATTATTTTGATGTCATTTTTTGGGTATTCATCGTACTCTAGGTCTAGTGTCTTATAAAACATGTCTTTTTCATTATCCTCTTTTTCTTTCGTTGGAGCATGGATGCTAATAATGTTAATATTAGCGAATTTCCCTTTAAGTCTTATTCGACATATCCTATAATCAATAGCTTTGAAATCGATTACACTATGTTTGACCTTGCTGCTTACAATAAATCCGGTACCAAATTCGTGTCGGGTAGGATGTCCACTGTAGTAAATATTGCAGTTATTTTTTTCCAGGATGCCTGAACTAATCCACCTCATTTCCTGAAAAGCAATGACATCTGCTTTGGCATTATTCATTTCTTGTATGAGCAGAGCCGTGGCTCCAGGCTGATAAAGGCTTCTTATGTTCCACGTGCAAATTTTTAAATCAGTATCCCTATTTCATTTGCGAGTTCGTCGCAGGTTAGACAGTCCGGTTTCTTTCTTTGTAGCTCTCATAACAAAAGGTTTTTTACAGGGTTGGGTAGTTAACCAACGCCAAACCCCCTTTTCGGAGGGCCATTTCACCCGCTCTCGTCAGTTCCCGACTCAACTTTCCACCCGGGTTGGATACCGGATCTCCAGTTGGGTTGCTCGGTTTACAGGGGACACCAGCGTGAAGGTGAGAGTCGGATTTGAGTAGAAGAGGCTAATTGGAGTAAACTGGAATCAACTCCATGTATTCGCATTCTACCTCTTTATCCCCCGGCACGAAAGAATATCAGAAAGAAAAAAAGAAGATATAATGTCTACTTTCTAGTCTTTCTTTCTAGGCATTTGAAATATAAATAAAAAATGCAGAATTAAAACTTTTACATTACAAACAATAGCATGTCACGGAAAATGCCTCCAAGAAGACGGTTTTGGGTTAATTTGTAGCAAGACTTGAGGTCTTTTGAAAAACGGACTAGTGTAATTGAAAAAGAGCAGTTTTAAACATTTTAGATCGTTCGTAATGTGAAAGTTTAAATTCAGCGTTTTTTAAACATATTTCAAATGCCTCATTTTTGTTGCCAAAACTTACAACTAAATCTGCCCCATCTGTCTTCTTCCATGCATCAGTAAGCTGTGTGAAAGGATGCTGCCAATACACATAGACGACATGATTGAGAGGTCAGGTGGTTTATCTCGGAGACAATTTGGATTTTTTAAAGGGAAAAGCACGATTGATTGTATCATGAGTGTACTCGAAGCATTGCGCAACAGAGGGGATGAACATCGCTGGGCGGCCCTGCTGCTGTTTGATGTTAAGAATGAATTCAATACGCTGCAGTGGAACGAGGTAATAAAGACAATGGAGGAGAGAGAATGTCCTTGTTACCTGATGAATGTGGTGGCGGAGTATCTGTTCGAGAGAAGGATTATGGTGGAAAAGGGGACGATCGTGGACGTGACGGCCAGGGTACCAGAGGGATCTGTCTTGGGCCTGACGCTATGAGAGGGTACAACCCCCTTCGCATTGGCGGATGACCTCGCTGTACTGGTAGTGGCCCGGGATGAGCCATATCTCAAATACCGGGTTCGGAACGCAGGCCGCATCGTAAAGAAATGGATGACGCAGCACGGACTGAAACTTACAGCAGAGAAAACCGAAGCCATCATTCTGAAGGGGACACGAACAGGCAAAGTGTTGAATTGCAATGTGCGGGAACATGTCTAACACCCAAGAAACAAGAGTAAAGTACCTAGGAGTGGCAATAAGAGATTGGGTGGACTATTGCCACAGGCAACTGGATTATTTCCTGACGCAGGTGCTCACAGGACACGGATGTTTTAGGGCCTACCTCTCTAGGTTCGGAAAGGCTGACACAGATGAATGCCTATACTGTGGATACTCGGCCACTGTAACACATACGGTGTTAGATTGTAGCAGATGGATAGTGGAAAGGGACAGAATGGAGAGATAGACAGGTGTGAATTTTGTTATAGTGAGAGAAATGATTGAGAGAATGATTGAAAATAAATCAGGTTGGACTAACATACACAGCTATATCCGTACAGTGATCAAGAAAAAGAAAGAGGAAGAAAGACAGCTGGACCAACGGCAAGGGTAAGAGTGAAAGATGCTGGAAGTTGAAGCTAGAGAAGTGGGTCACACTGTATGAGTTAGATAGGCGTGAGTCAGACTGTGGGGAAGGAGAAAATGTCAGTCTGGGAATGATGCCGTACTAGGAGTGATAAGAGTCTTCTACGCGGTACCTGGAACGAGACAGGGGGAGCCTCCTTGCTGATGAATGGAGTGTGGATGTGTATGAATGGAGAATGAATGAATAAAGGTAGTGCTTCGATAGTGATGCCGGCCTTACAGCGGCTATTCCGCTTCCGGATCGCTGGATGACAGAGGAGGGTCTGGTTTAGCAGGCAGGCGTTCGGTGTAGACTCGGCGACGAGAGGGTATTTTAAAGTATCTCGGGAACTATCGCCCGGAAAAACGAATCCTGCACTAAGGTCAGTCCGGCGGCGTCCTGGACTGAGATGTCTTTTGAAGATTCCAGACCCACTCTATAAAGACTTATAAAAATTTGAACAAAACACCAATTTTGGAGATGAATTTAGCTACCCTATACTAAAAATGTGAAGTGTTTTTTTTTAACTTTTTAGAGTTTTACTTGGTAGTCTAAGTTTAGTATATATTATAAAGTATCAGAGAATATCATGGACAGCAAGGATCACGAACAACGAAGTTCTAGAAAAAATGAAGAAGGAACCAGAGATTGTGTTTACGATCAAACGCATAAAATTGCAATATCTGGGACACGTTATGAGAAATCAGCACCGGTACTCCCTGCTGCAGTCTATATTGCAAGGTAAAGTGAAAGGTAAGCGAGGACCCGGTAGAAGGAGAATATCATGGCTGCGGAATTTAAGAACATGGTTTAAGAAAACCTCAACGGAGCTGTTTCGAGCCGCAGCGAGCAAGGTCATGATTGCCAATATGATTTCCAACATCCGAAACGGATAGGAACCAGAAGAAGAAGATAAAGTATCAAAAAAGTTGGTTTACTGAGATTGGTTCAATGGATTTTGAGAAAAACATCTCCCAGTTTTGAAAAATGTGATTTCGAGAAAAACACCTTTAAAGTATCTTTACTGTAATTTTATCAAATAAAACGATCATATTTATTTTTTAACTCTAATCGGTCATCCCTGGGGCATATTGAGTGCCCTGTAAATGGTCGGTCAATTGGCTTGGTCAATTGGACCTTCTATTGGCTTGAGGCATACGAACTTTAACGATAGTTTCTGACCAACTCGTTGCTATTTGTCAAATTTTTATTTCCATAAGGTCCATTACTGTCAGGTTGATTTTAGCTCCTTCATTTAAGGCACATGCTGCTATCCAGGAGGCTATCTGTACCATATCTTTGCCACAAAATTTATTTTTTGGAGCTATTTCCCAAATTAAATTGTTGTAACTTTCATTACAATTTTGTGTGCTGAGGCCGAGTCATCTCTTTAATAAATCATCCTCGCTAAGGGTCTCAAACACAGTAAAAGATGACTTTGTATACTAGAATCGCGTGCTGGTTTATGCTTGTAAGCCCCGTTGTTTTTTCCGCTGATCAAAAACTTTCACCACTGTGGATTACAATACTCGTGCCAAGGTTCTGCGTCTGTAGAGATCTTATGGTAATAACCAGCGAGAATTTCTTTTTTGATTTTTTCATATAGGTACAATTTTTATCTATGGCTATGATAGACCTATCATAGTGATAGATATTCTTTTAATTTTTTACTTCTTATTTAATGTCTATATTTTGTCAGTTATTTTTCATGTAATTTTTAATTTAAAATTTAAAAATTAAATTTAAAAACTTTAAATTTAAACTTTCTTAGAGTAAATATATGATGATTAGAAACGAATTGATCAAGAGTAGTGAATCGATGATAAGAACAGCTATTTTATGACGCTACCCGTGACCCTATTTCATGGCGCTAGTTCCGTGACGGTCCCCTCAGCATTTTACTGTAGAGAAAAAAGTAATACAACCCCAGTATAGAAGCTTCGCCTCAAAAATGCCAAAAAGAAATATTTAAATCTTCATTTGTTGTTTAATATTTGCCATGAACACGTGTGCTTGGTTGTATAGTAACTTACAGCTACCTCCAGTCGAATCCAAAATTTGGGCAACGTATCAAAAAACGTAAAAACTGAATTAGGGTGCGGTCAAATATCATGTAGCTACTTTGTTTTACCAAACAGAATTTTATAAAGCAGTCTGGACTAAATGTGTTTGTAATAAAAATCTTATACCAGAATTCATAAATAATCTTTTATAAATTGAAACATTTCTAAAATGATTTCCATGCAAAAAATACAATAATTTTATACCTGACTGAATATATCAAAATGTAAGGTATATAAAAAGAAGATGCAAAGGTTATGTCGATAGTGACAGCTACTTACTTGTTGACATTGACACTTTAATGAATTTTGAATATCAAAATAACAATTAAATAAAAACTGTATCCAAAATGTCTTTAAAAAGTACAGGAGATGTCGATCCTATAAAGAATGAACGAACTGGCAATGTAAGAGAAGTGGGTTCTCAAGCTATTTGGAGTTTATCGTCATGTAAACCTGGTTTGTATTCCTTCAACTTCTTTGTCTGATATATAAAGTTACAGATCAATAAAAGTCTTCAAAATTATTATTTCATAGGTTTTGGTGTCGACCAACTACGAGACGATAGAGCAGACACTTACTGGCAATCGGATGGACAATTACCCCATTTAGTCAACATCCAGTTCCAAAAAAAGACCACCATAAGTGATATTTACATCTATACAGACTACAAGTTGGACGAAAGTTATACTCCTAGTAGAATTTCAATTAGAGTAGGCACACATTTTAATGATATCCAAGAAATAGAGGTTATAATGCTGACAGAACCCTCAGGTATGTCCTTTTCGAATCACTATTGCCACTTTCTTAAACATAAAATCATCCTATGGAATAAAAAAATCTTTTTTCTTATGCAAAAACATAAAATCTATTAGTTTAGAATATAAAATAATTTAAATAATCTGTTTTATGAGAAAGTAATGTTTTAAAATTTAAATATTTTTATTTATTTTAGGTTGGGTCCACATACCAATTAAAGACATCAGAGACAAACCTATCAGAGTATTCATGATCCAAATAGCTGTGACTAGCAATCACCAAAATGGGAGAGACACACACATGAGACAGATAAAAATACATAGCCCCATTGAAAATCCAGGAATACCTATAGAGAATTTTTTGAACTTTTCAACTGTAGAGTTTCAAAAGCATGCTACTGTAAGATAATAGATGAAAATATTGTAATTTCTACTGTGACTGTTTTTTGGTGTATATGTATCAATTAATTGAGAAAAATCTGAAATGTATATGCTGTTCTGCTAAATAGAAAATAGTAATAGTTGAGAAGAATGCAATGGTTTAAAATACCAGATTTGTACATGTATTTCAATTTTATATTTATAAGTCAATAAATTATATTATTTTGTTAAAAAAACTGAAAAATTTGTGTTTTTTTACTTTGGGACTAAATTGTTAATTTGGTATTTTCATAAAACTGATAGACAAAAAATATGTGAAGGACTGTAATATAATAAAGTCAATTGTTAATATTTTTGAGGCACCTTCATGGGATGACAGTTAATCAAGATTTTTTTAAATTCTCTCCTTAGTAATTTCCTCTAGATACCAATATGGTCAATTTTTAGTCTTATACTTAGTTATCCTCAATATTAACATCAAACTTTAATTTTATATGTTTTTGACTTTTAAATTAATTTATGTATCCTCAATATGTTATTGAATTACCTACTAACACTTTTATTTTATTTTTTACTGATGTTATTCTGCCCTACTGAGAAAGAACCCTGTATCTCCAAAATTTGAAAAATTGGGATATTTGCACCATATGAATAATTATGATTTATATAACAATTTCACATAGAGAAAAACCCTGGCATTTAACGCTTCATAGTAATAACCTGGTATATGCTCAGTAGATACGGGTTTTTAACGTAGGATAAAACGATATGCGAGCTTTTTTTTAAGGAATAAAGCAACGTCGCTAATAGTTTCCACCACCAAGTGGAACTATCGTTAAAGAAAAAGAAGAAAGTTTAGGATTATCATGAATTCGTCGATGCCGTTAAAAAGTGTAATTTGAATCGTGTGGTGGTGAAAGAAATGGGGGTTTCCGATTTTCTTATCTGGAAAGACTTATCAACACAGTCAAAATTAAAGAAAACATACTCACATATTTACCCATCACCAATTGTTAAAGTAATTGTGAAGAGAGAGAGCAAGTTTTTAAACATTATGATTGAAGTTAGGGAGGGGTTGATAGAGATGGACTTTTTGCAGGCCCCCACACCTGTGACGAAACCTTTTGGGGTTGCTAAGAAGAGAAAAGAACAAATATTAAAAAACTTAGGTCAAATTATACCGGCGAACCGCCATCAATTTTGGGAAGAACTGCCAACTTCCGATTAATAATAATTTTCAGTTTGTATTTTTAAATAAACGGTTTTCGTAAATACTTATGTTTTATTGAAATGTCCATAAAAAATATTAAATTATTTAAATGTTTTGCCTTTCGAGGCAGTTATATAAATTTTATAATAATTACATAGTTAAAACCAAGCTTAAGACAAATTTGGATAATACGTGGTTTTAGCTAAGTAAACTTGACATAAGTCTTTGCTTTGTTAGCCCGTATGTCGCTTAACTAATGTCCATATGGTAATTTTGCAACTTTTTTTTGAAAAAAGTTAACTACAATGCTACACACTACCCTAAATGATTTTGTGTTATTATTGTACCAAAAGCACAAGGGATTAAACAAAAATCTTTAATCGAGTTTTTCTCAAAACTCGCTATAGTGTAGATACAGGGTTTTTTCTTAATAGGGCAGTATTGGTAAAAAGCTTGTACTACATTCTGCCAAAGAATTTGTTACAGTTGGTTTCATTTAAACACAACAAGAGCAGCTTTTTGTACCAGTACTTCAAGCTTGGAGAGACTGTCCTGTCTGTGCTGTTAATTCAACATGAAGAGGAGTATTTAATGAAGACATCAAAGATTTTTTGGTATATATGAACCTCTATATACTATAAGATGGACTTATAAAATCCTTTGGAAATGATTCACTAGCTGATTCTGACTTTCTGCCCTTTGATAACATTTTTATTCACAGCCAATTAGTAGGTATTATTATTAGCTAAACAAGTTTGTTATACATGATAAATCGGGCCTTCCACTATAAAGAAAACTCTTGATCCTTCATAATGCCACTGTGAGACCCAACCTATAGTTGCCAACAAATTATTGCAGAAAACCCCATTCTAAGCTTATTACAAAGTCATTTTATTTGAGTGGTTTTGTTAAGTTAGCAGAGGTACCAATACATGATGGAAATATTAATATAATATTCCATATATACAGTGTATTGTACTGTAGTATATATATATATATATATATATATATATATATATATATATATATATATATATATATATATATATATATATATATATATATATATATATATATATATATATATATATAATGTATTGTTTTAGTGAAAATTTTTCAACTTTAGTGTCTGTAATTCTTATTATACTTGTAGTTTGTTCCCATGTCTAAAATTGTAGATCATTAAAAGGTAAATATACTGAATAGCAGATATAATAATTAAACACAACATTTATTATGTACTTTCTACATGTGCCAGAAGTAAATAAAGGAATACATTCAAATAAAAGGCATACTTATAATAATGAAAATCCTTATTAATTAGAAATTAATGACTGCACAATCCTTATTATTCTACATTACTGGGATTGGTTAAACTTCTGTGCTTGTACCTAGTTATTTTATATTTGAATTAGGACAAAATGTAGCATTCTTGGATGGTATATATTGAAGAAGAGATGTCTGAGCAAGAAGAATATGTTGATAAAAATGGGACCAGTACAAGTAAAATGGTGTTACCAGCATATGCAAAACAAATAGTTACAAATGTGCATAATGAACTTTGTTTGAAATTGTCTATTCCAGAAGCTATAAGAAACAATATTTTTAACCAAAGTGCCTCAATCAACTGTATACCAGATTTTGAAAAATCCAATTACACCCAGGAAGAAGAGAAGTAATAGAGGACAATTCAGCATTATTGAATCCTATCTCTTGGAAACAATCAGTAAGACCATTTATGAAATGTCTACATAAATTATTATTTTTGGAGTATAGAAAGTTTACATTGTTGAAAAACTATTTTACAATCGGGTTCTGAAATGACACTTCATTGATTTTTTTAAAGCTAATAGTTTCAAATATAAAAAAATCAACAAAAGAATGTCACTTGCGGAGATCAGCAG
Organism: Diabrotica undecimpunctata; assembly: GCF_040954645.1. Classification (NCBI taxonomy): domain Eukaryota; kingdom Metazoa; phylum Arthropoda; class Insecta; order Coleoptera; family Chrysomelidae; genus Diabrotica; species Diabrotica undecimpunctata. The sequence continues at coordinate 43,160,551 of NC_092810.1, read as the reverse complement.
AATACTGTATCATTTATTTAAATGGAACATGGTATGATACAGTAAAGAAAAGTTGGACAAACCCTAGTAAAAAATGCAAATTTGATATTCCCAAGGGGGAAAGAATCATTATTTTACACATTTAATCATTTGGATGAAAAGAGTTGGATAGATAGAGCATTGTTACTGTCCGCTAAGAATATTCAAAATTCATCTTTAGATTATCATGATATTGGACAGCAGTATTTTTGAAAACACTTTTGATTCCTAAATTACCAGTCAACGCTGTAATTGTACTTGACAATGCTCTACTACTTGCCAGAAAAATTCCAAGTTCAAAATCATTGAAAGTAGAAATTCAGAACCTTTTAATTGAAGATGATTTATATTTTGAAGAAACTTATACAAAAAAACAATTACTAGAAGTCAAAGCTTATAACATTTCTTTACTATTTAGTTGGTATCTAAATTCAACAATATTTAATTAAAAGACAAAAATCAAAGACTGGTATCCAAGAGTATTTATTTATGGTGAAACCTGCTACCTGATTTTGTGAGTTAACAGCAACATAAACAAAATTCTTGTTTATTGGCATAATAGAAGCATTCAATATAAGCTTAGACAACAAATCAGAGGTAAATATTAAGATACACACTGAGTAATCTGTACTACAGATATAATATGGTATTTAAAACCATACATAGAAAGATTATATACACAGATCCCAAGTAGTCTGTGCCAACTAAATGGATACATTGAAGGAGTACATACTATGAGAAAATGAGCTTAAAAACGCACAAAGAATGAATAACAAGCATGGCAGTGATCTACGAATTAAACTTACCTATTTAGCCAGCAAATACCTATTCAAGTGAAATTCAAATAAACTATATAAGAAAACAACATTGTAACCAAACTTTTTATTGGTCGATCAATTTATAAAAATTAACTTATAAATAAATTTATTGTGGTGCCCGTCCACGTCCAAATCCTTGCCTGAACTCAACATCTCCGGTTCCTGGACCAACATCAGCCTTCTTGTCAGCTCCAGGGCCACCAGGAGTCCTTCTGTATCCTGCACGGTCTTCTGAAGGTTTAGATGTCTCAGATCTGAGAGCGGCTGGTCTAGGACGGGTGGTTTCTGTCCTTGCTGGGCGTTTCAAGGTAGATGGGACAATTTCTCCAGGCAAGTGTAAGAATGTGCGGAGGTATTCGATGCCAGAGTTAGTCAAATACCTAAAACATGATTTTTTTTGGTGAATAATAGATAGTTTTTAGTTACTGTTAAGAATATATAAAAATTTAACATTGTGTAGACAATAATATTCTAAAATGCGTTTAAACAAAAAGCAAAAGCATGTAAATATGCCAAGATGGAAATTAGATAAAATGCCAGAATATTTAAAATTAAAAAAATGAGATATTACTACATATATCCACTTGTAAAATTAGATTCCTTTTTTAATTATAATTTTCTTATTCAAGGGTTTTGGGCTTTTAACCAAAGCTTATGGTGAAAATATGAATCCAATTTGGCAAATAGGTTTGTTAGATCTTTTTGAACTATTGCAAAAGCCATAGTAAAAATAGACTTGTAAACTGTTTCGGAGTTTCATAATGAGAATTAAGTCATTAGTAGTACATAAAATAAAACTAACAGGTACATTCCCAAAATTATAACCTACAATAAACAAGTAAATAATAAATACGCTTACCAATAATAATGCCTCCAGGCGAATTGTTCCTTTACGTAACCTTTTGATTTAAGTGATTGTAAAGCCTTAATTACTTGAAGGTTGGGGATAGTTTCTAGTTCTGGGTGTTTTGGGGCATGGTAATCTTTCTTGGCTACCATGACTCCCTCTTTGAAGAGGTATTCGTAGATAGCTACTCTATTCTTTTTTGGCATCAACATCCTAAAAGAAAAATTATTATTCAACCGAATATTAAACACTAAATAGCAAAAAACAAGTACACTATATTTCTAGGTTAAGGGCTATTATTATTGAACACTAATTTTGGAAAAAAAAAACACAACAATATCACAAATAGAACATTATAACACATTAATTTTTGTAGAAAAAATAAATATTACTTGAAAATTTATATGGATGATTAAAATATATAATGATTTTTAAAATTCACGTACTTGATAAACTTCTATAGAAGCTGTCAAAAATCAGAAAGAAGGATAAGAAAGAGCATGTCCACTAATGTCAATGTTGTCAACCAGGGAACCAATCAAAACACGAGTAGTCAATTTACAGGGTTATGTGTAGGGGGGAAATTCAAATATTGAATTTGTTATTGTTGTGTATGTGATTAAGTTTAAATATATTAATATTATTGCACACCTCAATTAAACTCAAAACCTCTATTAACTGTGTATATATACATATTTCAGGTAAAACTATGTCTAAATTGTCAATTAAAAATAAAAAAAAAATTATTGTGAATATAAAACAAAATCTATAGCAGAATTTTAAATATAATTATAACAAAACTTGTTGAATAACCCCATTAAATTCAAAATATAAATAATGATACTACGGATAACTGTTTTATATCACTCCGATTGTGACTTACTGTGAATGAACTTTTAATTGGTTTGTAAAGGAAAGTAAAATAAAAAAAAATAATAAGATTTTATTTTCAATAAAAAACAGTACTGAACATTTTATACGTATTACACAAATCAGTTCAAATCAGCACCCAAAGCTGCAAATTTATTTGTAGTAAGTCTGATATCTTCATCATCTTCATCACTATCTGTATCAGTCCCATCTTGACTTTTATTGGACTCTCCAGCCTCATGTTGCTTTATATCACATATTTTTTGCAATTCTTCGGAACTATCACTATCATAAGCAGTGCATTCTTCAGTTTCAACATCAGATTTTGCTAGGATCCATTCTACAACTTTAACATCAGGATGTTGTTTCCAGAAATCTAGAAAATTATTTGATATACACATAAAGTGATAAAAGTGGTTACTTAGTAGCATTACAGCAATTTCTCTTATAATATTTAGGATCTACCTTGCTTATCTGAGTAACCAACGGGTCTAAGGCATAGACAAATCTTTCCATCAAGAGCCATCCTCAGCAAACTATTAGCAGCTCTGTAAGAATCCAATCTGGCTGCCTTTGCGGTGTAAAACCCTTTCTTCTTCGCCCATCCGTCGCATACATCCATAGCTGACCAAGTGTCATCGTTGGTGGGATGCTCAATCCTCAGAATGGACACTAGGTCCAGCCTTTCAGCTGCAAATAAAATTGTTTTAATACTAAACCTGCTGTTTGGAAATTTTTACAAAAAATCATGGCATTTTAACAAGGGAATTGTTGTACGGGCCCCAGTACTCTTAGAGATGAGAGTACTAAACCGTATTCACTTAACAAATTCCCAATCGTCAATAGAACCACGTGTAAGCCAAACAGGGTCGTACTGATGTACGACCTATGTATCATATGATTTTTAAAAATATTTACTTTTGAAACTGTTAGTGTAAGAATTTCTTGAAATTTAATCATTATATCGCAATTAAACTAAACTCTAAAAAATAACACGACCAGTAAATAACTTAACAATAACTATAACATAAATATAACACAATATATTAACTTAAAAATCAACACGATACAATTTGAATTTAAAATGCTGGCAAGTTGGGATCTGTAACATGAGAATCTGTCTCGCTTGAGGTAATAAATTATATTTAATAGCCTCTTGACGAATGAGACGGCGAATATCAACACGTGCTCATGTTTACTGATGGGAATTTGGTAAACGAATGAACTTTAAGCCTCCAATTAATAAATAACGTGATTAAGTTAAAAGATATACGGCAAAAAGGTTTAATAGTGGCGTAGAAAGTACTGAACTGTAAAAAGAAGGAGGTAAGTGGTCTGAGGAAATATAAGAGTTAAGAAGAAGTCATTTATTGGTAAATCAGGTTCGTAAAGTGAATGATCCAGTAATTCTGTACACTAAAACCGCATATCCAGCCAAAAGTTCTGTTACAACCTGCGATTTTGAACGGCATTCACGAAATTTCTCTTGAAGACAATTAAAACTACGATTATATTAGGAAAATGAGTAAAACACGGTGAATCGTAATGGTAAGTTAAACTTACTTATATATTTAGTTGTAGTAAAATGTTGCCCTAGATGCGGTTTAACTAAGCTTCTCGTCCAGCTGAAACACATTTAATAATCAAAAATGTGGGGTAGAAATTACCGAAAGATAAAAAGCTCAAGATAAGTGGTCATAGGAAGTTTAGAAATAAGTTATTTAGGACTAAATCATGACCGAGAAGCGATCGAACCAACTATTCGATATTTTGGATGCTACAACAGACTAAAAACTCATTTTCAGATAATTATAGTTATTGTTCTCAGTCTCTTGAACAGATTTAGCATAACAGCCAATTTTTGGACGTCCTTCACGAAACCCGCCTGGAAGAAAACTAAAACCACGAAAAAGCGAAAGAACCAACAATTCGATATTTTTGGGTGTTACGACAGATTAAAAACCCATTTTAGCGGGTAGTTGTCGTCAAATCTCTTGAAAGATTGTGAAATTCTCCTGGAAACTAGCTAAGTTTACAAGTTAATTATGAAAATCAGTGAAACACGCCTTATCGGGATTCTTTGTCATACCAAAGGTTACAGTGAGTTGATAGGCATATTATTCTTGTCATAATTCAAAAGTATCTGCATTCATCTACATAAGAAAACTAATTGACTTGCCTATATACTTAACAGTAGTAAACGGCTGCCTCAGCTGCGCTATCGGAAAGCTTCCCATCAACACCTGTAATGGTTTGGTAACTTTGGAAGGGAACACCAAGCCTGGACAATCACAAAGTCTAACATTGGATGTGAGGAATATCGTCTGAAAATGTTTAGTGTGTCCAGGTGTTTTGGATACACTAACCACCTTCTTTCCCATCAACGCGTTCATCACTGAAGACTTCCCCACGTTTGGTTGACCTAAACATCCAATAGTAAGTATGCCTTTGTTAAACTTCTCGTACTGGAAAAACTCGGTATCCCCGTTTTTGGTGTGAACGATTTCTCCTATGGTGACATCCTCACTTTGGTCGTTGTACTCAACATTCATTTCCTCCTTGATTTTGTTGCTCCACGAAGTTAAATCTACTTGAGAAGCGACAATCTTCTTACAAGCTTCTAGAATTTGTTGGGCACCTTCGGCTGCCATGCGTATTTTGCCTTTCCTTCTTCTTACTTGAAGGCCTAAGAAAATAGTGTCAATGCAATAATGAAAAAAACTATTACCCTTCCAATTAGTCTATATCGTCTCCTTTGAGGTTCTACACCAAGAAAGAGCTTTTTGTGTAGTCTTACCTGCAACATTAGACTGCTTGCCCTGCAAATTGTATCCAGGAAGTGTTGTAAACATTATTATATGCAAATTTGGGTACCTCTCTTTAAAATAATGCTTCCATGCCACTACCAAGCTAGGAGGGGCTAGATCTATTTTGTTTATTACTAGTATAAAGTCCTTCTTTAGTGTACCAGTTACATATTCGTATAATGATGGAGGAAACATTAGTGCCTGCAAATTAACAGTGGTAAGTAACAAATTTAAGAGTACACTTCTAATACAATAATATGCAAAGCATCACCACAAACACCAAAATAGAAAAAAATATATTAACAGAGCATCCACTGATAAGAAAAATACTTAATCACATACTGGACTAGTATATATTGATTTCAGAACATAAAATTGTTGAAAACAGGAAAAACAATAAGACTAGCAATAATATAAGATATGAATACAAAATTAACCAAACTGTCTATGGAATGGGCAAAAACGATTATAAAAAATTGAGTGAGAAACGAATTGAGCGAGAGTAGTGAATCAATGTGAAGACCCGCTATTCTACGACGATACTCGTGGCGACGCACTCTTGTGGCGCTAATTCCGTGACGATCGCCTCAGCATTTCACTATAGAGAAAAACATTTAACACATTGTCAGAATAGAAGCTTCGCTTAAAAAATTTTTATTAGTAAGAAACATAACATTGAGCCTAGCTCCAATTATTACACAATTAAATTAAATTTAGCCTTCAAAAAATATACCCAAAACACTGCTTTTTAAAGTCCTTTTTTGGAATAATCTCGAAATAATGCTTAACAAATCAAGTAATAAAAAAAAACGTTATTATTAATATAAGAGTGTAGAACATAATTTCATATATGTATATTTATTGAACATGTCTGTTAAATGTTGTGTCTAAGCAAAGACAAATACAAAGCACAGCATTTTATTGGTGCTTTCTTGAATTGACTGGAAATGGACACTTTTTAGGCTAAAGATACACTTAACATATAAAAAACAGTTAAAATACAAAATATTAACCAAAAACGTTATTATTAATATAATACAGGAAGTTGAACATAATTTCAAATATATTTATAACACAAATCAGTTAAAATTAACCTCCCAACAAAGAAAACCCCAAAGAAGTGTTGTTTTCCAATCCTTTTTAACTCACTGGAAGTGAACACTTTATATGCTATAATTGTCCCTATCATAACAATAAACAAAGTGATATATTTATTGAAAAACTCAATTAAACAATATCTCCAAATAATGTAAAATCCAAAGCTAGGCTGTAAAGATCCTGAGCAGGCCAAAAGAGGACAGAATATTTGATATTAAAGAAAAACAAACACATTTTTCTTAATCCTAAATATATTTATTGCATAACTCAATTCAATTTAGTCTTCCAATATAGAAAAATGTAAAGAATATGTTGTACAGAACAATAAAGAGATATATTAATGAAACCTAGGAAACAGCACAAATATTAAACAAAAAGGGCCAAAAAAGAAACATATTGTCAGAGAAACTAACTGAAGAAAAGACTGAAAAAATCTAAAGAAAAGAAAAGGGATAAAAAAAAGAGTGTAAAATGAAATGTTTTGTGGATTACAATATATTTATAGTGAAGAACATACACCAAACCTTCATTTTGTTGTACATTATGATGTATCAAATTTTTATGTCATTTTCCACTATGAAAACTTCAAATAACTGTATGTTTTCATAGTTTTCAAAATTTCACTACATCCCTACCATTTTGATTATCTACCATGAAATAGATAACACCTCAAAATGTCCACTTTTGAGTGTGTAAATGCAAATACTTACAGCGAATCTGATATCTACTATGAACAACACAATATCTGACATTTCCAAAACCCTCCATAGTTGTCTCCATGTTTCCAGATTTAATTCAAATAGACTTAACTCTTTCCAGTCATATTTCTCTTGAATGTTCTTGATATATTCCTAAAATGACAATTTTAGTAAATATATTGTGCATTATACATTATTTACTAGATCAATAACTTCTGATCCTTTAGTGTTAATTATTTGTTGTCTTTTCTTCAATCTTGGATGGTTTAAAATTATTCATCACTTACCAGGAAATAATAAGTATGACTTACCGTGAAGTAACGATGTTCTTGGACCTCTAGCTGATTCTTCTCCAATCCATATTCCCATGGTGGCCTCTTTGGAAAATCTAAAGCTTTATCGAAGTACTCACTTCCATCAATTTCTAAATCCTTTTCTTCTTTGAGTTCCAAGCTGTGTCTTGCGATCTCCTTCTGCCTCAAGACTTCTTGTTGGCTCTCTTTAAAAAATTGTAATGCATATCTATTTGGCCGGGATCCAACATCTCTTGTTGATTGAAAGTTTATTTTTTCGACATCAACACCCGAAGTTTCACCCTCGTCATGTTTTTTAAGAAGAAATGGTGTATTTCGGGAGCCTGAAGAGATTATCAAAAAATTATTATTGACATAAAAGTTTTATTTGTACAAAAATGATTTTTTTTGTTTAGGTAACTAGAAGCTATCACCTTGTTTAGATTGTCTCTTTGCTTTGAGTTGTTCTTTTTTGGCTTTTCCACTAAATGGGACTTTCCTTCTACCTTGAGGCATTATAAAGCAAACTGAAAATTAATTATTACTCAAACACCCGACCATTCAAATATTATTTGTATTATGACATGACCAGCTGTTCGATCTGTCAAAGTTGTTCTTAATATTTCCCCAGTAGATGGCTCTAAGGCATGCTCTAAGGAATGAACCAATGAACTTTATTGTAGAAAAATGAGGTAAAAAATCTGCAACAAAAGTATTAAATTTAAAAAAGTGACTAAAAAAAAGATTTATTAAATGTATGTATAAATAAGATTAAAAAACCGAATAAACTATGCAACTTTGTATGTCCAATATTAGTCTTAAATGTTAATTTAAGTTTTTATGTAGACATAACGAGAAAAACATTAGAATAATTTTTATTATAGTTATATAGTTTATACATAAACAACAATAATGATAAAATCGCAAAGTTCTTTTAAATAACCTAAAATATGTTACGCTTAATCGTCTAAAGACTTTGCTTAGAAATCGAACTTAGAAGGAAAGGTGGTTTAGTCATCAATGTGTATCCTGAAATTTCTCTAAATGTTAATGCCATCATAGAGTGATTTGCTAAGTTGAATAGGCGAAAAGAATACATTTTATAAAATTATATAATACTTACTTATCTTATTCTTATAGTATTTTTAATCACTGAACTTTTATTTACCACTCGTTGCCGGCTGTTGCTGACAATTTGTGAGAAAAATTTCAATACCGAGTAAAAAAATATTTCACTCACTTGTAGCCTAATATGCCTAATTATAGAAATAATTATTCTTGAATTATATTATGTTTTTTGTTGAATAAATTAATTTAAATAAAATGCTGTTTACACTTCTTCTTAAGATTCCTTCTTCATTATGGAAGAGTGGCTATAACTACAGCAAATTGCTCTCTATCTTGAGCTGTTCTTAGTATCGAATGTGTGTCCATGCCTGTCCAATCTCTTACATTCTTCAGCCAGGAGCATTTTCTTCTTCGTGGACCTTTTTTTCCTTCTACTTTCCCTTACATTATGAGTCGTAGAAAGTTATATTTTTTCTGTTGTTTACAATATTTAGGAGTTCTCTCATTCTTCTCAGCACCTCGTTGCTGGCCACGTGCTCTGTCCACGAAATCTTCAGCATCCTTCGAAAAACACATATTTCAAAGGGTTCTCATACGCCTCATACTTGTAATTCCGAGAGTCCATGTTTCCATTCCGTATAGCAATAAGGAATAAATTAATGTTTTTACAAATTGAAATCGGATATCCAACGATAAGATAGAGTTTATTAGGAATGTTTAAATACATTCATTAATATTTACACTTACATTGAGTTATTGCATTTAAATTACTTAACTTTGGTTTATATTTATCCTTGGTTTGTTCTTGATTTTGTAGCCCTAAGATATGTGGGTTTAAATTAATTGTCTTTAAAATACCTAGTTTAAATTGACAGTCCTTGATATTTCAGTATTTATATTTTAATAACTTTCCTTTGGTTTAATAATCTTGTCCACTTGATTTTAGTGTCATCGAGTATGTAGGTCTAAATTATTTTTTTTTTTCGTTTAAGTTTAAGACTACTTAATGTTGTACCTTTCTTTGCACCCGTAGGGTATTTGGGTTTTAGTAACTTCTTATTGGTTTAATATATCGCTTAAAATAATTATTGAGGAAATGGTTCCCTTACATGAAGCACAAATCAAAATCCTATATAAAATTCACCCTTAAGACCCATGACACCCCCCCCCCCGACAAAAAATTCTGGTGCAAAAATCATCTAAATCCTATATCAAAATCACCCTCAAGACCCTCTCCCCGAAAAAAATTTCTGGATCCGCCACTGGTACATAAAGAGATAGCATTGCCTGAAAAAGGTTATTTACTACAGACAGAACAATGCCATTGACTATTTTGGCATCCACACATAATAATTTTTAAGTTACCAGTTGTCAAGAACAAGGTTTTCTGTGTTTTCCACAACCTGAAGAGTGTCTTTTGCAGTAATCATGGCAGACAGAGTTTAAATTAATAGGCTTTGATACTCAACCCAATGCACTGCATGATTGAACTATTTTTATACAATAAATTATTATTCTAAACCACAAACCCAAAGGCTAACCAATATATATTACAAAAACTATCTCTTATCTAATTATGATTTAAAAATAAAAATTATTCTCACAAAATTCCATGTAAATATCATGGGCAATAAGTCAAATTTCAAAAATTACTTAATTTTTTTGCCCCCTTATTTTTGGACACATGGCGGAGTACAAGCACACTAACTTTAAAAAATTGACTTCACTTAATTTGCTTGAGTAACATACATAGAAAACTCTTATGTTTATGCTTCTTTATTTAGTCATCTATCAAGGTTAGTAGAATCTACTAACCTTGGTCATCTACAGTGGCGGATCCAAGGGGGGGTCATGACCACCCCCAAAACAAAATTAAATATCAAACAAATAATGCAAAAAAATAATTTAAAACCCATCAACCCTATAAGCAGGAAGTCAAGAGTTGAAATGATTTAAACTCATTTCTTCTAGGGGTAAGTGTAGAATTATACGGAAGCCTTTTTAAATTGCTCTTTAAAAAATCAACAATTCTAAATACAGTAATACCTCGACTAAGACTTTCACGAATTCAGAGTTACGCGATTTTCAAATTTTGTCAATTCGTCATTTGAATGCCAGAGAATCGTTCGATTATCAATGATAATTACCGCCCACACCTTATTGCTCATTCAATGTACATAACATGACTTTTCGCACGAAATCAGCACATTTTTATTTTGTATTAGATATTTCTTATCTTCAGTTTTGTCTACGAATTGGTTGTTTGTAATTTGAATATGTATTATAATTGTTGAGACTGTGTGCTACATTTTATAATTTATCTATAATAACTATCAAAGTGAATATTGTTGTTGCATTAGCTCTGTCTGATACGTTAGTGAATACAAATAAAGGAACTGGGGGCTGCTGTCCAAGGTATTTGTGAAACAGTACTTTGTCTTAGTGATATTTTAGGTACAACTGTATTACTTAGTCGTCTTCTTCAGTCACCAAAATTAGATTTTAAGAAAGCTACTGAGGCCATAGAGGACACTAAATGCATTCTTCAAAATAAAAGATCAAATGCTGAATCTCTTTTTAGCAAACTTTACTATGAAGTAAACAAATAGCTGAACAACTAGACATTTAATTGAAGATGTCTCGTATAGTTTCTCATCAAACCTGTCATCAAAACCAATCTGATAACTCTTGCGAAGAATATTTCCGAAGATCTATTTATTTACCCCTTTTAACTTCCACCTTCCAGGATATTATTGGACCAACTACTTACTGCATATTTCACAGTAGAACAAGAGTTTCCATTGTGGATTCAAAAGTAGAAAAGAGTCGTGCAAAATAATGGAAATCTTCCTGATTGTATTTTAGAAGTATCAGAAAACTGCGATATTCATATGTATCCAAATATCAGAATATTTCTGCAAATATTAATTACACTGCTAGTCAGTGCAGCAACAACAGAGTGTTCTTCTCTGTTAATATGTCCTAGATAACTCCTTTTTCTGTTGTTTACAATATTTAGTAGTTCTCCCTCAGTCCTCATTCTTCTCAGCACCTCGTTATTGGTCACGTGCTCTATTTACGAAATCTTCAGCATTCTTTGAAAAACACACATTTCAAATGCTTCTGTACGCCTCATACTTGTAATTCCGAGAGTCCATATTTCCACTCCGTAGAGCAATAAGAAATAAATGAATGTTTTTACAAATTGATATCGGATATCCAACGATAAGATAGAGTTTATTAGGAATGTTAAATACATTCATTAATGTTTACACTTACATTGAGTTATTGCATTTAAATTACTAAGTTTGATTTATACTTATTTATCCTTGGTTTGTTCTTGATTTTGTAGCTGTAGAATAGGTGGGTTTAAATTAATTGTCTTAATACCTAGTTTAAGTTGACAGTCCTTGATTTTTTAGTATTTATATTTTAATAACTCTCCTTTGGTTTAATAGTCTTCTACACTTGATTTTACTGTCATATATCGTTTAAAATAATTATTGAGAAAATGGTTCCCTTACATGAGGTACAAATCTTATCAATCGTAAAGGTGCAAAAATCTAAATCCTATATCAAAATCACCCTCGAGAGCCATGACCTTCCCCCCCCCCCCGCCGAACAAAAAATGGGGATGCAAAAATCTAAATCCTGTATCAAAATCACCCTCAAGACCCATAACCCCCCTGGCAAAAATTTCTGGATCCGCCACTGGTCATCAATGGGTTTGAGAGCTACGTCACACCTATTTAAAAATTTTAAATGTTATTTAACTCAAGCAACTGTAAGATGCCTACATTTGGCGTAACTCAATGGTAAAAAAATGAAATATCCGAGATTTTATGTATTTTTTTCCAATTGAGACATTTTAATCAATACTAATAGCTAATGCTTTTCGTTTGTTTTAGTTCTGTACCGTTTACTACGTTTTATAGCGAAGTTGAGAAAGTAAAACAAGAATAAATAAAACAAATCGCATTAGTTGTTAATGTTTACTTAAAATTATTAAATAATCACATCAATTGGAGGAAATGTAGTGTTCAATGAAAAGATCAATATCAGAGACCTCCTTCATTAGATCACTTATTATTACTTCCTTATTAGGCAAAATGGACATTTCGAGCTTTATGTATTCCTGTGAAGCCTTTTCTTCCAATACTTTCATAATTTCAGAATCACGAATAGATAATCTGAAACAAAATAAATTTCCAAGCTCTTACTTTTATAAAACTAACCTAATATAACCTAATTTATGCATATTGCATACTACTTACATATTGAGCAATATTATGCTGATATAATTCCATACAATTGGCCTAAATACTATATTATCTGCGTTAAGGTTGAATGTTTTAACTAAATTTTGCAAATCTGTAAGTATCGTGTTGTAAAACTTGATTCGCAAACCTTGCAGCAACTGTTGCATTCTAAAAACAATAAAATACGTTAAAAAGAGCATAAAGAATATGTGAAGATCTAAAATAAATAAATATGGATTTACTATTTATGGACATCTCTATACAGCGTGCATGGTAGAATTAGTAGATCCACTTGTAAAATCGTAATTTTTAGTTGTTTGTTTCTGTTTAAATGACTGCGGACACTAAATCCATTCGCCAATCTTACAATTTTTACTCATTTTTTCATTAGTCATTGTTTCGTATACAATCTTATCCTAAATCTATTACTAGTATTGATCTCTAATATATAGTCTTTTTTTTTCTTTTAGGTGCTTTTTAGTTATTTATATATAAAATAAGTGATGAGGTCCTCAGAGTTCCACAGCAAACTCTTCTGCAGCTATCTACTTAATTCAATAGCTAGTTTACTGTGGACTGTCCAAGTTCCTCATTTTTTCTCTTTTTTTTTTATTTTAATTTATTTATTTTTTTTAATTTATTTATTTCTTGTATTTTTTTTTATTTATTTATTTTTTAATTTTCTTTTTTTATTATTTTTTTTTAAATTTTTTCTTTCTAACAAATTACAAAGAAATACGTACTCTATATTTACAATTACAATTTGAGTTTAATATCTAAAACATGTTTATATAATAATCTATATAAAAACTCATTGTTTTCTAATGTTAATAAATAATTTAAATTAATAGGATGCTGGACATCGGTCAAAGATTAACCTTATTAGATATGAGAGAACAGTCCAGAATTTTATGTTGTAGGTTACCCATCTGACCACAAGTACATTGTGGACTATCAACTAGATTCATTTTAAACATATATGATGGTGTAAGATAGTGGTTAAATCTTATTCTGCATACAATTCTTGTCATATCCTTTGTCGACTCCATTTTAGCAAACCAAGATTTATCCGTAATACGGTTTCTGATTGCTCTGTATATTTCAGGTGAGAGATCTCTAGTTTTTATTGCAGGTGATTTTAATATTGATTTGAGGAGTCAAACTAAAGATAAAACAGACTTTCTCTATTTATTACAAACATTTAATATATTGCCATCAGTTTCTGAATATACTCGCATATGTAGAACTACAAAGACGTGCATTGATAACATTTTTACAAACTGTGAACTCTATGTAGCAGAAGTATTAGATACTCATATTTCTGATCATCTTGGTCAAAAAATAACTTTCAGTATTAATGTAAACAAAAAAGAAAATATAAAAATTAGGAAAAGAATTTTTGATTCCCACAGTAAAGAAAATTTTAGGCAAATGCTGCAAGATGAAGACTGGGAGGAGCTTTTTTCAGTACCAAATTGGGATATAGAAAAGCAATGGGTTGTATTTATGAAAATCATTTCTTTGTTATTTGACCAATGCTTTCCAGAAAAAAATATAAATAAACATAGAAAATATATCAAATACTATAATACAAATGAAATAAATCAATATAAAAGTCGCTTAGACCTTTTGTTAATATTAAGTAGAGTAGATGACCATTACAAAGATGAGTACAAACAAACAAAACGTCAGTATAATAAAATGCTTGTGGATTCACGAAAAATGCAGTATGGGCAAGAAATATATAATAGTCAAAATAAGTCAAAAAGTCTATGGAAAACCGTTAAAGAAATCACACAGGTAAATTGTATCGATAATAATGTAGCTATACTAGGAGATCCAGTCATGGTAAGTAATAATTTTAATAAATATTTTTTAAATGCTGCTACACATCTTTTAGAAAATATACCAAAAATAGAATTCAGCACCAAAATAGAGTTTAACAAAAACTCATTTTTTCTAACGCCAGTAACTATAAATGAAGTAATTGAATTAATTAGAAAATTGAAAAATAAATTCACTTCAGGATATGATGGGATACCTACAAATATAATAAAACTGTGTGCATATGAGCTAGCTATACCATTATGTCATATAATAAACAATACCTTCATAAATGGGATATTTCCAGACAACTTAAAAATAGCTGTAGTAAAACTAGTGTATAAAAAAGGTGATGCCACTTTACTAGAAAATTATCGTCCGATAAGCCTCTTACCATCATTCTCTAAGGTTTTTGAAACAGTCATGTGTGTCAGGCTTCTCAGTTTTTTCTATAGTGAGGGACTGTTATGCCATGCACAACATGGGTACCTTAAGGGAAAATCTATAGAGACTGCCATTTATGATTTTATAACAAAGATAAATGAAGGTTATGAAAAAAAAGATATATCCATGGGCATATTTTTAGATTTATCAAAGGCATTTGATACTTGAAATCACAAAATACTAATGGAAAAGCTTTACAGATATGGCATTAGAGGGTCAGGTTATAATTGGATAAAATCATACCTATCAAACAGAAAACAGAAAGTAAAATTTGAGTACGAGGGAAGAAATTGCTTCTCTGATGAAGGACTCATTTCGGTGGGAATTCCTCAGGGAAGTATTATGGGTCCTCTTCTCTTTGTTTTTTTATGTAAATGATTTAGCTTTCGACATTACAGACAACAATCAGAATACTCTTATTGTGAAATTTGCAGATGACACTAACATTTTAACTATAGGGTCATCCTTGAATAATTTATTGAATATCGCTAATAATAGATTAGATAAAGCACAGCGATGGCTCAATATGAATAAACTCATACTGAACAGAGAAAAAACAAATTATATCTGTTTCGTCACTAAAACAAATAATAGTACCTTACCAGAAACTGTCTCAATTCAATCGCAAATGGTTACTCTAAACCAAAGCACAAAATTTCTGGGGGTACATATTGACCAAAATTTAAATTTTGGAGTGCATATAAAAGAGATATGTAACAGGTTAGCATCTATCTGCTACTCTTTCAGAATAACAGCAAATTATTTGGACGAAAAATGTAAACGAGTTGTATATTTTTCAAATTTTCATTCTGTAATGCGATTTGGAATAGTTTTCTGGGGGGAAGTGGTAACGCTGAACAGGTTTTTATATTACAAAAAAGAGCAATCAGAACTCTGCTTAACTTGAAATACAGGGATTCATGTAGAGGTAATTTCAAAAAACTAAACATACTAACAATGGCTGGAACATACATATATGAATGCTTACTTTTCATTTTTTAAAATAGACATAAAGTCTTGAAACACATAACAAACCATAATACTAATACACGAAACAATCTCATAAACTATAATATACCAATACACAGACTAACAGAATCTGAGAAAACCACAGAATATGCCTGTATTAAATTCTTTAATAAACTGCCTTATAGCATCAAAATAGAAACTGACATAAATAAATATAGAAAGTCTGTTCAACAGTTGCTCATACACCTTGAATCGTACAAAGTGGAAGAATACCTTCAAGCTGACCTGCAGAGAGACTGAGGGCTCTTATCTAAATGTCACTGTTATTATCCTTATATTTTAATATTACTTTTATGTTAAGTGTAGGTTGTTACAGCAACCATTACAAATTATAATTGACACCATTCTATTGACAATTTATATTTGTGTGTAACTTGTGAATCCTGAGAATACAGCTTTTTTCTATTCTATTCTGTAATGGTTTCCTATATATATATATATATATATATATATATATATATATATATATATATATATATATATATATATATATATATATATATATATATTCTCATTAATATACCTTTCTTTCCATTCTTTCTTAAGCTCTTTGAACATGTATGATTCTATATCTCTAGACGTACAAAGATAATGAATTCATACTCCTTGTGTCACAGCGTTTTTTGCCAATTCATCTACAATCTCATTTCCAGTTATTCCACAGTGGCTTTTAATCCATGCCAACTTAACAGTTTTGCTTTGTGACCGAAGTTCTTTAATTTTATTTATTATATATAATTCAATGTAATTTACTTTTGATTTAGGATTTAGGGCACTAATTTTACTTAAAGAACTTTTGCTGTAAATTATAAACTTTGAATGATTTATATTAGATAAATATTTTAGTGCTTCCACTATCGCTATTAATTCAGCTGTTTATATACTCATGATGGAATTGAGTTTAAACATTTTACTGTTTTTATTATTGTTATCCCAGTATGCACATCCCACACATTCGATACTTTTGGATGCATCTGTATATAGCATATAACAATATTTGAACAATTGTGAACTGTCAGATATAAACATTAATTTTCTTAAAGATAAAGGTAAATTGCTATAGTCCCTTAAGAAGTATACCTGAACTTGTTCTAGAGTATTAAAGTCAATATTCTAATTTGGGTTTAGGTCATATTTATATAGTTATTTATCATGTATTGTCATTTTTGAAAAGAAATCTACTATATTTAGAGTCTTCTTTTTTATCCAATATTTTTCTGTAAGTCTGCTAAGAACAGCTCGTCTATTTTGGATATTAAACTTGACTTTTTCTCGTACAATCTAACTCAAAGTCTGATGCCAAGTGTTTTTCGTCTTATATCCATTGGCATTTCACAGCATTCGACTTGTAAGTTACTAATGGGTGTACTTCTTAGGGCTCCTATACACAATCTAAGGCATTTATTAACGATTTTGTCTATTTTGTTTAAATGACACTGTGATGCGTCACTGTATAATATTGATCCATAGTCGATTATACCTCTTATATTATTTTTAAATAATAACAAAGAAATATTTGGATCTGCTCCCCATCGTAAGTTTGACACGAATCGAAGAAGATTTATTCCTTTTTCTGTTTTTTTTTTAACTATATTGTCTATATGTTCTTTCCAGAGAAGCTGTCTATCAAGAGTAATAGCCAAATATTTAACATAACTTTGCACTGGATAGGAGACAATGTTTATTACGATGTAGTTGGGTATCTCTTTTCGTTTTCTGGTAAAAATACATAATTTAGTTTTGGAAATAGAGATATTTAGTCCATGTAATTCACTCCATGTTTTAATATGTTGGACTCCTTCTTTAATGGATTTGACTGCATTTTCTATTTCAACTTATTCTTGATAAATGACTATATCATCTGCAAATTGTAAAATTCTTGTGGAGTTTAAATTTTTTACTAGATCAGCAGTATAAATGAAATATAACAACAGGCTTAATATTCCTCTTTGAGGTAAACCATCCATTTACAGAGGTAAATCTTTCTACAGTCATATAGTTTTATTATTTTTTGACAGAAACATTCAGGAAGACCTATTTGTGTCATTTTGTTGTATAGTATACTTAAATTAACATTGTCGTATGCTGATTCAACATCTAATAAAAGAGCTGTTACTGAAGAATTTGACGTAAACGCTAAATTTATATCTGTTACCAAGTGGCTCACTGCTTACACAGTAGAATGATTTTTTCGAAATCCAAATTGTGTTTGTGACATTTTATTATTTTTTTCTAACCATTTTTCGAGCTTAAGTTTTATCATTCTTTCTAGCGTTTTTGTTATGCAGGAGCTTCATGAAATACCTCTATAAGATTCTGCCGAATCAGAATTTTGATTTGCTTTGAGTAGTAATTTTTAGTTGAATTCAAATATTATCACAATATTACGTGGGTGAATTGTTAAGTCATACATATTATTGTGTGTTTGGTTTATTGACCCTTAAGAGGAAAATAGCTTTGTTAAAGTTTCAAGGACAACAGGCAAAAAAAACAACAATTCTAGTATAAATGTTGCAGAGGATGTCAAAAAAAGAGCATATAGACATGTTTAAGCAAAAGCATCATTTACTTACGATTTATTGACGGCTGTTAAGAATATTTTTCTTCTTAATGCCTTCTGGGAATTTACATCAACTAATGGTAATACTACAGGACTTTCGGTACAGTCTTTATTTTCTTCAGTTTTTTTAGTTTTCGAGGGAAAATTACTGTCTTCCTTCTCTAACATTACCCCGCTAAAGAAACACTTCACTTTGATGGTCAGTTCCTTATTTTCTTGTTTAATTTTCGCTAAAAATGGCAAAGATACAATAATTTAATAAAGCTAATACACACCATACTCTTTTAAAGTCATGTAAAATATATAAGTAACATTGCTTCTAGTACTAGTATTGTAGTAAGTAATTTAAATTGCAAGAAACTAGGCCTTACAGCAAAACAAACAATATTTTGTGGTCTTTTTCCAACAAAAAAAGTTATACGCTGAATTTTCTGTTAACAAGACAGATCTTTGACTCGAAATGAGACTGCATAATTAAAACAATCGTTAGCTAAGCTTTTATAGAGTAAGATCCCAGAGCGATCAGACATAACTTATTTTCACACAGATGAAACCTTAGAGTCTCAGTAGCGTCTCGCGTGCTTTGAATACCTGCGTATTTATGAAACTTGCTGAGTGACACCTGGGCAGGTACCAGGTGAGAAAGGTAACTAAAAATAAGAGCTATTTAACTTAAATTTACATAACTGATTTTTATACATATTTTGTAGAATATTATTTTGAAAATACTGTAATAAGTGTCAGACACTTGTCATGGACCAGAACTTTTGTCAGACGCTTTAAAACTCCACTAAAATTAAATAAACTTTACTTACTTTTACATGTCTGATTTTTAAATATGTTATTAATGGAACTATAATAAAGTTATATTTAATCAGTCAGACAAATTAGAATGACCAAATATTCCTCAAACACAAAAATGAGTTCACCAGAAGTATGAGCGCGAGAGTGCTGTGCTTGCATTTCAGAATGAGTGAGACATTGCGATAATTATGTTACGATATATGCATAATTTAAAAAATGATGATTCGAATGTATGGTTAAACGCAGGCACCGGAAATAACCAGAGATACATTAATTTGACAAAGGTTTACGAGTACTTGGGACCATCTTTATGTAGAAGTTTGCCAGTGTTTCACGCTCTAACTGGATGTGACTTTAATCCCGCCTTTTTTTAAAAAGGGTAAGCAAAGACCATTCAATATATTAATGAAGAAACATGATAATCAGCGAGCTTTCATGCAGTTTGGAGAATCAGAGTTGTTTACCGATGAAGCCACCCAAAAAGATATTTTCAAAATAATCCAAAAATTTATCTGCGAAATTTATAGTTTTCCTGATACGTGCAACATTAATGCTGCCCAGCTTCAATTGTTTTTAAATAATTACAGCGTATCTAATATTAACGAAGAATTCGATCGCAAAAATTTAAAAAATTTTGATGCTAGCAGTTTACCACTATGCTAAAGTGAGTTATTCCAACAATTTCACCGTGCTAATTACATTTTTAGCATATGGAATAATGCAAATGCAAAAAAACCAACCATTTTAACTCCTGAATACAATGGGTAGATATTAGAAGAAAACCAATATCACTTTCATTGGTTTGATGGTGACCAATTACCAGCAAACGTTAGTGAATTCCTTCAAACTTCAGGTATTATACTTTGATTTCAGGTTTAGAATTTATTATGTTTGTGATTTTCTGCTTTTTAATTCTTTGAACTATTTTTTGCAAAACAACCAGCCAGCAACAGCATAACTGATAATGATGAAGATGATGACTCGGATGAGCAGCATCATGATTGGTTGAATGATGAAAATTGTAATAATTGCGACAATGAATATAATGATTAAAATATAGAAAAATGTTTGTTTCAATCAATCCCAGTTAAAGATTTTTTACAAAAATTATTTTTTTTTAATTATCCTAACTAGTATCTTTCTTACAATAAAGTAAATATAATTTCTTATGAAACCAAATTGCTCCGAATTAATTAATTATCCCAAATATCAATACAATAATTTACTTTAATATTTATCTTAATGCTAGAGTTCATCATATTAAAATAGAGATGCAAAAATATTTAATCGGATCGAAAACAGTAAGTATTCTTAATGAATTTGAATTTTTTACTCTGTGGCTCATGCGCACAGCACTCTCGAGCTCATACTTCTAGTTAACTAATTTTTGTGTTTGAGGGATGTTTGGTCATTCTAATTTGTCTGACTGATTAAATATAACTTTATTATAGAACCATTAATAACATATTTAAAAATCAGACATGTAAAAGTAAGTAAAGTTCATTTAATTTTAGTGCAGCTTTAAAGCGTCTGACAAAAGTTCTGGTCCATGACAAGTGTCTGACACTCATTACAGTATTGTCAAAATAATATTCTACAAAATATGTATAAAAATCAGTTATGTAAATTTAAGTTAAATTGCTCTTATTTTTAGTTACCTTTCTCACCTGGTACCTGCCCAGGTGTCACTCAGCAAGTTTCATAAATACACAGGTATTCAAAGCACGCGAGACGCTACTGAGACTCAAAGGTTTCATCTGTGTGAAAATAAGTTATGTCTGATCGCTCTGGGATCTTGGACTATTAGGGTAAGTGGCTGCACTAAAATTCAATTTTGCTATGGTTATAGTATATCACCATGGAAAACAACAAACAAATCCTTCTAACCCACACTAAACATTATTAGTATAGTCTAATCTAACTTGAAACATTTGGAGAAGCTTTTTCATAAAGATTTTGATTATCTGTTTAACTGATATGATGATACGATAAAAAAAAATTCTAGAAATATGTAAATTTGTAGACATCACTTGCTGAGAATCTTTTTTAATAACAGCAAAGTTTTTTTATATACAAGTAACATTAAACACAATAAAATGGTAAAATACAACCAAATATGTTACTAGTATAGCCTAGACAAGATTTGCTAACCTGAAATTCATATCTGCGCCAATTACTGATTATAGTGTATTTTACCAAGCAGTTACAACTCATTTTTCTGTATTTTTCATTAAAAAAAGGGCTCTATAGTGCATTTTACTGGGTGGTCACTAATTTTTCTGTATTTTTCATTAAAACGGGACTGTTTCTTTGCAGATCTTTAGCAGTGACTGGGATGTTAGTGTTGCCCCATTTATACAAAAAATTCATAGTTTCTTACAAATCAACAGTTTTTACAGAATTTAAGTCAATTAATATAGTTTATAACATTCTTCTAAAACTTACTAAGATATAACAAGATTTTCATAAAAGTTACCAACTGTTTATAACATTTTTTACAAATTATGAAGATTTTTGGACCACATTACCCAGTTTTAGGACGATATTTACAAAAATTACCTACTAAATTTTAAAACCAACAAACTAATTTTTGTACAATTAAGTGTAAAATGTTAAGTTGTAAACATCTGGTGAAACTTAAAAGGAAAAACATAGTTAAGTGACGTTGGGTTAGGTTAGGTGATATTTAATAGGGTTATAGGAGGTTAGGTAAGGTTAATAAACTTCATTTGTCTGTGGAGGCTTGAAAGAGCTACATATATACCTAAACGTGTATTGTGTTTGTCAATTTTAAAAATTATAATACAGTTTTACATAAGTTTTTGACACAGAAAAACCATTCTTAACATGGTTGAATTTGATGTCATGAGAAAAATATTATAAAAACATAAATTCGACATTTTTACATTATTTCATTAATTGATACACTCTATGTTTACACTAAAAAATAGACCTGACCAAAAAATATTGACTTACCATAATCTGGCGGAGGCTGCAGCTTTGTTCCAATTAAGGAATTGTCAAATTTTTCGTCTGCCATTTCCCTTAAATTTAGTCTTCTACATATATCCATATATTTAATTTGTTGGTCCCTCTGTAAATTGTCTATTTGCAATTTTTCAAAATACTCACTTAATTTTTTCTCATTTAAAACGGTTTTTATTTTAGGTTCACCATATAAAAATATCAGAGATTCTAAAGTCAACCATTCTTTTACAACTTTCTTAATCTGATCTTCAATATCGATTTTAGGAAGTTTCATAGACTTTGTTCTTGTCTTTTTAAAGCTAGGCTTCATATGTGGTATACTGTGTGAGGATTCGAATGATTCTGGCTTGTTTTCAATGTTTTCTTCATTTTCAATTATCACTGGAAGACTAGATGACTTTTGTAAGGGATTGTAGCCTACAGGATCCTTCTTTACTTGTACAGTTGGCTCGTCTTCCTCTATATGTTCCATTTCTGTGATTGTTTGCATGGTTTTGACCAACTTGGACTTTTTCTTATTTCCTGAAACTTTAAATCACTAATCACTAAAGAAAATGAACAGAAAAGAAGCTCTTATTCAAAAAATTGAGAAATTAACTGTTGTATGATAAAAAATTGACAGGAATACCAATAAAAAGACATAAATCAAATAATTTTTAGATAATATATCAGCAACGAAGTTGACATATGCGCCACTTCACAGACTGTCTATAACAGAGAGAAGTCCTTTGTATGTGTGTGTTAAATTTTATATTAGTCTACCATCTGACATTCAACAGGAAACACACTATAGAGCTTTTAAAAGAAAGGTTTTTCAACACCTAGTTGACACTATACTGTGGCGGAGTACCTGGCCTATCCTTCTCCTTGATCAGCATATTTAATTTGTAATGTTAATATATTTTAAATGTGTGATGTCAATATATATATTTTTTTAATCTGTAATTAATAATGTGATGTTATTTGCTCAATTATGTTTAAAAATTTACTCTACTCTACATAAAAACTGCCCAAATAAGTTATGGACATTTTTCACATTTGGTCCCAGGAGAAGTTAGCCTCAAATTAGCTGTCAATTAAGTTTCACAATAATATAATAACAACAATAATAGAATAAACAACAATCAGAATGCCCACTCTCAGATGCCACCTTTGAAGTTTGTCAGCATGAGATCTCCATATTTTAAACGGAAACATAGACTCGAATTGAGAAATCTGTGACAAGCTACAATAGAACTGTAATTTAAATTTTTAGAGATTAATAATTTAGTACATTTGAAATAATTTAATCTATTCCTCAGCTAAAAGTACGAATAAATAGTGCATATTATGTCTATAGCTGATTCCGTCTGCACGAAAGAGATGCGCATACTTATTTTGTCAAGCAGAGTGGGCATTCTGATTGTTTATTATTTGTCTGTGGTGTTACCATGTCCTTATAATCTATGTTATATGCTTCAAATACAAAGAGAGAAAGCTTTTAAAAAGTACATTTTTATTATATTATTTTATGTACTCTGCAATTTTATGATTTATATGAATTAATATTTGTTTCTTTTGATATTAATTGCAGTTAATTATTAGAAATTTTTTTGGCAATTACCCTTTTGTAGGTTAGCGGATAGATTTGGCAATAGAGTCAGAATCCAGTTGCCAGATTGCAACAGATGTCTTTTAACTTTATTATTTATACTGATACTTTACTATTTACTTTTAAAAAATTTTTAAAACTATTTACTTTTTCTTTTTTGATAAGTAATTCTAAAGTAATAATTTTTAAATAACTTATTGCTTTTGATTGCACTAGCGGACCAACTCGACATCGAGTTTTTTAAATGAAATTTTTATTTTGCGAGAAAAATATACAATATATACAATGACCGGAAGTAAAAATATTTTTATCAATAACTCAAAAACTATAAATGATAATTTCGTGAACTTACATTTTTGAACTCTACGTTGAATTCTCTATTGATTTGACTAATAAAAACGAAACCGGAAGTCGACCTCAAAACCGGAATGCAATTTTTAGTTCATCAAATGTCGACATGGATATCATTTAGCAGTTAATTTTGCATGCTGATCACGAATCCGGTGTCAGATTTGCTCTATCTTGACGTTTTATGCGCGTTTCGGGTCACTTCCGGTGTCGGATCGCAACCGGAAGTACATATTTAGATTCGTCTCGACGAGACCTTTCGATCCATATATACATTGTGGGGTCTAAAACTTAAAGTAAATTTTAACTTCCGGTCATCTCAAAACCGGAAGTGAATTTTTGTACCAAAAGTATATCTTGACAATCTCATACGTAATACTAATAATATTCCGAAAAAATATTTTAATTATCTAATATGGTTTTTGAGTAAAGTGGTGGACAAGAAAAGGGCTTAGCGTTTTAGTATATAAGATATGTTTCATTTGTAATGTAAATTTCAACACTGCCATACACCAATATTTCGTTCTGTCAAACTTATTTGAGGTTATCTTCACTGAGACCAAATGTGAAAAATGTCCGAAGTTACACTTACCTTTATTAAAGAATTTATTCATAGGGTTTATATTAAAAAAAATTTATTTGGTTGAGTTTACCGAAAGTACAAGCTGAATATAGCCGCAAATATCAAAAATATTTCGGTTTGGCAGTGTTGGCATGTTTTTATAATGCATATGTTGTATGCTTCAAATATAAAGAGATAAAGCTTTTAAAAAGTACATTTTGATTATACTATTTTATGAATTCTGCAATTTTTAATTTATACGAAGCAATAACGAGTAAATATTTGTCTCTTTCGAGATTAATTGCAAATATCTGTTGTAATCTGGCAACTGATGATTAGATGATTGCCAAATCTATCCCCTAATCTATCAAATGGTAATTACTAAAAAAATTTCTAATAATTAACTGCAGTTAATCTACAAAGAAACAAATATTTACTCGTTTTATATAAATCAAAAATTGCAGAATTCATAACATAATATAAACAAAATGTACTTTTCTAAAGCTTTATCTTTTTATATTTGAAGTATACAGCATCTACATTATAAAAACATGCCAACACTGCTATACCGAAATTTTTTGTTCCATGTTTGACATTTGCGGCTATAATCAGCTTGTACTTTCGGTAAACTCAACAATTAATTTTATAATATTTATAGGAACAGTGGGATAACAAGACTAATTTACCTGTTGGTTTTCCTTTATTTTGTTCTCTGCTGGTTCCCTTTTCTTTGTTGATCATATCTTCTAAAGAAACATTAGTAAAGCTTCCCACAGAAGTGAATAAAGGTTCAACTATAGGTTTAGATATGCCTTGGTCTATATATTCACCTGGTAAGCCCCTAAAAATAGTTAATACTTTTGGTAAAAACAAGTCAAATCAATTATGATAAGTTTATTAGCAATTTTTCATCTTTTCTGTCTCATAAACCTTAATGAACTTCACACTACTGTTTGTTTTATTTATTTTGATTCTTTTTTTATTGTTACTTAAAGATATCACTCCAAACGACTACTATTGAAGTTCACAAGTTATGTGAACAAAGTTAACCTTTAAAAATACACAAAAGGGTCAACTTACCCTCCTTCACTTCCTAAAAATTGATACTCTGGAATGGAATCTAGCTTGCGTAACCACAAAGGACTGTCATCAATCTGTTTTTTTATATGTAGACTAGCTTTATAACAAAAGTTACTGCAATAGTTCTTTCGATCTGTAATGTCATAAACTTTGTTATGCCTAGTTGATATGTAAAACTGTTTCTTGGGCATTTCTGGAATCTTTCTTCCACATACTGAGTAGCCACATAGTTTTGTAATAGCCCTTTCTTCAACTATGTCTTGATAATGTGATTGATTGATGTATGGAAGCTAAAATTTAAAAAAATACATTAAATTAATAATAATAATAGTCTCCCGTTTTATACCAGTTCGCGGCTTTGGGAGTATAGCAGGGTAGTCTGCTATATCTAGGGCCTACGGTATACAAGGAAGGTAACATGGCCAGTGCTACGCTTCAACCGCCTATTATTACCCCTGGTTTTACCCAAGGTACTCATTTTATTCAGGCTGAGTCGACCTGGGGCCTAGACATTTTTTTTTAAATGTCTAGTTGTTCAATTTTTTAAAAATTGACAAATATAATATTTGCTCTAAAATGAAAATAAGATTATACCAGGAAGCTCATAAGAACAACATATTTCTAATGCAGTAGTTGTTAGAACAATATTTGTTCATCAGGTTGGAAAGTGCTGGAAAACAAATGACTGTTGACTAATAAAATGTTTCATAGGAATTCCCCAAAAAAGAAAATCAAGTTTGAAAATTAGCGTATGTCAAACAAGCAATAACATTGAGAGGTTAGACTTACACATCTGGTAAATATTTCTGGTCTCAATTTTCCTTCTATTGAAAACTCAACAATTTTGAACGCTCTCGTTTCGCATTCTTTTTTTCTTTGAGCAGCAATCTGGACATCTTTTCTACAAACAAAGTGATTTTAAGAAATCATGCAAGATTTTGCAACAGTTTTGTCCTATTTTTTTTATATAATAACTTTCATTTATCACTTACTGCGTCTCTTTGGAGCTACCTTCTGATTGAATGTTTTTTGCTAGTTTAACGTAATCATCTAAGGAGTCTTGCATTTTTAGTTCCTAAAACAAAAATACACCATTGAGACTCCTGTTAGTCTTTTAGTCTTGGTCTTTTATGTATCTATTCTATTCTATAACTATAACTATTGATACCGGAGACGTCAATATAAATCTGACACTGACGTTTGTCTAGTTTGAAATAAAAAAATAAGAACCACAATTCTTCTGCCTTAAAATTTGACAATATACCGAATTTTCATTCGGAATTCAGCTAAAGCTCAACTCACACAAGGTTAAGTAATTCTGCTTGAATTTTTATATTATGTTGGCTAAATTTTGTTTTTAATCAGTTCTTCATTTTATCAATGAATTTTAGCAAATTTTCTGAGCATTTAATTTTATTCATCAACATCTTCTATTTGTAGATTTTAACTTACACCTTGGAATAAGACTTGTTTATTATTTTTAATATTTAACTATGTTTTAATGTATAATTAAGTAATATTTAATTAAAAATTAGGAAGTTTACTCGTTTCAGAAAATAGGAAGGTACTTATACACCTATTTTAAACAATATGTGAATGAGTTAACTGTTAATCTGAGGTATTCAAGAATATTTACTACAGGGTTCACCAATTATTTTTATACTTTAAACAGGTGTGTTTATTTATTATATTTATAAAATATTTTCCATTAAATGGCGAATGATCCATTTTATGACGAATGATCGGTTGGTGTGATCCCACTTTTAACACAAAATGACTGCTTGGCCACTATTAAGGATGTTCATTGTCGTCTTGCACGAACAGAAGAAGAGATGTAACCTTGTTTAAACACAGTGTCAAAAAATAGAAATTTTTTAAGACTCCAAAATATTTATTTTTGTAAAATGTATTGTTGTTAAGTGTAAAAATACTAGTAGTGCGTGAGTGAGAGTATGTTAAAGTTTGGCAGCAAAAGAAGCACATATAGCACAATTCTAGGAAAAACGACAGGTAATTTTTAAACAATTAAGTAGTTATCAGAATGTTATCGTATTTAAATTGGAATTGATATATGCGCTCATTACAATGCATAATTATTAGAAATGACTTCATATGTTATGACAATTCTAACTATTTCTATTACCTATACAGGTTTTTCCTAATTTGGTGCTTTACAACTTTGAATATTTAGTAAAAGAAAATATATATATCTATATATAATCTTTTATCAGATATAAAAGATAAAAAATTTTGTAAACTATTTCTTTAGTACATTTTCCTGTTTGTTTTCTGTTCACACAAAGAGTCATTCATACTATAAAGTTATAAAGATTTAGATATCTTTGCTTATGGTTGTTTATTTAAAAAATTTATTAAATAAAATATGATGTTGTAACTGAAACAATGTGTGGTGTGTACTAAGTTAGGCCCAGCGTGTTTAAATACGAATATGAGTCATTTATTGGTAAGCATTTTATTTGGTATATCTACAGTTTTTTAAACTAAATATTAAAGTGATATATAATTTAGAAGATGCCAAATGGTACTGGCACTGTTCAAACATGTTCTCAGTATTACAATAACTTTTCAGTGTTGGGACAGAAGGAATATCTAGTGTTATACCAAAAAGTTCCTTGTTATATCTTTGACATTATGGTATTTGAGCCATTGTTGCAAATTCTCAAAATTTCTTTTATTAAGACACTTATTTTCAATGTTTATTCACAAGATGCCATTATTTTAGACACTATCCAGTCGACAAATTAATTGAATTTCATAGTATACATGGTATGCATTGTACAGACATTTTCTGTGAACAGAAAATAACCTATACCTACAATATACCTAGATATATATATATATATATATATATATATATATATATATATATATATATATATATATATATATATATATATATATATATATATATATATATATATATATATATATATATATATATATATATATATATATTTCGTAGGTAAAATTACACTAAATTTTGCAACAAACGATGAGGTCACAGTAAAAAATTTACACTATTTTAATGATATTAAACAACATTAGTTTTCACAAGGGGTAAACCAGTTCTTCTTAATAAATACATTACAAAGTTAATTACAAACAAATTGAAAATCATGAACACATTCTTTAAACATAAAGATATTCATAAATACATTTGAGGTGCTCGAGGCTGGAGAAATTGAATCAATTTAATGCTTCCTGATAAACAATATTCTTGTTTTTTTTTTGAGTTGCGTAAATATATAACCATGACAGTTTTCCTAGGTTCAAACATGCGACATATAATTGCCCTTGTACAAAATGTGGAAACTCATGGAAATTGTAAATACCAAAATCAAATTTTAAGTCTGGTGGAATCTGAAATCATTGATATACACACGATCAAGACATCCTTTCCTTTGTATTTTCCCTTGATGACTGTTGTCTTCATAACATTATTCATTAATTTTTCACAGCCAGTATCATTCAATTAAACAGAACCATTTTTTAGTAATACAGTAGACTCCCTCTATAACGAGAACTGAAATGTCAGACTAATTACCTCTTTATAAGCGGATCTCGTTATATCCAACATCAATAATACTGTGCATACATATGAATATGTAGTTTTCTAAAACATTAACTTTCTATAGTGAAGCCATTCGGAGCAATATAAGATGCTAATAAATATTGTTTGAAAGGCGTTTTTGAAAAAAAGTTGTTTACTTTTATTGTCAATGAAATACATTAAAACAAAAAAGAGTTGTTTACTTTTATTGTCAATGATATATGTTAAAACAAGAAATATGTATTCTGTAAATCTGTATAAAGCATATTTTCAAGAATAACATAAACTACTGCGTCTGCAATTGGAAGAAAGTCTGTCATTTTTGACTGCTTTAAATTGTCCAATATTCTATCTATCATATTTTCTAAAGATGTGAAACAGTTTTATGCTTCTTCATTTGCGTTTTTTCTTTGAATAAAGTTTCTGACAACCTTTAAAATACTTTCCACATCTTGTTTATTAGGACCTATATTATTAGGTGTGAATGGTCAACCCCATACAATGACACTTGTGAATCATAAATTGTAAATTTCCGACTAAGAATCATGAATTGTAAGAGGTTTATTGCGGACGGCAGTTAAAAAGGGTATTTATTTATAGCTACGGACGGGCCAAAACATAAAAAAACACGTTTTTCAATCTTATTTTCTCTCGTTATAAGCAAATTTACCTCGCTATAGAGGGTTATAGTTCAATAGAAATTTCACGTTACATCTAATGTACCTCATTATAAGCGAAAACTCGTAATAACCGTGTTCGTTGTAGAGGGAGTATACTGTATCACCTATTGAATCGTACATAGACTGGAGAAAATCTTCCAGATAATACTAAGCACAATGATAATACTAAAGAATGACAAAGATAATAAGGACAGTGTAAAATTGTTATATCAAAATTGCATATGGACAGAATTGGATAAAAATACAGACCAAATATGATATAGATGAAAAATGGCAGAAATTAAACCATAGAGTACAAAAACTAGTTTATTTATTTATGTCAACAGTAGAACAATTTACAATAAAATACAACAAATAGTAAAAAGTAAAGATCATGTACAATAAACATCAAAACAATAACAAAGAAACAATTAAACAGTAAAAATTTGTACATTAAAACAGTATATCAAACCACAAAAAATAAAAAAAATCACATAAGTATTTAGATTAATAATTACACCCTTAAGTTTCCTTTTGAAAACATTAATGTTTGGACAGAATGGATCCAATAGGAGGTCATTGCAAGAGCTGAGCATTCTCAACAAGCGAAAATGACGAGCATAATCAGTCCTATGAAAAGGAATGAATATAAAAGAGTGCAGTGTGTCGAGTTCTATGTATTATGTTTAAGTACACATTGGCTAATACCGGGGACAATTAATAACGTTGTTTAGATTAAATAAATTTAAATATTTTTAAATAAAAATAACATATCAGCTCTCAACCTGCGGTTCTTCAGTGCAGCAGTGTTAAATTGA
Organism: Diabrotica undecimpunctata; assembly: GCF_040954645.1. NCBI lineage: Eukaryota > Metazoa > Arthropoda > Insecta > Coleoptera > Chrysomelidae > Diabrotica > Diabrotica undecimpunctata. The sequence continues at coordinate 43,129,497 of NC_092810.1, read as the reverse complement.
GACATTATTACAGAATAATCTATGTAGTAATTTTCAGTATTTCTTATATTAATATGTGCTTTAAAAACTAAAGATCTTAGAAACTTCCGCTGAACGCTCTCCAACCCATCAATGTAGACTTGATGAAATGGGTATAAAACAACAGAGCAGTATTCAAGGCCCGAGCGTACCAGAGAGCAATACAATAATTTAAATACAATAGGTGAGAGATCATGACTGTTACGATAAATCAAACCAAGATTACGAAATCCTTTTTTCTTAATTTTAAGAGTACATCATTAAGAACATATCTATTAACTATTAGATTATTTATACGACCAAATGAAATACAAGAACATTTAGTTGGATTTAAGCTTAAACCATTTTGTTTTGACCATTAACATATAATATTTACATCATCTTACAACAGATCTCTATATGATTTATTATGTATACAACGAAATAACTTCATTAAGATCATCAGAGAATAGCAGAAAGTGTGAGTTTTTGATGGCCTTACCAATATCGTTAATGAACAAGTTAAAAAACAGGGGACCACAATGAGACCCTTGTGGGACATCAGAACAACAATGGAATTATTTTGAAATATAATTGTTAATACGAACTTGCTGTGTACGCCCCATCAGAAAACTTTTAATCCAATTAACAATGGGGTCACCAAAGCCAAATGCATAAAGTTTATGGACCAAAAGGTTATGATTAACCTGGTCAAAGGCCTTTGAGAAATCAGTGTAAATGCTGTAGACCTGAATTTTATTCTCAAATGCACCCAAGTATTGTTGATAATTGACAAGGTTTGTTACTGTTGACTTTCCGTTAAAAAATCCGTGATGTTCATCAATAATTATGTTTCTGCAAGCCCAGGTGACATTTATCGATACCAATTTATCAAGAAGTTTCGGGATTGCTGATTGAATAGTTATACTTCTATAATTGTTAACAAATTCATGATTGCCAGATTTATAGATTGGTATAAGAAAACCATTTTTTCAATATTGTGGAAATACAGATGGTGATAATGATTTTGAAATTGAAATGATATTGAAAATTTGTTGTAAAGGTTTACAAAGGGAAAAATACAGTTCTTGATAAGTGTTGCAGGTAAACCATCAGGCCCTGAAGAATATGTAGTTTTTAAACTTACAATCCCCTCGAAAACATTAGTCAGACTAAATTTCCCAATTTGGAAATCCACACTCTAGTCCAATTCAAAATTAGGTAAATTATACTCATTATCATTATATGTACCTGAAAAATAACTGGCAAATAGATTGACTATTTCATCACCATTCTGAGCTATTACAGTTGACAAAGTAATTGGAAAACATGGAGAAATAGAAAGATAAAAGAGATGATGATTTTACAGATGAAATTACAGAGAAAAAAGAAACTATACAAAATCATTAGCAAGATCATCACCTGCAGATTCATAGGATTCAACTGCGATATATGGAAGAGAGATCTGGACAGCTACAAAAAGAGAAAAAAGCTGTAAGGACACAAGAAGTGCCATTTATACAATGTCATAAATGTTATAATAAATTATGTAATAAGAGCAGAGCTAAATACAGTAGACCAAAAGTCTGGAAACGCCTAATTATCTCTTAAATGGATGGTCCGAATTGTATAAAATCTGGGATACACCTATTCTACAATATGGAGATTTCAAATATGATGCTTACAATGTGGCTAGATTTACCGTTTTTTGAAATCATTAGTCACTCTGGTTTTTTAAATATAATACTTTATAGTTTTGAAGTAATTTAGTAAATTTATAATGCTATGATTTTGACAGTAATTCATAAAACTAAGAATAGCTTGACGTTTATTTAAAAGTTTTTGGTAAAATGAATTGTATTAATATCTAACGCTGACAGTTGTTTTATGTGTTTTCAAAAGCTCTACAATCATGATGGTTTTATTTTCCTTGAGACAGCGATGATGGATTTCGTTTCATTTACCTCTGTGTTTTGTTGGGTTCTACTTTGATTTTCTATTTTTTCAAATTCTTCCTGATCTTTATTCCATATCCATACCTCATAATTTAAGTTTATTTTTTGGAATCCTACTTTAACATTTTTTCCTTCTGATTTAGTTTCTTTTGCCTCCATTCCTATCTTCCCCTGTATCATACGTTTAGTCTTGTCCATGTCATCATTAATATTATATGTATTTCTTTTCCCTTAATTTCTCTTAGTTTACTTTTGTTTTTTATTATTGTTTCTGTCAGTTGCGTTTAGAAGCTCAATTAGGCAGGCTTTATTTCCAAGTTTCCTTGCTTTCTTTATCTTTGTATTCATTTTTAGAGTATTGCTTAAGAAATCTTGTACATTTTATACTACATATTATTCCGCCTTGTGTCCTTTTCCATTCTATCTATTTTATTTTCCAATTCTTTCACTTTTTGTTTGGATTTTCTGTTTTCCTGTCTCAGCTTTTCATTTTCTTGTCTGAGTTTCTGCATTTCAGCTCTATACTCTCTTTGCTCTTCTCACAGTTCTCTTATTTCTATCGTTAGCATATTTAAACTTTCCAGTATTTTTTCCAGTTTCCCATCCGTTTCGGGCGATCTATGTATTTTTTGACGTGACAACGTCTTAAATTAGGTTGTGGCTCGGAGTCATTTAAGAAAAACTGTAACGCCCGCTCACGTCTGTTACAGTGAGTCACCGAACGAGAGAGAGGCCCGCCGGACCGGCGAATGCCTTGCGTCTCTCTCCCACTCAAACATGATCGGTCCGCTGCGCGCGGCACTAGAGAATTGGGCGCGTTGAATCGCTAAAGTTGAAAATCGTTGAAAGTATCGTCAGCTGTGTCTGTAGTAAAAATGTGGAGTGCTTACAGTGTCCTATTTTAGGGGGAACCACCAGTATCAGATATAATTTTAGGAAATTACCTAGGGACCTATATTCTTTTATAATATTGCTATGGATTTATCCATTTAATATTGAGCAATGATTGTAAACATTCTTTATAGTTTAAACTTCAATGAAAATTATTAACTGTGTCTAAAGACATATATGATATGAGGTATTTTACCCAAGAGTATTAAGTATAATGAATATACATAAAAACATAATTTTGTTTTCTTAGGATTTAACATTTTGTCAGCACATTATCTCAAATTCACACTTAAATCAATATGTTTTTACTATTAGGTCTGTTGAATGTTTGTTCTTTACACAAAATTTAGTCTATACTTCATATTTATTAAAGGCGGTAAAATATACATTACAATTCAGTTGTTTATAAACCACTTTCAAAGCATAAAGAACGTTTTAAGCCTTGTTTATATTATTTTGTGAATATTAATTGATTTAATTGGAGTAGCCCACTTTGATACAAAAATACAGTCAATTTATGGATATTTCAAGGTGACAATCTAAAAAAAGCTGATTTCCTCCCATGCATTTTATTAGAAACACTTGAAATTTAAAAAAAATTTAAAAATCGTAAGATGTAAGACCTTAATCGTGAGATCGTGAGATTTGTCTTCAATTCGTGAGTAGATTCGTCATTTACAACAACTACAACAATAAAAGTAAATAATTGTACACTAATATTTCATTATCGTAAACTATGATTGATTGATTAATTGTTAGATTGACACAAAAGTTGAGAAACTGAGTTTATAGCGGCAATTCCTTGTTCCTATTGTGCAATTTAATAATATTCATATCAATAAATATTCTGCCGAGAAAAAGATGTTGTCACGTAAAATCTTCGCCCGTAAAACCGACTTTACAGGCAACCGATTTTTTTACTTCTGTTACATTCCTGGTCTTCCGATTCACCTCCACTTTTCCTTGTCTTATCTTCCGTACTATAATCGTCGCTTTCCATTTTGTTACGTAGCGTTAAATGGGCATACCCGTTTCAACAACTCGAAAGTATGCCCACTTAGCCACGTACCAAAATGATTATTTTTGTTTTTGGGATGGTATTTATTTATTTTTAATCTGGCAACACCGCTTGGAATTCGGCCAGCGTTCCACTCCTCTTTACCAGTTTACCCATAGACATATAATACAAGATAGACTGACTGCTGCAATACCGTCACGTTCCCCCAGTGCAACAGAAAACTGACGCAAAGCAGTCCCTGCATTTCTGTCTAATGAGCTGGGTTAATCGACCACGAGGCCTTCTCATTGGTCATTTAGGGCACGTGGTCGATATACCTGGCAAATTAGAAAGATATGCAGGAACTGCTTTGCGTCAGTTTTCTTTGTCGCACTGGGGGAACGGGCTGGTATTGCAACTATCAGTCGATCCTGTATTTGTCTATGAGTTTACTTGATAACTGGTAACCTCACTTTTTTCGTCGGTGGAATGTTTTATATGACTGTAATGTACTTTTTATGTCAAAATTAACTTCAGATTTTTGCTACAGTAATTAACTCTTACCTTATTCACTTATTCTGTATTTAATTTTCGCTACACCGCACGATAATTCGGGTAAGATACAGGCGAAAGATTAAACACTTTGGTTTACTATCTAATACCACGTTGTAAATCCGAAAACCATACTAAAGACCACAAAAACTGAATATATGGTCGGTATAGTGGGTACTTAGTTACTTAATTGGACATTTTTATAGAAAGAAATTTATCAAGCGATAATTATGAAATGCTACTTAGAAATTAATATGCACTTGACCTGAAAATCAAGTTTGGAGCCAATTTTAATGAGATATGGTTTCATCAAGACGGAGCTCAAGCTCGTTTTGGTGTAAATGTTCGGCGTTATGTAGATGAAATTTCCCGGACGATTGACTGGTAGTTTAAGTAGTATTAAATGGCCTTCTCGTTCACCCAATTTGAATCCTACAGATTATTTTTATTAGGGAATACTTGAAAAGTATAATTTGTAAAACTAAACTGTTTTACAAATGTTGCAGAGCTAAGGCAAAAAATTTCCAGAGAAACATGAAGAAATTTAATAGACACATTCAACCATCGTTTAGGTTACTGTCAAATTAACAATGGAGGACATTTTGAACACTTGATTATGTAGACATTAATTTAGCAATGTAGTAAACTTTTAATTAGTATGTTCAAATGTAATTGTACATAGTTTCAATCAAAAAATTTATTGAGACGATTAGGCGTTTCTTGGCTTTTGTTTTATCTTTTTAAAATGTTCCTTACTACATAAAATCGAAAGCATTTTATACGGCTGAACTGGTATTAAAGTGGAAATGTCAATAAAGGTACAATATACAGGGTGTTGTATTTAAAAAACCAAAGTGACTAATGATATCAGAAAAATGGTTAATCTGGCAACATTGAAAGCATCAAATTTGAAGTCTCCATATTGCAGAATAGGCGTATCCCGGTTTTTGTACAATTCGGACCTTCCATTTAAGAGATAATTAGGAGTTTCCAAACCTTCCAGACTATTGGTTCATCCTATGTATAAATTAAACGGCAGATTAAGCCAATACAAATAAGAACATAACATATTCAAAGAATGGATGCCATAGTGGCAAAGTAAAAAAAATGGCACTCTAAGTATCTTTCTTATTAACGTTTGTAATTGAATTTACGCGGAAATCTATCTTACTGTTAACGCAGTCTTTCCAAGATCTATAAAACCCTTGATATTATCATCTACTATCAGTAATAGAATAAATTAGCTACATATAGATATTCACGATATTTTTCTGTGGCATCTTCAGATTTCGTATTCAAATGAAGACGAACTATCAAGCATATTAAGATAAAAAAAATTGTTATCTTTTATATAAATGACGCTATTGTAGGATTATGTGATTCATAAGTGAGTGTCTATAAATTTTTGCTTGAAATGAATATGGTTCGTTCAAGTTTTCGTTAAGTGTGTTTTTTTAAGTAAACCTGTAGATTGTTTCTTAAGATATTGTTCAAATTTGTATAGTTTACATTGTTAAAACATTATTTACCTGACAAGTAAGTTATTCGTTCCTCTATAAATAATATATGCCTAGTAAATCCTTATAGTACCTAAATGAGTTTCTTTAGATTTTTTACAATGCAAAATAACTTATACATAACGGAAACAGGTTTTTTCATACCTATGTAATAATATTCGAGATAATTCAGGTTAACAGTCCCATAAATATTTAAACATTTGCTTCACTGAGGGGTATAGAGTTGTCTAGAAGCTGAGCGGTGTTGTAACAATGGTCATAAAACGAATCAATCATTTGATTCACTATGAGAAGGGAGACGAGTGAGAAGTGACCCAGGATAAACTTAGTTCATGCTCTCCCATAAGTTGTAATTCTTTGAGAATAACACAAGATTCTGTAATAATTATTTTATTAGATTATTTTACATATGTTACATGTTTTCTTTGTGTCTTTTTTGTCTCTAGTCTTTGTAAACAAATCTAGAACATACATGTCACACTTATTCCAATTTCCTAGATAACTGCACCTTCCACGTTTGGAACTGCTGGTAGTTGCTACGAAACTGCTTTTTGTAATATTCCTTCATAACTCTTCATAGATGTTTGTTTTGCTATTCTGGATATTTTGTTTGCCATACGACTAAAGCAGTGTATGCAGCTATATCTACAGTGTGTTTCAAAAAAGGTAACCCCGTCTTCAGGGTAGGTAAAAAACTGAAAAATAATTGGGGTTTGCTTAGTAAAAAATTTTTGTAACGTCATCCGTTTTCAAGATACAGGGCGTTGAAGAAAAAAAATTTGACGCATTTTTTACGATTTTGCCGAAACTACTGGCAAAATTGTAATGAAATTTTATACGAATATGTTTTGGAAGCTAATACATCCCATGAATTTGTTTTTATATCTGATTCTCATAGAGGGCGCTAGTTACACGGATCGTACTAAGTATTAGTAAATATAACTTTTTTAAGAGTATAATTATTAATCAAAATTTCAAGTAAACTTTAACATCATTCAATTTTACACGAAAAAGGTACTCTTGGTAAAACTCGATACTGTGTACCGTTTTCGTAATATTTTTATTTTAAAATTTTGAAGTAATAATTGATGCTGGTAGTAATGATAAAGTTCTAATTGTTATACCTCTATTTTCTCCAAGTGTGCCATGGAAATCTGACATTTTTTGATTTTTATGACGATAAATCAACAATAATTAGAGTTTTGAAACCTTGTTATTTGTAAAATCAAATCAAAATGTACTCAAATGTTGAATACACTGACATGTTATTAACCTTAGGCGAATGTTTAGGATGTTCTAGTGCAGATGTGATACGTTATGCAGAAAAGTTTCCTAGAAGAAACTTACCAAGTAAAAAAACATTTAGAGCCGTTGTACGACGTTGTCGAGAAACTGGGAATGTGAGACCAAATAAAATAAATTCTGGTAGACCAAGAACAACAAGAACAATTAATAAAGAAAATAATATTTTAAATTTACTTCATCAAGATCCAACAGCGTAAAGAATATAGCAAGACATACAAATAATTCTTCTTCAAGTTGTTGGCGGATACTGAAAGAACAGCAATTACATCCTTATCATTATAGACAAGTCCAAGAGCTCTTGCCAGATGATCTACCGGTTAGAGTGGATTTTTGTGAAACATTGCAACAAAGGACAGCCCACAATCCAAATTTTTTAAAATGCATTCTTTTTACTGACGAGGCTACCTTTACGCGACAAGGTATGTTTAACTCCCATAATGCACACTACTGGTGTGATGAGAATCCACGAGTCAAAAGGGTATCACATTACCAACACTCATTTAATGTTTGGGCAGCAACTTTAGGTAACAAATTAATAGGTTATCATATTCTACCTGGAAATTTAAATGGTGATATGTATCTTGATTTTTTAAACAGTTCCTTATTCGAGATATTAGAAGATTTAACGCTAAACGAGCGAAGATCTTTATTTTTTATGCACGATGGAGCTCCACAACACTTTGATAGAAGGTGTCGTAATTGGTTGAGTAATCATTTTCCGAATCGATGGATTGGTAGAGGTGCAGAAGCTCCGATTCATTGGCCTCCTCGGTCATGCGTTTTAACCCTTTGGACTTCGCAGTTTGGTCGTATATTAAGGAAAAATTCTATGCTACAGAGGTAAATTCACTCCAAGAATTGGAAGAAAGAATTCAACGTCAATTTAATGACATCATAGCTGATCCCCTACCGTTTAGAAGGTTAATGGAATCTTTAGAAAAAAGAATAGACTTTTTCGCGAAAACGGAGGGCATTTTGAACACTTACTGTAATTGAATTTTATTTTATGTTCTTTTCGGGTTTTCCTGTTACAGCTCATGTTGGAACACATTTGGTCAAAAGTATCTACGCCTGATTTTGTGTAATTATAAAAAATTACAGGCTTGCCTGTTTCTTTTGATACTTCTGCCGTTTCATGCAAAGTTGAAAGCAGTAAAACTAATTTCTGTTTTTTAGGGACGTAACATAACAAAGTTTTCTTCTGATCAAACCAGAACATCGAAGAGTTCGCATTTCGATCTTTTAGTGCCAACATCTCTGTGAGAATTTCTTTTTTGTTTTTGCGAAGAGTACCTAATGCTGTTAATTTATATGGCTCTTGTAACAGTTCATCGACTAGTTTCACTGACGTAAACCAGTTGTCCATGGTTACTTTCCGATTTTGTTAGTTCTTTGACATAATTCTCTGCTAGTGGTAAACCATTGGTATTAGTTTTCTTTCCCAAATAGGGACTTGCATCCAACATATATTTACTGGAGGAATCACATAACATATATATATATATATATATATAAGCGGGGATCCTACAGCTTCTGCCGCTTCCCGCATTTCGATCGCCATCTTTTTCTATCTCTCCAGGTGTCTTCATCAATGGCTCTATCTTTCATGGTTTCCATAACACCTTGTATCCAAGACTTGGCTGGTCTTCCTCGTTTCCTTCTATTACTTGGATTGTATTCCATAGCTCTTTTTGGCCATCTGTTGTCGTCCATCCTCTGTACGTGTCCATACCATATTAACTGTCTAGTTTCTATTCTTTCAGAAGTTGTATGTACTCTATCTGTTTTTCTTCTAATTTCAGAATTAGGTATACGTTCTACTCTTGATATACGGCAAGCTCTTCTTAGGTAGTCCATTTCAACCGTGTCAACTTTTTTCTTTCCTTTTACTGTCATTTGCCAACATTCTGCTCCATATGTAAGAATGGGCTCTACAATTACTTTGTAGATAGTCATTTTAGTTCTCATAGTAGCTTTGTTGGACCAAAGTATCGAATTCAGAATTTGAACACTCTTCCTGCCTTGTTGCACTCTATAGTCTATATCTCGTTCCGTTGTTCCTTTACTGCAGATAATACTTCCCAAATATTTGTATTCGTAGCACCTTTTCATTTGTCTAATTTCCAAATCCGGGTCTTCGTCTTCATTGCCTATTCGCATATATTCTGTTTTAGACATATTCATACTCATCCCCCATTTTTCGTATTCATCTTTGAGCTTTCTAAGCATATAATCTGCATCTTCTTCACAGCTTGCAATTAGTACTTGATCATCTGCAAAGAACAGCGTTGTCAGATAATGGTTGTTAAGCTTCAACCCCATTCCCGCACATTTTTGTCTCCACTGGTGCAGTGCTTCTTGGATATATATTTTGAATAGGGTGGGGGAAAGACAACATCCTTGTCTCAAGCCTTTCGTTACTGTAAATACCCTTGAGAAAGTATTTCCTGTTTTTACAGTGCTTTGAGGACATTTATAGATGTTCAGTATTGCTTTTAGATATGTTTTACTAAGGTCCGTTTTCGTCAAGACACTAAATAAGAGTTTTAAAGGAACTGTATCATAAGCCTTCTCCAGATCTATAAATACCAGATGCGTAGGGAGGTTTCGAGCTGTTCGTTTTTCAATTACTTGTTGAAGGGTAAATGTGTTGTCCACGCACGATTTTCCTGCTCTGAAGCCGCTTTGTTCTTCAATTTCTTTATACTCCTCTTCTATTCTTCTTTTCAATATACGACCATATAACCTTCCCAGCGAGCTAGTTACGCTAATGCCTCTATAATTTCCGCATTCTTTTCTGTCTCCCTTTTTATAAATGGGGCTAATGTGGGCCAAATTCCAATCGTCTGGAATCGTTTGGCCTTCAATTAAGCATTTATTAAAAATATTCACTATGCTTTCCAAAAGAGCATCCGGTCCATGTTTCACTAACTCGATGGGAATGTCTCCAGGCCCGGGTGCTTTTCTATTTTTCATTTGTTTCAATTCTTTCATAAGAATCACATAACATAACAATCCTAATCCCGTACTTTGAAGGTTTATTGGGGATGTACATCCTGAAAGGGCATCTTCCTCGGAATCCTAGCAGTTGCTCATCAATTGTAAGATATGATGATGGAGTATATGAAGTGCGGCATATTCCAATGAAAATATCCCATATTTCGCGGATATGAGTGAAAGGATCATTTACTTGTCTCTCTTGCCTTGTTTGCTTTTCGTCAAATCTTATACAATTTAGTAGAAATGTAAAGCGATTACAACTCATACACTCTATCAGGTCCTGACTAGATTCCTTGCTGCTGTCCTTCTTGATTTATGGGGAACTTCGGTCGACCACTTATGACCATTCTTAGCCTTAAAACTTTTTTTTGTTGGGACCACTACATACTTTGATTTTCCAGATATCGACGTAGAAACTTTTTCAATATCCGAAATGGCATCTTGTCCTGTCAGTTCATTACAACATGCAATCAAATCTTCGACAGCTTCATTATCCGAGTGTGAAGATTCTATCTCCAGATTATCTTCTTCCCAGTCGCTGTCACTGTCTTCGAAGGGATCTGAGTCACAGTCTTCACCATTCATAATACGCGCAGCCTCTTCTTCCAGTTCTTTTTCTGTCAGTGGCCTTTTGGAATCCATTTTACTGAAATCCAAAATATATTGTTCTGAAGCTATTTCCTTGGGGCATCTTATGTAATTTACTATTTTATTTGGGAATAAAGCCACAATGTTAGTTTGAAATTAATTTATTTGACGTTTCGACTCCCACTTCGGAAATCGTTTGCCAAAAAATGTTGGCTGTATTCTCAAATAAAATAGTAAATTCCAAAATTTATATTTAATACAAGAATACAAAATCAATCAATGAGCTAACAACTTATCTCGATGAAATTTATTCGAAGACGATGGAAATAGCCAAAAAAATATACTCCTACTAATAAAACTATCGTAGATACCGGAGCTTCGTAAAATTGACGACGAAGGTGTGAAAACTATATTGTCTTCTTCTTAACGTGCCCTATCAAGTCCCCTTGACGTTGGCGATTAACATGGCGAAACTGTCTCTGTCTTGAGCTATTCTAAAGAGTTGCTCAGCTTTCCTCATTCCTGTCCACTCCCTGATATTCTTCAACCAAGAGGCCTGCTTTCTACCAATTCCTCTGCGTCCTTCGATTTTACCCATCATAATAAGTTGAAGAATATTATATCGGTCTCCCCTTACTACGTGTCCAAAATAGGCCATCTTTCTACATTTGATGTTATCAAGCAGCTCGCGAGCAGCATTTGCTCTCTCAAGGACTGCCACAAATTTGTCAGCATAGCCGTCCATGGAATTTTTAGTATACGTCTGTGCAGCCACATTTCAAAGGCCTCCAGATGATTAATGGTGGATATTTTTAATGTCCATGCTTCGACACCGTATAAGAGGACTGACCAAATGTAGCATTTAACCATGCGCTTTCGAAGTTGAAGTTGCAAGTTATCATTACACTTTCATTTTTAAAAATGTCGTGCGGGCTATCTCGATTCTACGTTTTATCTCTTGATCTGGATCTAGTTGTTCAGTAATATGGCAACCAAGATAATTAAAACTGGATACTATTTATACTGGATACAGTATAACTTTTCTATGAATCGTATGTCTTGACTATCAACTTCTGTATCTTTTAATATTGTAATTAATTTGTGATGCTGTACTCGATCAAAGGCCTTTTCATAGTCAATAAATACAGCAAAGACGTCTTTCCTTTGATCTCGACATTTCTGCAGTAATACATTTAGTGCAAAGAGGGCGTCCCGAGTTCCCAGTCCATTTCTGAAGCCAAATTGTGTTTCATCCTGGTCTTCTTCACATTTATTTCTGATTCTACTGTGGATGATGCGTAGAAATATTTTCAAAGTGTGGCTCATAAGGCTTATCATTCTATAATCGCTACAGTTTTTCGGACGTTGTTTTTTTGGTAGTGTTATGAATTCGGACTTTAACCAATCTTCAGGGATATCACCAGTCGAATAAACATCATTGAAAAGCTTGACCAGTATTCCAATGTTTTCCTCATTTATCAGCTTTAACATCTCTGTCGGTATGTTATCAGGGCCAACGGCTTTCTTGTTCTTTGCTAACTTTATAGCATGCAGTATTTCTGATTTTAGTATTTCTGGTCCTTCACCTTCAACTAAAGTCTCCAGTTCTTCGGGTCTATCATCATTATACAGTTCACTTATATAATTACACCAGGTTGTTCGAATTTCATGTTCGTCTCATCATTTTTCCCGACGAATCGGTTATAGTATGTGGAGTTTTCTTATGATAAAGACCAGCTACTTCTCTAACCTTTTTAAACAAACTATATTGTAGAAATTTTAAATGGTACAACTGGACACGACACTATCTAGCTAACCACTAAATTAGAAGGTAACGAGCGGCCTAAGGCCGAGCGTTGACCGTAAGTAGCCGAAAATACTTAAAGAAGTATGCGAATCGTAAAATTTACGAATGTCCGGAAATCTCGGGTTAAATATGTATCGGTACAGATTTTCACTGCAAGGAAAATTCGGAAATTTTGCCTTAAACAGTAGATACATTTTGTTTATGGATAGGTCTGGATGCAAAATAAGCTTTTGTTTATTACGCTCAGCTACTCTTACTTCATCGGAGATCGCATGTGGTCTATTTTTATGTTTTCCTCTATCAGACAGTGTTTGATTAAACTAAATTTTTTTTGCAATTTTTGAATACGTCTGGGCGTATCCCAAATATGGAACATAGAGTTTTTTGACATACACGTATATTTGTGCTTGCAACAGGCAACGTATAAGTAAACGAACAGTTTCGTCGCGATTCACCTTCAGGAACATATCGTCTTTTCACATCTACTAAATCCATATATTGGCATAACAACATTGTTTGTCTATCGTAGCTAACACTGTAGAATTGTTTAAAAAGCAAGTGTTTTTGCTTAGTTTTGCAAGTTAATTTCGTCACACCCATACTAACAGCGACAAGTTCTAGCCTGCAACAAAGAAACGCGTTGAAGCAAAACACAGTTGCCAACAAAATTTCAGTTTACTTCAGTTTCTTTTATAGTTAATTAAAATTAAATATTTTATTCTTCTTCTTCTCGTGCCACTCCTAGCGGAGATTGGAAATCATCATGGCCACTGCGACTTTGTTAGCAGCGCGCCTAAAAAGTTCAATCGAACTACACCCGAACCATTCACGTAGATTACGAAGCCACGATATTTTTCTTCTTCCCACACTTCTTTTGCCCTTAATTTTGCCCTGCATGATATTTCTTAAAAATTCGTACTTTTCACCTCTCACAATGTGCCCCAAGTATTCCATCTTTCTAGTTTTTATCTCATTTAGAATTTCACATCTTTTGTCTAAAGTTTGGAGTACTTGCGTGTTAGTGACGCGGTCCATCCATGATATTCTGAGAATGCGCCTATAGCACCACATCTCGAAAGCTTCGATGTTTTTTGTGGTCAACTGTTTTAGTGTCCAAGCCTCTACTCCATACAACAGGGTAGAAAAGACATAACACCGCAGAATTCGTATTCGTAACTTTATATTGATATCACGATTGCAAAAGAGTTTGCGCATTCTATTAAAGACTGATCTAGCGATTTCTATTCTACATCTAATCTCTTTTGTTTGATCAGTATCGTCTGTGATCCAAGCACCTAGATATTTATAACAGGACACACGCTCAATCGTTGTATTGTCTATTACAAGATTAGCTCTGATGTTCTTTGATTTCGTGATTACCATAAATTTAGTTTTTTTCAAATTAATTTTCAAGCCGTAACTGTTACAGTATATATTGATACTTTGAACGAGATGTTGTAGTTCTACTAGCGTTCCCGTTAGGAGAACCGTATCGTCAGCATACCTTATATTGTTGATCGTCTCACCATTTATTATCAGACAGAGATCTTCTTCCTCGAGTGCTTGTTCACAAATAGCTTCACTATGCAGATTAAATAAAAGTGGCGACAAGATGCATCCCTGCCGGACTCCGCGACGGATTTGAATTTCTTCTGTTAGCCTACCCTCAACCTTCACATTTGCTGTTTGATTCCAATATAGGTTGCATATAATTCGAATATCTCGGCTGTCTATATTTTTCTTTATTAGAATTTGTCTTAGTGGTTCATGTTGTACTTTGTCAAAGGCCTTTTCGAAATCAATAAAGCAGGTGTAAATTTCTTGGTTCATGTCTAAGCATCTCTGTGAGAGAACATTCATTGCAAACAGAGCCTCCCTTGTACCCAGCCCTTTTCTGAATCCCATCTTAGTGTTACTGATGTCTGCGTCTAATTTCCTATAGATCCTATTATGGATTATTTTCAGGAACAGTTTTAGAGCATGACTCATCAAAGCTATCGTACGATATTCGCTGTATTTGCCTTTTTTGGCAGTAGTATAAAGGTCGAACGGAGCCATTCCCTAGGTATTATTCCAGTTCTATATATTGTGTTAAATAGATCTCGGAGTATTTTAATAGATTCATCGTCCATAAGTTTGAGCAGTTCTACGGGAATTTCATCAGGACCGGGGGCCTTACCACTTTTCGCTTGTTTGATTGCATAATCTATTTCTTCTCTGATTATATCAGGCCCTGTATCATCTGTATATTCGTTTGAGATTTCTTGTCTATCTTTGTCATCAAAAAGTTGTGATATGTATTCTGCCCATCGATTCATTTTTTGTTGTAAATCTGTTATGAGTATACCATCTGTATCTTTGATCTGTCCTATCTGTGTTGTTCTTCTCCTTCCTGTCATTTCTTTAATATTTTTGTGTACATTAAAAAAGTCATATTTTCGCTCCAGTTGTTCCAACTCCTGGCATTGCTCACTTAGCCATCTTTCTCTAGCTTCTCTTATTTTCTTTTTTATCAGTTTATCTGTTTCTTTGTATCTTATCGGGTTATTTGTTTTGTGTACCCTTCTTTCACACATCAACTGTAGTATTTCCTCATTCATCCATTCTTTATGTTTCCTTTCTTTCGGTGTTAAATTTTCTCTCCCTGCCAGCATTACGACATGTTTAATATTCTCCCATTTTTGGTCTATGTTATCAGTATTTCTATTCAGTTTCTCTATATTTTGTAAATTTTCTTTGATGTTCACTATTGTTTTCTCTTTTATATGTTGTTCACTCAGTCTTCTCACGTCAATTTGTTTCTGTATGTGTTTGTTTCTAAATATTTTATAGTTGCTTTCAATTAGGATTAAACACATTTTTATGCAAGCGTTTTAAAAATGTATAGTTTGACACGCTCCAGTAGTGTTAAACATATTTAAAAAATGACCTATATTAACAAGTGTTAACCTAATTTATGTATCTAAAGCTATTTAGATACTTAAACATCAGGAAATAAACACAATTTTCTGTACTTACGTTTACTGGAGGTACTTTTTCAGGAACAACAGTACTTTTTCTGAAAACATATTGCTTCCCAGTGTCTCGTAGGGTTTTTCTTTTATTATCCTTCCACTCACTAAGCCTAATTTTTCTTTTTAGAGACTTATTTCATTGTTTTTCTTTGGCCAGTCACATTAACACATGCTTCATCTGCAATGTCTAATATTTCTAATGATGTTACAACCTTATTCGCCGCGGCTCGACTTGAATACTCTCATAACCAAGAAGTGAGGTGATTTTCTGCGACCAATTATATACCAATCCAATACATAACAGAAATAGATCAGTTACTGAGGGTTTTTACCTCCGAATTCTTTATAACTGAATCGATTCATTTGAAATTTTGTGTGTTGGTAATAAATTACTCAAGGAACAAAAGTTATATAGTGCCGATGTGCGCTTCCACCCTGGGGGTGTTTGCCACCCTTTTTCGAGGGTGGAAATTTTTTTACTCAAAATAACCACGCTGTTCGATAGAAGGACAAATTTCAAACAAAAAATGTAGTAAACATTTTTTTTGCTAGATCAATACTTTTTGAGTTATTCGCTGTTGAAAAGTGTCATTTTTCGTTAAAAAAAAAACATGTTTTTCAAAGGTTTTTTAAGAATAGCTCTGAAACTAAGAGTTTTATCAAAATAAGTGTAACGACTAAAATTAAAGATCATAAAAAAACAAAAAGATTGGCTTTTTAATGAATATTTTCAGTTCAATATTAACTGAGTTATGGCTGTTCAAAAAAAGGTTTGTTTTTGTTTTTGTCTTTCAATACGAGTATTTAACGTTAAATAACGGAAAACGGGTACATTTTTCGACAAAAACTCATATAATATTTTTAAAAGAGCTTGAAAAGACCTTTAAAATAAGTGGTTTTAAGTCCTTTGCACCAACTGTACGTGAGACACGATCAAAAAAACGATGGGTTTCTCAAATTTTTGTAAAAAAAAACGCAATAAAACTAACGTCATGTTCACTAGGATTAAAATAAATTGTTTTCCTTATAGAATTCACTTTATTTTAGTGTTTTTTGTATGATCCAAAAGTTTAGCCACTTTAGAATACCTACCCAGTTTTTGAAAAAAGTATGATTACATTTTATTTTGTAAATATTAAAAAAAAATCTTTTTTTTATAATAACTTCAAAACTATACAAGATACGTAAAAGATGACATAATACAAAAAAATAGGTTTTTTTTTCAACAAAAAATTTTCGTTTTTTAATTTTTTTTTGTAGCTTAAAAAATAACGGAGATATAGTTGGTTGAACTTTGCTTTATAGCGCATGAACCACTGGTCTCCGACCCTTTGACCCTTCACCCTTTAAACATGAAGGACTTTAGAATGTTTTAACATTCCTATAATTATAGCCCGTTAAATTACCTGTAAAATCGTTTTTTATGCATGTTGTAGCATCAAAATTAACCGAGTTATTGTAAAAAAAAGGTTGCGCATCAGCGTGTGGCTGTCGGAGGTTGGGATTATTTTGCAATGCCACATGCCGAACATGCTGTGGTGACAATTGCCAAAATTGTCCTCCAGTAAACGAAGACCAATTGGACGGTGAAAATTATGATTCCGATTATGAATAGATATTCATTTATTTTATACCTCGTTTTATATAAATATTATTTATTTTTAATTTTTTGGAAAATAAAAAAATTGTAATATATTATAAACTAAATTTTTTCTATTTATGTCCATGTCTAAGTTAAGGATTTAAGGATTTTATTTTCATCAAAAGGGGTGCTTGTAAGGGTTGAAAAAAGTGGGCTCATTTTATAAGTAAAAAATTAATTTTTGTCTACAAACAATGCATTCTAAAAATGTTTCAAATCGTTAAAAATATTTTTTAATTCATTTTTGACAAAGGGTGTGGTTGTGAAGGTTGAAATGTTGAAATTATAATAAAATGTTATTTTATGAGCAAGAAATTAATTTTTCTTTAATAAAATGCACTCAAGAAATGTTTCAGACCAATAAAAATATATTAAATTAATTTTTTAAAAAAGAGGTTGGTTTTGAGGATTGAAATGTTGAAATTATAATAAAAAGTTATTTTATATGCAAAAAATTAATTTTTGTTAAATTAAATGCACTCAAGAAATGTTTTAAACCGATAAAAATATTTTTTAATTAATTTTTAATTTATTTTTGTCATAAGGGTGGTTGTAAGGGTTGAAAATTTCCAATAAATAAAATATTATTGTATAGTTAGGGTATTAATTTTTATTTGTATTTAAATACATAATTGAAATGTCTCAAGCTGCTACGACTTTTTTTTCATATTATTTTTATAAAAAGTATTAGCTTTTAAGGGTTTTTAAAAAGTTTTAAGGGTTGAAAATTGTGAATAATTAATTTTCATATTAGAGAACACATTACAATATTCACCTTATGCGAATAAACAAGATTTAAGAGCATAAAATAATTAAATCCGTGTTTTTCCCAGTTTCTTCAATAGGGGGTATTTTTCACCCCTTAAAAATAAAAAGCGCACCTAGAGCGTATATAACTTTTGAAGTGGAGGGTAAGATAAGCTTAATTTGAAATTTTCAAAGGAATCGATGCAGTTATAAAAAATTCGGAGGTATTACCATATTTTAAGCCTCAGTAACTGGATTAAAATGATGATTACAACCTTAATCCGCTAATAACACCGATTCAAAAATATTGAAATTCGGGGCGGACGTTCAATTAACACTTTTTATTTTTTTATTCAGAGAAATAAATAATTAAATTAAATTAAATTTATAAGTTGTTTATAGTTTATTACCCCATAAAACGAAGCTGAAAAATCGAAAAATTGTTGGTCGCTATTTTTTAATTATATCTGGGGAAAGTCAATAAAAAAGACGTATTATCTTGTGGTTATCAAAATTTTTACTGCGTCATCAAGGTCTCTAATTATTATGTTTTTAAAAACTGTAATTATTTTTAATTGTTTACTTACAAATAATTGATGCAGAATAAAGTACAAATACCAATATATTGGCAATATCCATAACTTAAACCGCGCAGTATATTTCGTTTAGGCCAGTTATTTAGATACTTGACTTTATCGAATAGTTTTGAATTCTCAAAACATTCATCCATTCCATTAAATTTTGTTATCTCATTTATAGATTTTATTTTATTATTTTACTTAATTGATAATTTTACCCATAAATGAATTGAAAAACGTTCATTGTATTTATTGTTGCATAATTATAATTAGTTCTTCGATATTGAAAAAATAATTGTAGAAATGAATGATATTGGTAACAGTTTAAATTTAACAACCAGGAAGCTATTTTTACGGTTGTGTAATTTAAATAAATGAAACTGATTATATCCGTCTGTATTATGAAATGAGGTGTTAAAACCACGATATTTTGATAATTATAATAATAAATTTTAAGATAGTGCCAAGTTTGAACAAAGATAAGTGAAAACAGTATCGGGCCATCAAGAAAAATCTAATTTGCTTTAGATGAATGCTTTATCTTTTTTATATATGTAGTTATATTAATTACTTCACATTTTTGTGGTGATTTTTGATCAGTTCTTTCAGAATTCTTTAGTTTGACATTGATACTACTGTCTGGAAGCTCAGTGCTTCCTGATAGGCCCTAAAAGGACGAAATACGTATAAGCGAATTGTAGAGGCACTATACGTGAAATCTAATCTTAACTGTCTTTTATATAGTTTTAACACCGTTTACTCATCTTATTAATTTAAATATATTAACTGGGGTATTTCGGGAAGTACTAAAATACCCAAAAGTACTACCTATCTATGAGCCCCTTCCCATATCAGTTGGCCCAACGTTAGGTTGATAAGAAAAATTTTAGAGAACAAAAATAAGAAAATTGAAGGCGAAGAAAACACAGAGCCAGAGCAAATAAGTAGAGAAGAAGTAATAGAAGGATTATCAAATATAAAAATAGGTAAGGCAGGTGGAGATGATGAAATTGAACCGGAAATGGTAAAATACATGGGAGAAGAAGGAATAAACTGGCTATGGAAAATATATAAAGAGGCGTGGGAAAAACAAACAATCCCTAAAGACTGGCAGAACAATATCATCGTGCCAATATACAAAAAAGGAGAACATGTAAACTGCGACAACTATAGGGCAATATGTCTGTCATCGGTGTGCTTTAAAATATATACGAAAATAATAGAGAAGAGACTGAGACAAGAAGTAGAAATGGTATTGGGAGAAGAACAAATGGCATTTAGACCAGGAAGACAGACAAATGACAGCATATATATCATTAGAAACCTAATAGAAAGAAGCATAGATACGGGGAAAAAACTAGTATTAGCATTCATAGACCTAAGAGCAGCATTTGACACGATAGAAATACATATTATAGGGAAATGCTTGAGGAAAATTAACGTACCTAATGCATTGATAAAAATTATAGAAAGTACTTACAAAGAGGTAAAAGGAATGGTACAAATAACGGGAAAGATCGGAAGCATTTAATTGGAAGAGAGGTATTAAACAAGGAAATAGTCTAGATTGCTATTCATAATAGTAATGAACGAATTGATAAGAAACACTAGAGTCAGCACTAATCAACTACAGACAATAATAGGTTACCGCAGATTACAACCGGTAACAATAGAGTCCTTAATGTATGCAGACGACATAGTACTAATAGCAGATTCCGAGAATAAAATGCAGAAACTAATGGATATATGGGTAGAACAAATAGAAGAACTTAAAATGGAGATAAACGAGGAAAAAAGTAAGATAATGATAATCAGCGGCAAAGGAGATAAGGAAGATAATCAAATAAAGATAAAATGTAAAAACTCAGAATTGGAAATAGTAACAACTTACGAATACCTGGGAAGTATAATAACTAATGATGGAAAAATAGACTGGGAAATAACAAATAGAGCAAAGATATCAAGTTATATTATGCGTTAGCCCCAATAATGGGAAAAAGAGAACTTGCACTAGAAAGAAGAATAAAAATATATAACACAATAGTGATACCGACTGTGCTCTATGCAAGTGAAAACTGGACTATTCTGGAAAAACATAAGAGCAGGATAAACGCAATGGAGATGAGACATCTAAGAAGGATAGTTGGAAAGACAAAATGGGATAGATTAAGCAACGAGACTATTAGGAGAATGGCCAAGCAGGAACCGATAATGAACAAAATAGCAAAGAGACAAATGAACTGGTATGGGCATCTGATGAGGATGCAATCCAATAGAATAACAAGAAAAATTTGTGAAGCAAAAAACATCGGAAAAAGAAAAAGAGGCAGACCAAGAAAAAAATGGATACAGCAATTAGTAGAGGCGGGAAAACTTAAACAAAAATCACTCGAGGAATTGAAAATAATGGCAGGAAACAGAAAAGAATGGAAGAGGTGGGTAAATGGAAATTAAAATAGCTAGCCCAAATCCGACACCCTGTTAGGGTAAAAGGAAGGGTAGAAAGAAGGAAAGAAAGAGAACAAAAATAAAAGCGCAGCGTAAATTTTAGAAGTTTTAATGCATCGAACAACAGTTTTGAATTTCCTAATTATAGAAAATATTTTTTTACGTAATGAAAACTATTTATTAAACAGAATAATAATAAATTTATAAAAACATAGAATATGTAATATTAACAAAAAAAAAATTGAAAGTTTATCAGCGTGTTCCATCCCCTTTATTTTTAATGACATCCACAATTCTTCGGGGGATAGTTTTTACCAAGTTCTGACAAAATTTTAATGTAAACGAATCTCAAATTTCTTGCAATTTTTCCTTCAATTCGTTGACGGACCTGGCAGGAAGTTTTTTTCGCGCCACAAAGTAGGTATGTTTCGTGGACAAGTCGGGACTAATAGAAACCCATTTCAGAAGTGGTATGCCATGGTCTTCAATCCATTTTAAAATATTTTTTGAGGTATGACAACCTGCGCCGTCCTGTTGGAAGACAAAATCTTCCGCTAATATTAAAGTGTGTTCCATAATCGGTAAAAGAGATTCTTCTAAAATATTCAGATATTTGTCCGTGTTTACAATCCCTTCGATAAAATGTAACTTTCCCACACCTTTAGACGACATGCTGCCCCAGATCATGACACATGCAGGAAACTTGACTTTTCTCTTCAGACAGTCGGGATGGAAAGCTTCATTTTTCCTGAGAATGACGCGACGACTCCTACTGTCTCCAACACACACTTTAAATCTGGACTCATCACTCTATTGTATTGAATCCAATTGCGACTGAGTCCAATCTTTATGCTCTTTTGACCATCTTAGTCTATTTATCTTTTATTGTAATGTTAAAAGTGGCTTTTCCTTAGCCTAAAATAAAATGAAATTTATTAAAAAAAATTTACTTATTTTTTGAACTCTAAAACTTAGTTTATAAGTACTGTTACGATAGATGGTGACGTTTACAATTTGTGGACCTCTCGGTGACATGTTGATCTAGAAACGTGTCTTCCTATAACGACACTCCATAAAATGCTTAACTCCATATAATTTGCTCGTCGATTTTTCGTGACAATTGCAACATATTTGCGATTTCCGAATTGGATTTTCCTGAATTAAAAAATCTAATAATGATTGAACACATTTTCTCATCGGTAACTTTACCTCGACCCATTGTACAATCTATAAACGGCAAAAAGCTTTACAATACTACAAAGACATTTGATATTAACTAACAATATTATTGTTTTGATGTCATTTTTCCACAGCTACCTCTGGATTTAACGTAATTATGAAAAAGTCATTATAAGTGAATGCAGGTTTAGTGAAATTTTTTTTTATTGTTGAAAATAATTTAAAAACCATAAGGATAATGTTAAATATCAATAAAAATGCCATATTATTTAATATGTTAACGTATAAAATAAAATACAGAGTATAATTTGTTTATGGTAATCGACTTAAACTGTAATTAAGTAAAGTAATTGAAAAGATTATCAAAAAAAATTATATTCCTATTTTGAGTCCAATAATTATTTCAGCAACTGACAATATGGATTTAGAAGTACTCGTTCTACTAACGCGGTATATAATGTTGTTAGCGAGGTGATTGATGAAAATGTGTCTTTATTCAAAGATTGCATACATGTGGGTAAATGGAAGGACAAGTGCTAGGTAATGCATATAACTTCGCAATATAAAGACGAATTTGGAGTATATTATGGAATATAACAAGTATATACCTGGAATTGATTATCAAGATCAACTATTATCGTACTACCTTTGTTAAAGGAAAACCATAGTACAAGATGGTACAAGAAACTCTTTACACAAGGAAAACCATGGTACAAGATGGTACAAGAAACTCTCATACAGTCCAAATTCTTATGTTGAATGCATTAAAACTATATAATACATACTTTCTCGAGAAAAAATACTTTTGTGCGATTTTAGGCTATGTATAATGAATGGGTCATTACCAATAAAATCAACACTTGAAGTTGCTCCTAAATGTTCACAACTAAGCCACACTCTCAGTAAGATAACTGAAACGTACCAAGATAAAAACAATTACGAGCCCCTTCTCATATCAGTTGGCCCACCTATGGAATTTGCAGTTTAAGTCGATTACCATAAACAAATTATACTCTGCATGTTTTTATAAGTTCCCATATTAATTAATATGGCATTTTTATTAATATTTATTAAAAACATTACACTTATGGTCTTTTATTTATTTTCAACAATAATAAAAAATTCACTAAACCCTGGCTATGCATCATCGAGCAAAAAGACAAAAGAGGGAATGTAAAGGTAGTGGGGGCAAAAATATTATTAGACAGGAAGTGCCATCTTGAGAGGCCACATTAAACAAGGAAAGAGAGACTCTTTCCTTGTTTAAGAAATCAAATTTAGTTAGGTTATGTCATTTCTGATGTTATTGTTTGTCCCAACTGTCACATGAAAGATTATTTGTATTTTCTATTGAAGTTTTTTAACAATTGCTTCACATTTTAGACTATTATTGATATTATTTAATTAAAACTTTATTGTGTCCTAGTTTAAAAAAAAGTATTTTAAGTGTATTATGTATTAATATTATGTAATATTAATATTATCTAATATAACAAATAAATAGATAAATTAGAACCCCTACACCACTGTATGATTATTGTGAAGTGTCATGAAATTTAAATTTGGCGCATTCGCATTTCCGGATATGTCCGCCATCAGAGGCTACTTTTTTGGTCTCCTTTTCATAACGATTAGATTCCCTCTTTTGTCTTTTTGCTCGATGCTATGCATGCACTTATGTCAACATACGTTGATTTTTTTCATAATTACGTTAAATCCAGAGGTAGCTATGGAAAAATAACATCAAAACAATAATATTGTCAGTTAATGTCAAATGTATTTTGTAGTATTCGAAAGCTTTTTGCCGTTTGTGGATTATACAATGGGTCGAGGTAAAGTTATCGATGAGAAAATTTGTACAATCATTATAAGAGTTTTTAATTCTGGAAAATCCAATTCGGAAATCGCAAATATGTTGCAATTGTCACGCTATAGTGTAAGAAATATAGTCAGAAGATACAAAGCTACAGATTCGGTCGTCACAAAACCTAGAAATGTACGAAAAAGTAAAATAACCGAAGCAGATCGAAGGGCATTAAGACGCATTATAGTGAAAAATCGACGAGCAAATTATATGGAGTTAAGCGTTTTATGGAGTGACGTTATTGGAAGACACGTTTCTAGATCAATATGTCACCGAGAGGCCCACAAATTAGGATTTGGTACTTACAAAGTAAGTTTTATAGTTGAAAAAATTAGTACGAATTGTTTTTAATAAATTTCATTTTATTATATGCTAAGGAAAAGCCACTTTTAACATAACAACAAAAGAAAAATAGACTAAGATGGTCAAAAAAGCATAAAGATTGGACTCAGTCGTAATGGAATTCAATACAATGGAGTGATGAGTACAGATTTGAAGTGTCTATTGGAGACAGTAGGAGTCGCGTCATTCGTAGGAAAAATGAAGCTTTCCACCCCGACTGTCTGAAGAGAAAAGTCAAATTTCCTGCATCTGTCATGATTTGAGGCAGCATGTCGTTTAAAGGTGTGGGAAAGTTACATTTTATCGATGGGATTGTAAACACGGACAAATATTTGAATATTTTAGAAGAATCTCTTTTACCGATTATGGAACACCGTTTAACATCAGCGGCAGTTTGTCTTCCAACAGGACGGCGCAGGTTGTCATACCTCAAAATAGAGTTTAAAACGGATTGAAGACCGTGGCATACCACTTCTGGAATGGGTTTCTAACCATCCGACTTATCCCCGATAGAGACTTTGTGGTGTGAAATGAAAAAAGCTTTGAGAAAACATCCTGCCAGGTCCCTCAACGAATTGAAAGAAAAATTGCAAGAAATATGGGATTCGTTTACATTAGAATTCTGTCAGAACTTGGTGAAAACTATGCCTCGAAGATTTGTGGATGTCATTAAAAATAAAGGGGACGTACTTCAGTGGTAAACTTTTACATTTTATTTGTTAATATTACATATTCTTTTCGTTTTTTTATTAATTTCTTATTATTCTGTTCAATCAATCTTAAGTTTTGTCAACTGATATGGAAAGGGGCTCTTACAATAGAATAAAGCAAAAAGCTGTCGTGAATGTACCAAAGACGGAAAAGGACGAAAACGCACTATGCTCCAATGCGAAGAATTCGATGAAAAATCAGGGCTGTGTCCAGAATGTTTTAACAAATATCATAGTTTCTAATATATGTCTTCTTGTTATGCTTTGTTTTTGTTATTGAACTAACATGATTTTTTGGACTTAATGTATGTGCCATTTGGAAAAAAAAATATTCATTTTTTTTATTTTTTTTAGTATTTTTGATACTATGCTCCTATTTTGTGTTCTTATTTTTATATTTTCCTTTTAATAATTTTTTTTATTTGTATAAGAACCCTACGGGGCCGCCGGCTTCTGACAATATTTTGATAAAATTTGTGGTCAGTGTCGCCGACCACCTAAGTGGTCGATTTTTGTTCCTCCTCTAAAGGCTGTTTTCCCATAAATGCTTTACTTACAATATAAAGTTTTGTTTATTTATTATATGTCCCTCAAATAAATTAAAAATGTATTCTGGCTTCTGACGACCGATACGTACTTTTATCGCGGCAGCGAATGGGTTAAATAAATAAATCTCATCTAATTTAGCCTGAATAGGGGACACTCTGTAAAAAAACCTTGTCCTGTTTCCGTCAGTGACTTCATCCTGCCGAGAAGGCTGGGATTGCACCACTCATCCTTGAAACTAACGTCCCTTTTAGGGCACTCCTTGCGGCACTATTAGCGTTCCGCAAAATCTGATACGACATCTATGGTCTCGCCCAGTGTCACTTAATTTCCCAGCAAATCTCTTTCGATTCTGTTAATTTTATTACTAAAAAAAGGGCTCGGCAGACGACCGCCACCACGTTAGACACGCGAAACAAAGAATCCGGGGAGTCGGAAGGGTGTAGCGGGGATGGAAGCCTTGTTCTCGTTTTTATATTCTCGCGAAGATAGTTTTTAGTGCTTTGTTTCCGTCGTAAAATTACTTTTTTACAAAAAGTATGACACGGAGAGTTGTTTCCAGTTTTTTAGACCTAGCCAGAGATTTTTAAGTGTTGAAGAGAAGTTTATACGAGGATATATTGGAAAATTCTTAGTCTTCTACAGAACAACCAAAATTTGAAAGAATTTTATTATTTAATACAGGCTGTATGTTCAATGTATGCGCTTAATTGCATGAATTTATTACAAACTAGTGATTTTGCCCGTCACTATGCGACGGGGATCCAATCAATTGCCATCTACAGTCACTCCACTTAATTTTTTCTGTCTTCCTCCTATTTAAGGCTGGGACGACAACAGAATATTTTAATCTGCTGTACAACTTTCATAACAAAGTCACTTTTGGAGAGTCGCTTAACTTTTTGCGTTAAGTCGTCTTATGAAATCGACCTGCGTATAAAACCAGCGTAATTCTAGTTTGGCAATTTATTTGTTGGGAAAGCTCGAGTTTTGTATTATATTTTTTACCGATCACCAAATTCGCAGCCAATTTTTTAGGGCCAACAAAATTTTCAAAAGAATTAAAAATTAAATTTTTAAATTAATAAACTTCTTGCATGTAACGGTCTTTTCACCTCAAGATAAATATTGCCTTATCTGACAGATAGTTATCTGAAGGATAGACATTTATTTATAAAATAAAATGTACCCGTCTTTTCACGTCAAATTACGTTGCGGTTATTTATCTGTAAGATAAGTGTAAAATTTATTTTGGAACACACCAATATTTAATTAATTGTCAAAGAAATCACAATAATGTTTTAATATCTCTTTTGATTATAGAATTTGTGGTGGCAGGAATAAATTAAATTATTCAAAGATTCAAATTTAATAACGAATAAAAAATAATACATGTTTAATGATTCTTCTCAAGTTTTTCTATAATACTAAAATATTATATAAGATTAGATCAAATATTTTTAACTCCAAAAAGTTCAGTAATGTCTTCATTTAGCAATTCATCTTCAAAATTGTCTTAATTTTGATCTCTAGCTAGGTTACACTCGTAAAATGTTGATGTAGATTAGAACGGTTGAATCTTTTCATCCTTACAGCCATTTTCTCTGTATGAAATAGTACCTAAACCTTCTCTTCCATACATAAAAAGTTATGTAGCCTATCTGTTTCTAATATGAAATTCATTATAGAAATTGGATTATTTAATGGACTCTTTAAAAATGGCTTTACTTTATAATCAGAATCTCCTGTATCCCAGAATGTAAGAACCCATGTCTATTATCTCCATTTAAACTTCTTGTCAACAATACAGAATTATTTATTCTTACCTGGTAGGTACCTAGAAAAACATATCCAAGTATCACGAAATTGTCAGAATTTAAAATCAATATTCCATATATTATTATTATATAGGAGATTTATTGAAACTTTTGAAAATTTCCTACTACACTCTGGATACTTTGTATACTTACTCTGAGTCTTTTTTATATATAATTGAATGTATTTTATAACTATTAAAAGAATTTAATAACCTAGGTACTATGTGCATATTTTTCATTTTGGAATCCGATACTACTACAGTGGAACCCGTTTAATTCGAACTTCTCTAATTCGAAATCTTCTTTAATTCGAATTTTTATGCTGGTCCCTAGCATTTCCTATATAAGTAATAGTAAAAAGTCGTGAATAATTCGAATTATATTTTGGACAATTCGAACTTATCTACAAGCTAAAATGCCAATTTCATGCTCGAAATTTCCGCGAAAGAGGTAGTATTCTTTCCTGTCCTCACGCGCCACGTGTTTTAAGACATTCAAGACCATCGTGCATTGTACTGGCCCTAAATTCTCTCCCACCCGGATCGCCCCTTCAGTAAACTTCGAACATACAAAACTTTGACGTTATCGGAAAAATAGCGGCAATTAAAGAAGTAGAAAATGAAATGACATGAACACATGATAATTTACACCTACTTCTTCAACTAAGTGGATATACCTAGTTAAAGAATAAAGAAAAAAATCTCAATAGTGAAAATGAGTGCGGTAAAGAACAAAAATGGCTAAGGAAGCCAGAAAATCCAAATGTGTTTTAAAATGGTTCGAACAATCCAGGGATAAGGAGATTCCTGTGAGTGGTCCCCCTATAAGAAGCAAAGCTGAACAATTTGTTGTTGAAATTGGTAAAACAACTTTCAAGGCGAGTACAGGGTGGTCAGATCGCTTCAAAAAACGCAACAAAATTTCTTTCAAATCCTTTTTTGGAGAAAGTGGGACCCTTAATCAGCAAGAAACCAACGAATGGAAAAAAATTGGAGGAGATGATTCAGGATATAGATGAAAGAGATATCTTCAATGTTGATGAGACGGGTCTTTTTCAAAATGCACTAATGCCAAAACACTGGCATTTAAAAATGAAAAATGTCACTTAGGAAAACTAAGCAAAGAAAGAGTCACTCTCCTAATTGGTGCAAAAATGGACGGATCAGAAGTGCTGCCTCTACTGATGATTGGTAACTCGGCCAATCCGCGTTGTTTTAAGAACGTCAAGTCAAAACCAGTGGAATATGTAAGCAGCGCAAGAGCTTGGATGGCTAGGGATCTTTTCGAGAAATGGCTGATGAAATTAGACAAAATGTTCATAAAAGAAAAAAGAAAAGTTAGTTTTATTTATTGACAACTGTATGGCCTACACTAATGGAAAATGTAAAAGTTATTTTTTTTCTGCCACATGACTTCAGTTCTCCAGCCTTTAGACCAGGGCATCATAAAAAATCTTAAACATTTTAACATACGTTTTTTGGTTGAAAACATATTGACGGAAGATTGCAACTCCCGTCAAATAAAGTTAGACATTCTTCAAGCCTCTCGAATGTGTAAAAAGGGTTGTGAGAAAGTAACACCCGAAACGATCAAACACTGTTTCAAAAAAGCTGCCATCCTGACATCTCTAATGCAGATTTTGTCAACGTGGATAAAGATGCAGTGCAGCCGAAGCAACAAACCATATTATACAACTTAGACGGTACTTTGAAAGTAAAAATGACATAAGTCAGTCTATTTTTAGTTTACCTTTGAATACCTTAGAAGTCATTGCCGAGAAGCTAAATTCTAAAAAGCAGCTAAAAATTTCGGATTTTTTTGGAAAAAGTTAAAGTCTGTCTTTTTTTGTCAATTGTAACAAATGTTCTTATTTTCAATAAATTTTTTGAGACAAAATATTTTAAATTGTTTCAATGACGCGTTCTCACGCGTCAATACCAATGAGAACACCTGCCATAATGACAATAATTGACCATTTTTATAGATTGCAAATGTTTTAATTGGTATTCTTGGCTGAATTTTGTTTGCCCATTTTTTTCGGTTGACAAAATTCGGGCAAGAATAGGAACATAAAGCATCTGCAAAAGTATTGATTTTTATCGTTTGCAGAAGTTTTTGTTGGTATGGTATATATGTATATATTAATTATATATTTTTAATATATATTTTTTTATATATTATATATTTTTAATTCGAATCTTTGGATAATTTTTAACGGTCCCCTGAGTTTCGAATTCTCCAAGTTTTACTGTATTATTGAATCAATAGCACCAATATTTCTTGAAAAAGGTTAATTGGTCCATTTTTAATTATCAAGATTATGAAAATATTGAATCTCTAAACTAAGTAAATGAAAATATGTAAACATCTACTTTTATAATGGATTAACAACTATTTTAAATTTTAACCTTTTAAATAAGTGTTTTTCTTTACAAAAATTAAAATGTTAAATTCTGCATAAAACATTATATTCTCACACTAAGTTTATAAACATTAAACATCATACTGATCATACTCTCCGATTTCATTAAATCTTTTAATATCTATGTCTCTAACCTACACTAAACAACAATATTTAGGTTATATTTTTGATTTCGCGATAACCTACAACATAATAACGAACTACAATAAACACATTTAATTTTCCACATAACTTTTTATTCAGTACCTTATTTGGTAAATAAATATTTTATATTTTATAAGTCAGTTTATCTGTTCAGATTTCTTTCCTAGGTGACGCTAGAATTTTAAATAAAACATAAAACTTTAAATTATTTTTTATTAAATCGTACCTTAAAAATATTAATAATATTATTTATTAATTATATTAATATATAATTAATATTTTTTTGTATTATTAATTAAACGTGTCGTTTCAAAAACAAAATATGATTGACTCATAGGTTGAAATGTCAGTAGTTCAGATTTCTTGATTCAGATAGCGTTAGGATTTTAAATCTAAACTAACATAAAGCTTTAAATTATCTTGTATTAAATTCTTCCTTAAAGTATTATTAAAATGAATTATTAATTATATTAATATGTAATTAATACAGTATTATTAATTAAACGTATAGTTTCAACAACAAAATATGATTGAAATGTCAAATGGTAGTAGTTCAGATTTCTTTCCTAGATGGCGTCGTTAATTTACTGGATAAACGGTGTAACTTGTCATCATAGCCTTTTATATAGATAGATAATCCGAAACGACTCTATATATCCGACAAAGGTATACTTTATTTTGCTCTGAAAACCAGGCTTCCACATTTTCTATCATCTATTCGTTTGAAGAGAATTTACACTTTTTTTTTAAATAGGCAAATCTGACGATAATCTGACGGAGTCAGATCTTGTGAATTCATCAATCATCATTGTGAATAAATCAACTTGTTTGTCAGCGTGCGATAATAACTTTAAATCGTTTTCGCGCCTACTCTCAATATTTTATCTCGTAGAATGATCACTAACATCGAATAGTAATTCTCAGTGATTGTTCTACTCGTATCCACAAAAGTAATCGTGATAGCTCCTTGACAATGCCAAATAACTGAAGCCAGAACTTTTTACGAGATTTTTAAACATGAAATTTCGTAAGTCATGAAGAACCAGAGGTTCTGTCTATTGTTGTTTTGTTTATTACTCGTAGAAATAATGCACATAAGTTTTATCCATTTGTGTGAAATCCTTCTATTAATAGCTTAAAGTATGCAGATGAAACCGTATTAACGACAGAGAAAATTGAAGATTTGCAGGGAATAATCCAAAAAGTTTATACGGCCAGTTTACATTATGGCTTAAATATGATAAAACCTAAGTTTCTAATATTTACCAAAAATACAAATACTAATGACCAGAGAAATTTGCAAAAAAGCCTCTTTCGTGACTCTCTTTGATACAGGTATCTAACAACTGTTTTTGATAAATTTGGTCATAACAATATGTAATAAACATAATATGCAATAGATTAAACGTCATTTATGACGATGGGTGAAAGGTTTAAAATCAAAGGGATCTGCACGCTTTTGATTTTACTAATTCAAAAACTGAATTTATTAATTCAAATTTATAAAAGTCGCAATATCTCCAGTTCTAATCAACGAAAATTTTTGTTTTTTTTTTAAATTTGGCGTACCTCATTGCATAGAATAATGTTTTTATGTTAAACTTTGAGTGTCAACATAAAAATGCGCATTCTTAGATGCTATACTGTATACAAACCATCTTCTGCAGAATATTCATGTCTTCTGAAAGAAGACGTGGTTTAATTGTTCGTCTAATCAGCTTTTTAGAGTAGAAGGAACAGGATTCAAATAACCATAATAATCGCTAACCTTCGAAAGAAGACTACACCTTAAGAAGAAGATTAGCACTCTTTCGATAACGGCTCAAATTTAATTGGAAAGTTGGCTGGGCCATGTAAAGAAGTAGAGAAAAGGTATCATACGAGATTTCCGAAGATCGCCTTAAGAATATTTTTGGCGCGATCCGTAACAGTGGTTGACAGCAAAGGAAGATTTAGAGGAGCACTTCCTGAAAAACTGGAACGTTAGGGCATAGAATAAAAGAAAATGTAGCTCTATTATACAGTGTGTCAATTTTAAAACTTACAATGGGCTATATCTCACGAACAAAAGCTGATATTGAAAAATGCTTGAAACTGTCTCTAGGATAGTAAGCGGGAACTAAAATGACATGAAAGAGAACCCATTCAACTCCCTAGGCTCCACCCACCACAACCAAAAAAGTTTAAATTGCAAACCCATACTTGTGATACATCATTGAAAAGACTAAAAAATGCTATACAATGGTATAAACAATTATTATACAGGGTGAAGCAATAATTCTGAAACTTTGGCTTAAATGGAAAATTTAATGAGGTTTTTGTTGATTCTGTTGATGACCCTGTATAATTATTGTTTAATAATTATACAGGGTGTTAATATCAGCCGGCTCACTATGACTTTTGTATTTGTAATGCTATCTCCCGGACTATTATTTTTAATGGTAAGTGCCCTTCAGATTTTTTTTTGTTAAATAAAAACTTAATTTGCCGTTTTTGTAAAACAAGATGAAAACATCTGTTTTCAGATCAGAATTGAAAAAATCATAAAACTGTATTTACATACATATCAATAACTCTGAAATAGACGATACTATACCTTTGTGTAACGACTATTTTTATTTCTACTATAAAAATGCGTAATAGTATACAAACAAATGTTATGTATCACATTCGCGTATAAATATCTACATAAAAAAAAACGCAAAGTTTTGTCGCTCGGATCATAAATATTAATAACCCATACGATACATTATCGCGATTAAAAAAGGAAACTGATAACATAAACCACCGGCTCTATAAAAAATTCAAGCAGAAAATATTACGGAAAATAAACTGATCCATAATTGCACGGAAACGGTTATATACCTATGTTATATAATAATATTGGGAACGAAAATGTTGCGTATATTTATATACAGTAGATCCGCTGGATCTTTGGATCTTTGAAAAAAGGTTACTTTTCTGAAAGAACACTGTGATATGGAGAATTATTCATTACAATAATTGATGATTGGGAATTAAATTACCAATGAGACGGTTATATACATGGCGCTCACCAGCAGATAAACCGGAAAAAGTTGTAAGAAACCAAATCGACTATATAATGATTAAAGAGAGATATCGTAACACCATCAAATCAGTTAAAACATATCCAGGAGCAGATGTCGCATCAGACCATAACCCACTAATCGCTAATGTCACGCTTAAGCTTAAACGTATAAGAAAACCACAAAGAACTCCAAAATTAGATGTTAGAAAACTGAAAGAAGTTGATATAAAAATCAAACTTCAACAGAAAATATACGAAAACATTGATAAATTAGATACTAACCCTTACGAGATAAACGAACAATGGGAAACACTAAAAAACTGCCTCCTCGCTCCATGCAAAGAGATATTAAAAGAACCGACACGAAAGAAAGACAATTGGATGACCGACGAGATACTCGGCATGATGGAACAACGAAGACAAACCAAGAACAAAGACAGTCACAATTACAAAATCATTAACAACGAAATCAGAAAAAAGATAAGAGAGACAAAACAAACTTACTATGAGGAAAAATGTAAAGAGATAGAGGATCTTCAGAACAAATACGACCTATTCAACATACATAAAAAGGTTAAAGAAATGGCAGGACTGCAAAAAAGAAACCACAATACAACTCTTTTAGATAAAAATGGAAATACTATGATAACGACTGACGAAAAACTAAAACGATGGGAAGAGTATATGGAAGAGCTATTCGACGACGAAAGAGGAAACCCACAAGACTTGTCTTTTGAGGACAGAGAAACAAGTGCAGAAATGACAAAGGAAGAAATAATGTATGCACTAAAGAACACCAGAAACGGAAAAAGCCCGGGGCCAGATCAACTGCCTATTGATATCCTTAAAATAATAGAAAATGAGTACATTGATGTCCTCTTAAACCTTTTTAATAAAATTTATCAATCGGGTGACATACCCAACGAATGGTTGACCTCAACATTCATTTGTCTCCCAAAAAAGAAAAATGCTAGAGAATGCACTGACCACCGTACCATAAGCCTGATGTCTCACACACTTAAATTGTTTTTAAAGATCATTCATAAACGCATTTACAAAACACTTGATATGGATATTGAAGAAACTCAATTTGGATTCCGTAATGGCGTAGGTACCCGTGAAGCTCTATTTGCATTCAACGTACTAATCCAGAGATGCTTGGATGTGAACCAAGATATGTACGTCTGTTTCATAGACTACAACAAAGCTTTCGACAAAGTCCGCCACAAAGAGCTAATGGACATCCTCAAAGCAAAACAAATACAACACAATGACCTTCGAATTATAACAAATCTATATTATAAACAGCAGGCACACGTACGCATTAATGAACACACATCAGAAGAGTTCGAAGTTAAAAGAGGAGTGCGACAGGGGTGTGTATTGTCACCACTACTATTCAATGCATACTCTGAAGAAATTATGAAAAGAGCTCTTGAGGGAGAAACAGCAGGAATCAAGGTCAATGGAACACCAATTAACAACATTAGATATGCGGACGATACTATCATAATAACAGACAACCTCCGAGACCTCCAAAAGCTAATGAACAAGATAGTTGAGTATGGAGAGGAATATGGCTTATCAATAAACACCAAGAAAACCAAATTTATGAGAATATCAAAAACCCAAAATAATGGTGAAAGCCTGACAATTAACGGTAGTGCTTTAGAACAAGTTGAAAACTACCACTATCTTGGCACAATAATTAATCACACAAACGATTACTCCAAAGAAATCAAAGTTCGAATAGAGAAAGCACGTACAAACTTCAATAAAATGAGAAAGGTACTTTGTGCAAGAGAACTAAAATTGGACTTGAGAGTTAGGCTGACAAGGTGCTATATATTCTCGACTCTGCTTTATGGGATAGAAGCATGGACACTTAACGCGTCGACTGCTAAAAAGTTGGAAGCATTTGAAATATGGGTGTATAGAAGAATCCTGAAGATATCATGGACCGAGCATGTAACAAACAACGAAGTCATGAGAAGAATCAACAAAAGAATGGAAGTATTGGAAACCATCAAGACACGAAAGCTGCAATACCTGGGGCATGTTATGCGTAATGAGAGATACAACCTACTTCAATTGATTATACAAGGGAAAATCCAGGGCGAGAGAAGTGTAGGAAGAAGAAGAATCTCATGGTTGCGTAACTTGAGGGAATGGTACGGATGCACATCAATTGAACTATTCAGAGCAGCAGCATCTAAGATCAGAATAGCCATGATGATTGCCAACCTCCGTCGCGGAGATGGCACGTGAAGAAGAAGAAGAAGGGAATTAATTGTTCACTTATCCATTTAGTGGAAATTTCATTGTTTATCAGGAAAATAATAAACTTCCTTCAGTAACAAATCCTTTTGAAAAACTAGCATAAACAATTATTATTGTTAAACATTTACCAACCCTTCTGGTTTACGTACACTTTTAACACTGTTGTCTTTCCAGGAAATTGTTTTATCTCCCTTTGAATAAATCCACGTTTCGTAGCCAAAAAACAAGGTCTCTGGGATGCACACTGTTAAGATTTTCCATATATTTATTAAGGAAGAAATTTACTGGTCTTAAAGCAGCAATACTGGTACGCCGAATTAATGCTCTTCAATTAGTGTTCTTTTCGTATTTAAATCATAATTCTTTTAACAAAATGCTAACAGATATTGTGCCAATAAATATAACCTCTTTATCCTTTAATGCATTACTCATACTTTGAAGAGTAACATGTTTCTTTAAAAAAAACTGATAAGTACATAATAAAAATTTCACAAAAAAAATGACTTAACCCTTTAATTGTCACCTCGGGGGAACAAATAAGGGTCTAACCACCTTCTATTGTCTCCGGGTGCTCTGTAGAGGGCTTCGAATATACTGTCAAGAGCTCCTCTACTTAAGTCCATTTTCGGGTTATGGACTCGGAAAATATTTATATCTTCGGTGTCTTGCCTTGAAAAAGGCAAGATATTTCTTACACAACAAATTCCTCGTCGAAAATGGTACATTAGGTTGTGGTCTTCCGATTGCTTGTCTTGAGAAAGACAAGATATTTTCTTACATGACAAAGGATTGTCGAAATAAAAACACCAAGTTAAAGTTGAAAATAACTCTCAGCCACAGAGTATGGAAAATAGAACAGGAGCAGAGCCCCGAGAGCACTAAGCTCTCGGAGAGCCCGCGAGGAACTGACCTGGCTGACCTGAAAATCGTCAATATTTATATGTGCCGTTCGAGCGATAAATAGGGATTTCCAGGTCAAGAGCCAATGGGAAAATTTGAGGCGGGGCGATGCGCATCGAAATGCGCACTAGTCCACAGACTATGGCATTCGATGACATAACGGGCGGCCGTAAAAATTATCTGTTGAAGTTGATATTTTTTTGAAGTTGAAGTAAATATACGCAAAAGTAACTTATTTTTAAATTCTCTGCTAAAAATCTTGTCTAGAATGTGTGCTAGATGAGAAATAGTGAAGACCCTCTACAGACGGTCCTGTCGGGTTATGAGTAAAAAATAACTTTGGTAGATGTTTATTATAAAAAAAGTTTTATTGAGAGAAATGAGTATTTTTATCGACTGTACCGCATAAGTGGAGGTCACATTTGAAACAGACTAGCTGCTATCAGATTTTTTACATAGCTTACACCTCTTCTTGCCTTTTCTATTTACCCAAACTGGAAAATGGTTTTCACCATCAAAACGTACATCAGCAACTTGATGAAGCGCTCTTTTTCCAACATCAGATGAACTAGTTTTACTAGAAGAACCAGGTTCACCATTTCGAGCTGATAATGGTCGACCTACATTTCGTTTTTCCTTGAAAGAAACAAGGAAAGATGCTATCTCCTCACGCGGAATTCTGTAAGAGATACAAGCCTCTCTTTTTCGCAATAATTACTGAAATCATTTGCCTTTTCGGCACATATGCGTCTATATAGTAAGAATGCGTTTGTGGCGGCCATGTCAACAAAATGATAAAATATCCGAATCCTAATATTTCGTATTTAAGCTCGAATGTGATATCGACCCATAAGGCCATCCATCAAATTGACTCCACCCCTGTGAGCATTATATTCACGTATGATTTGTGGACAATCAACTTCGATGTATTTTCTTTGCTTCCTGTCATACCGAGGTACTTTTGCTTTTTGTTGATTTGGAGTGGTCCTTATAAAAGATTCAATGCGAATATGTGTCGATGCCAGGCGGACACATTTGTTATCCTTCCATAATACAGTGTTTACGTCTACCCCATAACTTAAGATCATGTATTCCATGGAAAACCCTCTATTTTCTTTATTTACTTCACTATCAGTTGGCAGTTTACACGCTGGTATACGATTAGCTACAAATAAAAAATTTAAACATGTATCATTGTGAATAAAAGAAACTACGGAAAATTGAATTACCTCTTACTGTGCCTAAACTATAAATTCCTCTTGCACTTAAATATACCAAAAGAGGAAGCGAACTGTAGAAGTTGTCAAAATACAAAATGTAATAGACGAAATTAGGATTCGTTTGTGATAAACGAACCACAACATTTGATGTTGCTCCTAGGTCTGGTGTACCAGGCAAGACCACCTTATCTCCGGCACCATTGTAAATTTCGAAACGTAGGTAAAACATTTATCATGAATCACATGGAACAAACAATTTCAAACCCCATTTGTGCGGCTTATTTGGCATTCTTCTTCTTCTGGTTCATATCCGTTTCGGATGTTGGAAATCATATTGGCAATCATGACCTTGCTCGCTGCGGCTCGAAACAGCTCCGTTGAGGTTTTCTTAAACCATGTTCTTAAATTCCGCAGCCATGATATTCTCCTTCTACCGGGTCCTCGCTTACCTTTGACTTTACCTTGCAATATAGACTGCAGCAGGGAGTATATTTGGCATATACTGACGCAAATGGTGTTTCGTTTTTGTAGAGCACACCTGTTCATCAACACAAAGTCTAACCGTTTTGGAGATGAAATCAAACCTGTCACTCCGTTTATTAGCTAGCGTATGAATCCCAAATAATGAATCATATCCTGGTTTACCTTTCTTCTTTCGTTGTGATTTATATTGTAAGGATAAATACTTCTTGATGGCAATAGATCATTTCGATGTCATACAGATTTGAATTGGCACAGAAGCATTGTTTCCCCAATAACTATTTATGTTGAGTTAGCGATATATAGACATGTACAGCGTTATACCAATGTAATGTATTATTTCGTCTGAAGTTGTGTTGAGTGTTGCATTTATATTTTTTTTTTCAAAGCACAACGGTTTGTCTCTTCAGCAATCAATTTAACGATATCTTCGTTAAAAAATAACTAAATAATTGCATCGGTGGTTGAAGCTGTTTGACTGTCCTAGGAAGCGATGAATCGCCACGAAAAGCCACCTCACTTACATGTAAATGCATTGAGCGATTACGCCACGTCAATTTAAAAAGTTCTTTCGACTTTTTTGATATTGTGTTCAGAGCTGTAATAAAAAAGACAATATACCTAACGTATAAATATGTTTTCTATATAATCTTACCTCCTCTAGTAAAGTCATCATCATTAGGTTGACTTAATTGCCCTGTACCTAAGAGTTGGCAATGGAGATCAAGCTCTTTTGAATGGTTTAAAACATGCATTTGTAGAAGTGGATGTAGATGAGTCTTGCACTTCAAATGTTTCTGTCGCTACATCATCCAAAACTAATGTTAAAGAAGCTGCTGCTTGATCGACTTTGCTAATATCCAGTGACAAAATCATTTACAAATGCATCAGTTGTCTCAGCTTTAAGCATTCCTAAATGCGTTCGTCAATAACTTTTGATGTAGCCATTGATACCTCGGATAGACTGTAAGGCTTATCAGGCTCAATATTATCATCAATATAGTCGGGATCCACAATACTATGGTCACTACTAAATGCTATTGTCGGTTTCAACGGAATCAATAAATTCGAATAGTTATTGTCCATCAGACAATTCTTCCAAATTGATTTTGTTCTTATGTTTACGATTTAGCCGATGCATATATCACAGAAAAGAAAAATAGTAGAACAACAAGAAAATAAGCGTGTTCCTACGCACAAAAAGATATCAAAATTTCGTACTGAAGGGGATATTTTTTATACGTAACCGGCAAGACCGTCTTGAGACGGTCTTGGTATTTTTGATCATTAAGCCTATTTTCACAATAGTTTTTACTAAAAGCATATTATATTACCGAAACAGGAAATATAATATACGTACTTAACATACAATAATTATCAAGCTGATCACTTTGATCTAAACGTGTTTTTTGATGATTTAAAAATAGTGTTTATGAACAAATAATTTTCACCGTCACTTTATGGTATGTTAACACTTGACTAACGAAGAACGTAATCGCGATGCCAGAATACGTTTAGTTGCATAGAATAACGTCAAGTAAGGTTTTTTAAAGTTAGACGTCGTTACTGTGGCAGCAAAAGACATTGATAAATTACTTTTATCAATCTTTTTTTGCAACATACATTTGTCTAAATTATTGATTAAAAAATACCTTCTACCGATAGGTCGGTTGTCTGGTTTTTAGAGCTGTCTGTTTTTTGCCTGTCTTTGAAAGAATATGATAATTTTCTTTCCTTTTTATAGGTGTACATACTGTCCGTCGTGATATTTTTAATAAAATAAAATAAAAACTCTTAAAAATATTTCATATCACTCTGTTGACGTGGTTTTAGCCATATTTAAATAAATAAATGTCAATCTAGAGCAGTGGTTCTCAACCTTTTTGAGTCATGTACCACAAAATTCTTTTTATTATTTTTAGTACCACCTAACTGAAATATCTATCTAGCTATAGTCCATCTAATTTACTTATCGTTGCACGTCATTATCATTGACAGAGATCGAAGTTGACATAGTTGCCAAAGTATAAAAAAATCCTGAATCCATTTTAAATCAAATAGGTCACATAATTATTGCAAAAGTGGATTATACAACAAAACAAATTAATATTTAATGTAAATAAATAGAAACAAAACAAGAGTTAAAAATAATCTTGTAAAACAATTTTAGCCGCTTGTATGCGTCGTATAAAGATGTAAAATGGAATACTTAAACAAAAACAACACTTTTTTCATTACTTATTAACATTAGTCAACACCGCAACTGTCAAATAAGTGTTACCAATTTATGCCAAAATATCACCTTCGTTCGATTACAGTTACAGTGTGTTCCGAACAAATGTTCTTCATAAAAACGCTTTATAATGCATTTATACAAATTGAATGAAACATATTATTGTGTATTTCTTTAAGTTAACATTAATAGAAATGATTAAATATTATTTCTACGCGTATATAATAAAATATGTCTAGTGGCTGTAATGCCAGTGTACTCGGCAAAGTGATTCGAAGAAAGAACACACCTACCGCCTAAATATTTCGTGTTGGTATCATGTGACCTCACGGGTTATGACGCGAATGACGTGCAACGGTAAGTAAATTAGACGAAGTATAGGTAATCTAATAAACTATAATTTCTATGCTGGAATTTTAGCGAATTTATAAAATAAAATTCAACAAGAGTAAAATTTTTTTAGGTTATACTTTTAGATTTTATATATAGGTAGTTAGAATAAGAAACTAATTAGCAAGAATGTTGTGCTTGAATATTTCCACATAACTTATTAATATCTGGTTCGATGTTACTTAGATATAGTCGAAGATCAGGTTAGATAATATTTAGCATGGCGGAAAATTCATTCTCGCACAGGTATGTTATCGAAACGCGTATCAAGTATTTTAAAGCGTGTTTTGCAAGAGAAGGGAAATCAAAATTCTTAATATTCCTTCATCTGGTTCACTATAAGTTCGTGAACTTGAAGGTTGTTCACTATCAGAGGTTATATCAAAATGTGTGTCCATAACAGAATCATCATCATCTTAGTAAATTCACACGCAATATAACTCATATTTTCAATCATTTCTTTAAGTTAAGTCAGCGTTGGCAGAGTACCAAACTGTCCCGCCAGAATTTACTCACAAATTGAACCAACCGATGCAATATAATATAATCATTTAAAGTTCATGTAGTTGTGT
This sequence comes from Diabrotica undecimpunctata, assembly GCF_040954645.1. Taxonomy (NCBI): domain Eukaryota; kingdom Metazoa; phylum Arthropoda; class Insecta; order Coleoptera; family Chrysomelidae; genus Diabrotica; species Diabrotica undecimpunctata. The sequence goes on along the minus strand of NC_092810.1, from coordinate 43,088,311 downwards.
TCATATAACGTACACACCAGACAGAATCGTTGCATGTTCTACGTCCAAATATGAATAAAGTTTTTGAGTAAATCCGAGTTGAGTACCACTTATGGTACGTTTTTTAAGAAAACATACAATATGTAGCTCAGTTTGCATGGAAATGTATAGAATATTTGACGAGTAGTCAAAGTTTTAAGAGTTGTATTTATTGTACTTATGTTCTTATTTAATCAATAGCTAAAAATTACATTTTATGAAATCTACAAGATTGGTATTTTTTACTTCAATCAACTACTTATAAACATTAAATTTTATTTATTCTTTATTAACTTTTTTTCGTCATCTGTTAAAAAACTTATTTTACCGTTAACAGTTCTCATATACTTCTACACAAATGAACAAAATAACATGTCAAGTGTTATTCTTGGATAATAGGTTATGTTTTGTAAGTGGTTTTCTCTCATTCACAAATATAAGCTAGAGTAAAGTAAATAAACGTCACTCAAGAATAAATTACTAAAAATATATCACCTAGGTTAACGATATTATCTGAAATTAAACAAAAACAGAAATATAAACAAGACTACCCGAATTTTATTTCTTATTACGTATAAAGCTCAAATGATCATCTGCAAGTTATAAAAACGCTTATAGAAAAGTGTACAGAGTATAACAAGCCTATCTTTCTTATATTCGTAGATTATGAAAAGGCGTTTGATACTATAGAATCATAAAATGCTTCGAGCATTGGCTGACTGCCGCATTGACTACCGATATATCGCATTGATTAAAAGTATTTACGAAACTGGTACAGCTTGTGTCCGCCTTCATGAAGATACCAAGAAGTTTCGAATAGAACGTGGAATTAGACAGGGTGATACTATCTCCCCTAAATTGTTTACAGCTGTTCTTGAATATATGTTCAAGCAAATGGAACGAGAGGATAACATGGGAATTAATATAAATGGGGAAGATCTGAACCACCTAAGATTTGCCGATGACATCGTTTTAATATCTGATAGAGTTGATAAAGTGTCAAAAACAATTGGTCTTAAAATTAACACCTCAAAGACAAAATTTATGACCAACCTTGTAGTCAGCGGTAAAATTCTGATTGAGAGCCATAGCATCGATCAAGTAATAGCTTACAAATATCTAGGGCATGGGATTCGCTTAGGCCGAGATAGTCAGACAACTGAAATACAAAGAAGGATAGGTCTCACATGGGCTACCTTTGGTAGATTGAATAACATTTTCAAGTCTGTTATCCCAGTTTGTTTAAAAAGAAAGGTTTTTAACCAGTGCGTTTTACCGGTTCTTACATATGGTGCAGAAACACTGACTCTGACAAAAAGAACAATAGATAAAATAAGAGTTACACAACGTGCTATGGAAAGATCAATATTAGGTATTACCATCAGAGATAAAGTACCAAACCTAGAGATAAGAAGAAGAACAGGAGTCACAGATGCAGTTGAAAAAATAGCCATGGCTAAATGGGCTTGGGCCGGACATGTTGCCAGATTAACGGATGATAGATGGACCAGAAAGATTCTGGAATGGCGGCCAAGGCAAGAGGCATATCGAAGCAGAGGACGACCACCGACTAGATGGCCGGATGATATCAAGCGCATCACCACAAACTGGATGTAAGAAGCACAAGATAGAAATAGGTGGAAAATTTTACGGAAGGCCTACGTTCAGCAGTGGACAAATATAGGCTAATTGATGATGATGATAAAGCTCCTGCGTCTAAAAACATACGTACTGCGATTTGTCCTACAAAAGCTTCTGAATTATTCAATGACTAGAAAATTATATGTCGACAAAAAAGAAGAATCTATCGAGATCTTTTTGGGTGTCAATCAAGCTTTTAAAACTGACTTTGTTGTTTTTACCTAAGCCACAGTTAAGACCTTCTAGTCATTTACTTTTTGTATCCACCTGCATTGAGCTTACACTTTTCGCTAACGCTAAAGGGTAATGGTTTCGCACTGGCTGCTATATTTGCACAGCCCACCGACCCCGAAGATAACAAATTTTTGTTTTGTTTATCGATCATCACCTTTTCCGAGCCGGAAAATAGAAAATGAGCGGAAATGTCATAAAAAGTGATGCGGATCGTTAAAATCACGTCCGTATACAGAGTGGATTCATTTCATCATGTTGTGTGCGAAACAATTAAGCAATCTTTTTAGTAAATTATTTAAGTAATTAGTTTTTCTTCTTTCCTTCTTTTTGTCCAATTTGGTTTATTTTATCTCTCCATTTTTTCTGACCTTGTCTGCCCTTATATGTTTCTGTAATTATCACGTTGACATTGTTCTACTATTTTAGATATGTATGGGGTAATCGAGTTGCTTTCTCATTCCACTGTAATCTGTCTAGTTTACCATGCGTTGCGATATAATCTACCAGCCAATATTTTCCCTCTTCTCTCAGCCAGTTTACCATTTCTGGTTCATCCCGTCAGCACCGCAGGTGTTTCCTGTTTTAGTTTTTTTAAAAACATAAACTCTTTAAGCTAATGATCTTCCTTTCACCTTTCTTCAGTTATCGTATTTTGTCTGTTTTCATAAATTTTATCTACTTTATATTTATAATTATCTCGCACTCTCGGTTAAGAATTATATATCGTCCTTGTAGGACACATACATATCGCAACTCACTCTATGCATGTTCTATTCTGTTCTCGGTTAATAGAACCATATCTCATCTTCGTTATCGCACACACAATTAAATACTCAAAGCATATACAAATACTAAATACGACATAGCAAAGTATTGTTTAAACTAAGTTTTCAAGACACATTGTATTAAAAGTGTTTATAAAAATCAATTGTGCTCCAATAATATTGTAATGAAAAACAGCTCAAGGTGGCCAAAGAGGAAAGATCAGGTGTTAATAAGCTGATGTCATTAAATGTCTTTTGGCACTTAATTATTGAAATTTTAGGTCAGTGATCCAGTACGTTCATTCAACCATACGGTATGTGTTTCTAAACAAAAAAGAACAGTGACCCTCAGGTCGAATCCCATTCTTACTTCGTCGATAAAAAGACGATGAAGAAGGAATATTGGTGATATTTTAACGAAAAGTGGCTCCTTGAGTAGCCTGGTATTAAATCTGCATAGGTGGTGACACGTTGATGGATACTGCTACTGAATACCAGTCCCAGGGAAAGAACTCTAGAAAGATAAAAAAAAGTCTTTCTATATTTTTAACAAGAGTAACACTTATCGCAAACAAATGCGAGTTCTCGATCACAACGTATTTTAACATCACTAGCCATCGTAACAATAAAACTAATACAAGGTGTGTCTTTTTAGTTATATAGCCGCTTAGAGAGCGCCATCAATAAAATCTTCCGACACAAATGTAACCTTAATCTTTTGTTGACATAAATTAAGAATTTTATTGCGATACGTCGAGTAAATATAGTGAATTTTTGAAATGATCAAGTAAACAGCTATGTCTCGCTGAAATGGTTTCTGTGTTTGGGAATAAAGCATCACACCAGTCAACTATTTCCTGCTTGTATTGCGAATTTCAGCGTCGTCGTTCCAGTCTAAGCGACGAATCCAGACCAGTTTCACCCAAAACAGCAGTCACACAGCAAAAGATTGATCCGGTTCGTCAGCTAATTAAGAATGACCGTCGTGTAACATGCCGGGAGATAGTCATCTTTAGGTATTTTAAAGACCTCAATCCAAAAAATATTACATGAAGAACTGGGTGTTACGAGGTTGGTTTCCCGTTGGATTGCTCATTTGCTCACAGAAGAACAAAAAGCAGTTTGCGTCAATTGGTGTCAAAAATATTGGAATGGTTCAACAAAGGAAGCTCAATATACGTTTATGGTATTGTTAGTGGCGATGAATCTTGGATTTACTCTTCCGAACCGGAAAATAAACTCCAATTTGCTGTGTACGATGAGGAAAAATCAACAAAAGTGATCCGTTTTTGAAGAGTGTCAAAGAAAATTGTCGCAACTTTTGTGTCAAAATGTGGTCATGTGTCAACAATTGCTTTAGAAGATCGAAGAATGGTTACTTCTGATTGGTATATAACCGTTTGTTTACCAGAATTTATCGCGAAACTCCGACAAAGCAACACACAACGGCGAATCAGCCTATATCAGGACAATGCAAATGCTCACACTACCCAAAAGACGAGAGAGTTTTTGGAGCTTCTCAACATCGACTTTTTTACGTTACCAAAGATAAAGAATTCAATGCGTGGACAGCGATTCCAGTCACCAGAAGAAGCCATCGATGCCTTTAGAACAGCGATTTTATAAGTGTCAACTGAAGACTGGAAGAACTGTTTTACCAATTGGTTTGAACGTATGCAAAAGTGTATCTATCTTGGTGGGACATATTTTGAAAAGCAATAAAGTACTTAAAGTTTATATATTTTTTGTTTTTGTGGCTATATGCAAAACTAAAAAGACAGCTCGTAATGAACTGAAATCTGGGTGTTAGAATATTTCGCCGGCTTACAAGCGAAACACACTAAGTCAATTTTTTTCACTTTTGAGGTATTTGCAGTATTTTATTTATATTTTATATAAAAACGGTTATTTTTATTATTATTATGTTTCTCACTTAGTCTCAAAAACTATATATGATTCAGGCAAAACACACTAGTGACTTAATGTATTTCACTTGACTACGAATGAACCTACCGACTGACTTACTCGGAGCGACTTGTCCAATCTTGTAAAAAAATAATTATTTGTTTGGGTATAATGCATAGGTTTTGTCAGTTTTATTCCAGTGTTTTGCGTGATAAGTTCGTTAACAGTTGTGAATTTTGTGTGTATTTATTAATTATTCTTGTACGAAAAATGAGACGTACACAAAGGAAAACCCTACAAAAGTACCACTGGTAAAATGCAAGCTCCTAAAATTCCAAACGCGGTTGATTGCTTTAAATGCCGATTTAAGTGCCAAAATAAGTTTTCTAAAGAGAACCGGAAGTTGCTATGTCAAAGTTATGTCAGGTTGTCATTTCAAAGACAGAAAGATTTTATATTATTGAATGTGCTTTATAATGAAGTAAAGGGTTGCAGGTCTTGAAATGGAGAAAATAGCAAAATGCGATCCAACGCAACATCCTATTTTTTCCAAGTATGGGAAATAAAAGCCCAGTGTGTCAGAAATTTGTTTCTAAAACATTGCCAAAGAGCAAAATGAAAGGGACGAATATAGTAGAATAGACAGTAGGGGTCCCTGGCAATAAAACTTCAGAGGAAACGAGAATAAGACCAAAAAAACACATTGAAAGCTTTCCTGTTGTAGAAAGTCACTACACTAGAAAGTCTTCAAAAAGACTTTATTTAGATTGCAATCGCAATTAAAAAAGAATGCACTACCTGTTTGTGGAAAAGTGTAAAGAGGACAATTTGCCAAGCTTAAGTCAGATAACTTATAAGCGAATCCTTTGCAAGGAATTTAATATATCATTTTTTAAACCTATGAAAGACCAATGTTTAAGCTGTAACGAATACGTTATAGAAGTCATTTAGACAGAATACAGGCTGCAATGAAAGCAAACAATTCAGACAAAGAAATAGCGAAAAATAATAAAAAATTTAAATCAACTACAAGTGATATACAAAGCGGTTTACAGATTCCATCATCACAAGTAGGTCTCTTGTATTATCTTAGAAACTGGATTGTCAGTTTAAGCTTTAGAATCACAATTCATTTAGTGGGTTGAATATACAATTATTGTCAATTACCATTTTACAGTTCAGCTAACAGTCTATATTTAGAACTTAATTTTCATAAATGCCTAACAAGCATAATTAATGCATTTGTAAATATTAGAAAGTTGAACCTCTATAATTTTACAATTTATAAATCGGCTCCACCAAATGAGGCATTCTGTTATTTTTAGCCGAAGTCAATGGTAAGCGTGGAAGCTGTGAAATTGGTACTTGCCTGGGACTGTACATTAATTCATTATCTGGTATAGAAAATATAACGATATTTCAGATACATGTGGAGAACAGAACAGAAATATTCAAGTATTTGCTCTGCTTTTACATATTGTTAAAAATGATCTGAGTCTTTGGATAATTGAGCAAAAGTTCATCGAAAGTGGACACTTCTATATGGAAGTAGATTCCATGCATAGCGCTATTAAAAGTGCCAAAAAATGTGGAGATTTTTAGTGTTCACGAATATAAAAATGTCTTTAAAATGGCCTGAATGGGCAACAATAGGAATAAATCTTCATATAATACTCGTGAAGTTAATTATAACGAATTCTTGGATTTGAAAAAGCTTGCAAAATTTACTATTATTAATAAGAAAGAGGATCAAAAAGGACAAAGGGTCAACTGGTTGAAGGTAAAGTGTTTTCAGTATGAGAAAGTATAATTTTCATGACGAATATGAAAATATTAACGTTAGTTTTGTACATCGTGCTTCTAACAGAAATGGCAAATAGGACAATAATGAAAACTTGGTTATTCCTCAATTAAATTCTAAACAGTTTCAAATTTTGGATGCAAAGAAAAAAGATTTGATAAAGCTCTATGCAAAAAATAGTTCCGCAAGCACTCCATACCTGGTTCAAAAGTTCTTCTTCTGTTCGAGACCAAACAGAAGAGCCAGCAGAAAAGGATTCAAGAAGACATTGAACATTAAAAGCATACATTTTTTGTGACACACGTTTTTTGTTTTGTTATACCTGTTTTTTGTATTAATGTTCTTGTTTTGTGAAAATTTACATTAAAAAACTAAAGACTTATATAAGTAAAAATTATTGTATTATTTACAATGTTAACGAAACCTGCAATAATCTGCAAGGTTTAGTAATAATCGTATGACAGTAAGTAAATAAAAAAATATACGTAAGTCATACTTTGCTAGCAAAATTAAACAAGTAAAACACACTAACTTAAATGCTACGTGTAAAAAACATGTTTTTTACATGTAGCATTACAATGCAAGTCAACGTATTCAAATCGAAAATTAAACAAAAATTAGTAATTTGGTAATATACAGTGTGTAAAAGCCAAATGGAATAAATTCATTATTTAGGTTACTGTACATATTTATAAAAAATCCCGAAACACGTCAAATTTAAATTATAACTTGACATTCTTTAACGTGAAAATGCAACCCCTACCTTCAACCCCTTTAGAATGACAGGTACAACCCCCAATTTTTAAAATAGGAAGTATAGGCTTGTGATATATCGTTTGAAAGGTCTTTTCATTCTCCATTCAAAAATGTTGTCGCTTTCAAGTTTATTAAGATTAATTAAGATAAAATAAATTAAAATCATGTGGTTGCCGAAATTCGCTACAATACAATCAAAAACTAAAATGTAATGCAAAACGTAATAAAATGTAGAACATGAAAAACAACTATGAATGTTAATGAAGTAGATGTTCAAAATGTTCACCGCGAACGTCTTGGCAACATCCTAATCTCAAATAAAACTGTCTTCTAACATTATTTAACATAACAGGCGTGATCGACCTAATCCCAAGCGTTATTCGTTCTTTTAAGTCATTTAAATCAGAAGGTTTAGTTTTGTACACATGGCTCTTCACATATCCCCATAAAAAGAAATCTAATAATGTAAGATCAGGTGATCGCGCTGGCCATTCAATCGATCCTCGCCTCCCTATCCACCGATTGGGAAATATTGTATCGAAGTACTGCTGGACATTAAGTTGGTAATGTAATGGTGCTTCATCCTGCTGAAACCATATCGTATTCGCTGGAACTTGAGGGTTTCCTGGATCAGGATATAAATTTGCCAACGTTGGAATGACATCATTTTGAAGTAGTGCCAAATAATGGTTGCCCTCAATGAAAAAGGGACCAATGATATTGTTTCCTACAATCCCTGCCCAAACATTAACCTTTTGAGGGTATTGAGTGCGTTCTTCTCTCATCCAGTGAGGATTTTCCGTGGCCCAGTAGCGGCAATTTTGCCGATTAGCATGACCGTTAAGTGAAAAAGTACACTCATCAGAAAACATAACGTCTTCTAATTGGATAATATTGTTATTCAACATGTCCATCATTTGCTCACAAAAAAAAGTTCTCCTATCAAAATCGTCTTCCATGAGCTCCTGAGTAGGTCTCATTTTATAGGGATGCAATGTATTTTCTTTTAATATGTTTACTATCGATGTATGGCTAGCATTGAATGTAGTGGATGCCTGTCTACTCGATGTATGTGGATTTTCCTGAAACTCAAGCAACACATCTAATTTGAGTTCATCAGTCAGTGAATTGGCAGCTGCTTTTTTTATCTGCCTTACATAACCAAACTCGCGAAACTGCTTCTCTATTTTACTTATTGTTCCTTGGAATATAGGCGGTAAATTAGGAAATTTCTCATGAAATAGGCGAGTTACTTCCTGTTGTGTTCGGGTGTTATCTCCATAACCAATCATTTGTAAAACTGTTATTTTATGCATTTCCGTTAATCTAACCATTTTTCAGAATTGAATTGAACGAACCTTTTACTTAAATTAAGATACTGACAACTTAAATAAAACAATTTACTAATGCGTGTTAAAATAACGTTGTTATGGTTTTTGTTCACTTTCTCATTATCAAGACCTAAACGGGAAATAAGTTTTGAGTATATTTTAGCGAATTTCGGTAACCACATGATTTTAATTTATTTTATCTTAATTAATTTTAATAAACTTGAAAGTGACAACATTTTTGAATGGAGAATGAAAAGACCTTTCAAACGATATATTACAAGCCTATACTTCCTATTATAAAAATTGGGGGTTGTACCTGTCATTCTATGGGGGTTGAAGGTAGGGGTTGCATTTTCACGATAAAGAATGTCAAGTTATAATTTAAATTTGACGTGTTTCGGGATTTTTTATAAATATGTACAGTAACCTAAATAATGAATTTATTCCGTTTGGCTTTTACACACTGTATAATTTACTTCTCGTCAGTAATCATTATGAAAACTTTATGAAAACTTTCGTATAATTACAAAACAACGAATAAAAGTTTTAAATTTGAAAATTCATCAAACTCTTAAAAAAAAAAAATTAAACCACGATTATCTCAAAACTATGTTTTTTGACTTGAGTGTGTTTCGCTTGTAAGCCGACGATTTTATACCTTTTTTTTCCAGAAAACTTGAAAACGTTCAATACAGCATTTTTATTACTTACTTGGGGGAAAGAAAATGCAGCTGCGTCTCTAATACGCATTATTTTCGTCGGAAAAATTACATATTTTTAACATCGTTACACTTAGACAAAATTAATGACATGAGAACTTACGTACGGCTTACTTATACATAATAAAACAGTGTACGAGATAGTGTAGTCAGATTTTGGTACAGTAACGTCAAAACTTTTAAGCTTTAGGAAAATAGAATTCTACAAAATAAAAATGCCTAAACTCGCACTCTACACAATTACTTCAACATCTAACTGTACCTTGATTCGACGACGATTAATTAATAGGCGTCTGTTATAATCAACCAACATAGAAATTTTGATTAGCCTCTTATGTTGGAGGAAAGGAACGACTATAATAATCATAACAAAATAACATTTGATTCATTTGCGGGAGGAACTATTCTAATTTGTCGCCTTTTTGTTATTATTGCCAAAGTTTATAAAATAACGGAATAAGTTGTTTTTTTTCTATCGAATGTGATTAAATATTCCATGTTAATTATTTTGTGCACCACCAACTTAGTTTGCACTTTTATAAACACAATCTACAGATAACATCAATTCCTACTTCAACTGTCACACCTTGTAGAAGGCATAAGTGGCAAAAGGAAGGTCATCCTTACAAATTCGTCCGCTATATTATTGTTTAGCTTCAGCAGATCGTTTCGGCGTGTCTGACAAAGAACGGCGCTCAGACAGACGGCGACGTCGTCCGTCCGAAACTACACCTAAGGCCAGGAAGACGAATCTAGTTAACGGCGGCCAGTCGCGAGCGCTAGTCAGGTGTTTTAGTTGGCGCCTCCTACCGGGGGCATGTGATATTTTACGTTATGGTAAGTAATAGTTGCGAGGAGGATATGCCCGAACTTTTCATTCTCCTGTGTTAGGTTATTGTTTCGTTTATTGTCATCTCTCCTGTCAGCTTTTACGATGCTGATATTTCGTTTTAACACTATCTCTTTCTTGTCATCTTCTTGTAGAGTTTCGTGCTTTTGAAAATACGTCTATATTTTAGAAACAATTTTTTGTAATTCATTTTATAGACGGCATATTATGCATAAGAAAACATGACATCCTGTTTTTTCTCTGTAAAATCTTGAACCAGGGTGGATCTGTAAAAAATTGACTAAATTTGGATGGGAGAGGTGGCATTCGGAGTTTTGCAGGATAACCTGCATTACGTGATAACTTTAGTAATAGTAATTGATTTATCCTCACTCTCAAATAGGTCGGGGTCGGGAAGATTAATAAAAAAATTTAAATATTTAAAAATGACTAAAAACATCGATTTTTTTCTACTTCCCTTGCTTATAACTTTAAAACAATTCGTGTTTGAGCAAAGTCGTAATGAAATAAAATAGCGACAATTGAATTTTCTATAAAATACGGCTAGTTGAAAATGTTAAAAATTAAACAAGCCTTTTCTTATTCAATGTTTTTCAACCACTTAGAATGCACTTAGGGCCTTCATAATTCGCCCAGAAAATCTCTATAACATAATAAAACAGCCCACCAAATTTCATTTAAATCTATTTAATAGATTTCGCATAATAATTTTGCAATCTATATTAAAAAAATAGACCATATACAAGTTGTCCAGAAAATCTCCTGACAAATGAAAACCGAAGATTCCTCAGATAATTTTAAAACGATTTAACCCAATTTACCTAGTCCGAAAATGCCTCCTAAGAGAGCTAGAGCTCTTTGAAGATGGCGCCTTGTAAGTAGTTTTTTCTTATACCTCCATAATCCTTCTATTTAGAAAAACGAAAACTGGTACGATTATTTATCAGAGTTAAATGGATTCCATTAATTGCGAATTTCTAGTACCGTTCATAGGTATCCGTTTTGGGTGGGTCAACGGTTATTTTAACACATAACTTTTTTGTCTTTAACTTTTAAGAATTTGTGATACTAGATTATTAAATTTTTAGGTATATATATATATATATATATATATATATATATATATATATATATATATATATATATATTAATGTGATATTAAAAGTCAGAGGTGCGCCAAGCAATTAATGAGCTAATTAATTAATTAATTAAACTTATTGAAATGATGCAATTATGATTTTATCACACTATTTAATTCTCTTATCTCAGGGTTATATTTGTGCTTCAATATCTATGCTTTACATATGATAGGTAAGGTCTAAGGAATACCGGAATAATAGTCATATATGATACAAAATTATATATTGAAATAAAATTCACACTCAAATATCTTAAACAAAAATATCTCATACAATGATTATCAAAATTTTGTTCTACGTACGTGAACTTTCAAAAATTAATGGTATATACTATATAAATTAAAATTTCAAATCAAAATTGTTGTTCTATATCTATGATAAATATTTCTATCTTTTCTGAAGCAATTAAACAAAAAACTTTGTTGATAAAGAAAAACTGACGAATGGCAAAAAAAAACTATCTCTCTGGAGATGAGTTGTCCAAATCCTTGTTCCTTGTAGCCTACACTATCTATTCTTCGCAGTTCCCTAGGTAATCAGCAATCTTACAACAAATTATTGCGAGCCTCTCGTCTTCAATGATCTCCTTCAGATGCACGTATCGTTCAAAAGACGCTAGCCTCTTCTCCTCTCGATAAACTGAGTCTCTCGTTCCGGCCTGAACAGTGACTCTTGGAATATATAAGTAGAAAAGTATGACTTACAATATTTTACTGGATGAGCTTCCGTCAGGATACACTTAGTCCACGAAAACTCACAAACATTCACTTCTAATGCTTACTATCAGTTGGGAACCGAAAAAGAACAACGACTGTTTGCCTTGCACCCTTGGAAAAACAACTGATTATCTTTTTTCCTTCTAAAATCTAGCTAAACTCTCATTCCTACACAAATATCCCACTTTTTCCACTCTTTGCCAATCAGAGTTCGCCACACTTATCCCTATCTACCATTTAGATGACAAACAACAATTTTACCTACAATTATAAATTTCCTAAAAACTATTAACATGCTAATCGGTTTCTACAAATTCTTAAGAACTAACGGAGAAATATAATTTCTAAATTCTACCCTATTGTCTTATTCACTGTACAAGTCCATTTGGAAAACCCGGTCGTATTGTTCATTTCACTTAAGCTCCCTCACGTCACTCTAATATATTTTACAAAGAAAATAATTTATGCATATATTAAATTTTGTTTACTACAGGTAATCCAAAGATAATGGACTTTCATTTCTTCGAAATATCTTTTATAGTTTATCAGTTGAAATATTTTGAATTATTATATTTTATTCTTTGAAAATTATTAAGAGCAATCCAATATTATTTTCAATTTTACATAGCATAACAATATATATATAGTTAATAAAGATTAATAAATATGAAATAAAATTTTGTTTATAGTTGATTGAAGTAAAAAATACTAATCTTGTAGATTTCATAAAATGTAATTTTTAGCTATTGATTAAATAAGAACATAAGTACAATAAATACATTTCTTAAAACGTTGACTACTCGTCGAATATTCTATACATTTCCATGCAAGCCGAGCATGTATTGTATGTTTTCTTCAAAAACGTACCATAAGTGGTACACAATAATGTACTCAAAAACTGTATTCATATATGGACGTATAACATGTAACGATTCTATCTGTTGTGTACGTTATATGAACACAACTACAACTACATGAACTTTAAATGATTATATTATATCGCATAGGTTGCTTCAATTTGTGGGTAAATAAATTCTGGCGGGACAGTTTGGTACTTTGCCAACAGCTGGACGCAACTTTCGGTACTTTTATGATAATGTTCGTCTGACGATTTTAGATTTATATTGAATAGAATAAATATTGAATAGTAACAAGTGTTGAGGTCCGACGAACTTGAAGAAATGATTGAAAATATGAGTTATATTGAGTGTGAATTTTTAAAATACTTGATACGCCTTTCGATAACATACCTGTGCGAGAATGAATTTTCCGTAATGCTAAATATGATCTAACCTGATCTTCGACTATATCTGATTAACATCGAACCAGATATTAATAGGTTATGTGGAAATATTCAAGCACAACCTTCTTGCTCATTAGTTTCTTATTCTAACTACCTATATATAAAATCTAAAAGTATAACCTAAAAAAAATTTACTCTTGTTGAATTTTATTTTATAAATTCACTAAAATTCCAGCATAGAAATTATAGTTTATTAGATTACCTATACTTCATCTAATTTACTTACCGTTGCATGTCATTCGCGTCATAACCTGTGAGGTCACATGATACCAACACGAAATATTTAGGCGGTAGGTGTGTTCTTTTTTAGAATCACTTTGCCGAGTACACTGGCATTACAGCCACTAGACATATTTTATTATATAGGCGTAGAAATAATATTTAAAGATTTCTATTAATGTTAACTTAAAGAAATACACAATAATATGTTTCATTTAATTTGTATAAATTCATTATAAAGCGTTTTTATGAAGAACATTTGTTCGGAACACACTGTAACTGTAATCGAATGAAGGTGATATTTTGGCATAAATTGGTAACACTTATTTGACAGTTGCGGTGTTGACTAATGTTAATAAGTAATGAAAAAAGTGTTGTTTTTGTTTAAGTATTCCATTTTACATCTTTATACGACGCATACAAGCGGCTCAAATTGTTTTTAACAAGATTATTTTTTAACTCTTGTTTTGTTTGTATTTATTTACATTAAATATTAATTTGTTTTGTTGTATAATCCACTTTTGCAATAATTATTGTGACCTATTTGATTTAAAATGGATTCAGGATTTTTTTATACTTTGGCAACTATGTCAACTTCGATCTCTGTCAATGATAATGACGTGCAACGGTAAGTAAATTATATGGAATATGTTCAAAAAGGTTGAAAACCACTGCTCTAGATTGACATTTACTTATTTAAATATGGTTAAAACCACGTCAACAGAGTGATATGAAGTATTTTTAAGAGTTTTTATTTTGAGAGTGTGCCAGGTCAACCATTGACCTCTAAACACAACAACTTGTGTTAAATGTGTTGGGAGTTTTTATAGTTTCAGTGGCATATTCGTCTTTGACGATTGGAGTAATAACCCTGTCTCCATGTGCAAAATATAGTCCATCAGTAGGGTGCAAACCCTCCTCCTTTATCCGGGTTTGGGACCGGTAAAAGTACTGTTAAACTATTTGGTCCACCCAATAGCACTGCTGGCGGATTTCTGCTTGGAGGCGAGAGTCGGAATTGAGTATTTAAGCTAACATTCTAAGAAACTTAGGCGTTCTTAGTAATAATATTTTATGTCTTCAAAGACTCTGTAGGTACTCACATTATTGGATGATTAAAATTACTGCAACATTTGATGCAAGAAAATTTCAAATTAAATAAGTGTCATAAAAACTCTGATAGCAATTTTTATAGAGTTATAAAACAATTTTTACGATTCAACTTGTAAGTATAAATATCAATTCCGTTCTAACGTTTTCCTTTTAAATAATAACTGGAATCATTCAATAATTCCCCTATCCATGTAAAAGCTCATAAAAAAATAATTATCTAATGACGTACGTTTTTGTGTACGCCTACCCAATTTGTTTATCAAAGTCAACTTTTACCTGCTCGTATTTGATATACGCGCGAAAAGTGGGAATTGTTAGCGAACGAATTGGATTAAACGTATTGTCAAAATACAATTAAAAATACTTGACCCGAATTTATCAACCGTTCGAAATGTGGTGTTTGATATGCAGCGATATTTTTAACTTTATATGCCATATATTTGCGAGGCTATTTCACACTCATTATGGCGACCATAAAAAAATGTTATAATTTTGTTTTATGACGGTTTTGTCGTGAGATTCCTGTAGTTTATTAGTTTGTACCAGGATGATTACTTATTTTAACACAGAAAACATTTTTTTGTTTGATAAAAAACTTTTTGTATCTACAAACAAAATTTATTTCAACACCTTATGTTTTCAATATATTTCCTTTTTCCATCAGTTTTAATAGATTTTACACTTCTTTTATTCTCATCTTACCATAAGCGACATATAGATCCATTCTGAAAAATCCAAGTTTCAATCTATAAAAACAGATTTGTATAGTTTTTCATGTTTATATTTTTTATTTAATCTCAAAAATTCTGCTCTCTTCACAGCAATATGAGACTGTTGCATCATTCCCCGTCTTGGATCATCTTTTAGCCAATTAAAATTAATGTCTTTCAGTACAATACTGCTGTAAATAGAAAGATTAGATTAGATATTAGGATAAAAGAAAACCAAGATGTAGCGAAAGCAGTAGACTATTTAACAACAGTTTTACAAACAACAGGATGGGAAGCAACACCACAGCGCCAAAGAAGTGTGCAAGAAAGCCATAATATCCCCCTCTATATAAGAGAACTTGTAGCAGAAAAAAGAAGAACTCGACGCATATGGCAACAAACGAGAAACCCAGTAAATAAAACGTACCTAAACAGGATAAGTCATAGACTAAATAGAGCATTACATGAAGAAAAAACGACTCTTTCCACTCTATATGGAAAGCTACAAAAAAATTAAAGCGACCGATAATAACAAATTCAATAATAACAAGTTGTTCCCATAAACGAGATTATACCACAACACCAATTCTGAAATTACACCTAACAAACCAACTATACTTCATACTAAAATCTTATCTTACTGACCGTTACTTCCAAGTCAAAATTGAAGACAGCTACTCAAATTACCACATCATACAATCTGGCGTACCTCAGGGTAGCGTTTTGGGCCTATTTCTGTATCTGGTATTTACAGCGGACGTTCAATACCTTCTTAGCTACTTTTGCCGATGACACGGGAATCTTGGCAGTGGATATCGACCCTAATGTAGCATCGCAGAAATATACAAAATCATTTACTCCAATTACAAAATTGGCTTAAGCAATGGAAGATCAGTGTTAATACTAGCGAATCAGTACAAATTACTTTTACAACAAGAAAATCTACTTGTTCACAAGTTTATATTAATAATGCTCCCATTCCTATAAAACCAGTTGTTAAATGTTTGGTATTTCACCTGGATAAAAAACTTACATGGACAACGCACATTAAAACTAAACGGAAACAACTATAATAGATCTTAAACTAAAAAATATGTACTGGCTGTTTAACAAAAGGTCTCAGTTATCTCTTGAAAATAAACTGCTTCTGTACAAAGCTATACTCATACCAGTTTGGGCATATGGAATAGAACTATAGGGCTCTAGTAAACCTTCAAATATGAAGATACTTCATACATTCCAATCCAAAATACTCCGTATGATAAGTAAAGCTCCATGGTATGTATAAGCTAACCAAACATCTGGACATCCCATTACTTAAAGACATAATAAAGAATCACTCAATAAAATATAAAAATTGCACCACTGATCACAACGAACTGATAAATAAATTATTCACCCAACCACTTGCCGAAAGAAGATTGAAGATATTATGGCTAGAAGACCTACCGCAATAATACTTAGAGAACCCTCACTGGACGGTACCTAACTCACGTTAATTTACTTACAGACTATTTACTTATTACTCTGTGTATAGAGTAGGTTGTGAACATGCAACGTAACAATAAAAAAAGTAAAATACTGAGAGACATTGAATCCATAATGAGATCAAAGTCACATGTTCTTTTGAAATGAATTAAATTTGATTTCATGGTAAACAAAGCTCTTTTACTTAATACCCTTTATGATATTTAAACGAAATGTATACTTACTTCGTTCATATCTACTGTAAATTGTATTACGAATTTCGCTTGTATTTATTACTTCAGTATTGGTAAATTTCTTAGGCATAGTAAGTTTTTTGGGCGGTGATATTAAAGGTATTTTAGTTTTTACGACCTCAGAGATAGAACTCAGTTGAAGTATGTAAATTTAAAGCTGCAGCTACACGCTAAAACAAATATTTATATTTTAAGCATCTAAATAAACATATAAAAAATACATTACATACTTCCCTAACAGCAGTCAGCGGTAGAATGGTGTCGTTATTATCACGTTCATGTTCAAAGTAATGGATCAAAGAAGCAACCATCTCTTTACAACGACTATTTAACTTCTTATGTGACATTTTGGAATTAAATCACACTAATTTCTTTCTGCAATGATCAGAGTTTAATTAATAATAATTAAAAAAAACAAATCTGAAGTGTCCACACAGCAACGGTCAAATAAGTGTTACCAATTTATGTCATTTTCGTTCGATCGCAGTTAAAGTGTGATCCGGACAAGTGTGCTTCATAAAAACGCTTTATAATCCACTTATACAAATTAAATGAAACAGATTATGGCGTATTTCTATAAGTTTATATTAATAGAAATCTTTAAATATATAATAAAATATGTGTCTAGTGGATGTAATTCGAGTGTACTTGGTTAAAAGATTCTAAGGATGATAGATAGGATACTCGAGAGACTTGGTAACTATTGAGCCTGCGGTTGTGATTTTTAACTTTTAGCAATAGATTAAACATTATGAGATAAAAGTCACCCTAGGCCTTCAATCGTTCAGACAATTCCCTCTGGATCCGTACCCTGCGCCTAACTTTTTCGAAGGGTTATTTTTGTTAACATTACCAAGCTGATTTGGCATTTCTAGATCTTTCAGTGCCCTAAACCTGTGCCGTAAGTTGCCTTGTAGTCTATAAAAATGTGTGATGAGTAACAACTATGCGATGCTACAGTAGTTTCTTCCTAAAATTTGTCTGCGAGTAGAAATCTGATTGAATTATCAATTTACCATTTGTAAACTTGATCTGTTATTTTCCAATTATTATTTTTTTGCATACCGTCTCATAGGATGACATAGTATATTAAAGAATATTTTACGCGCTGTCCTTTTTCTTCCAATCTATACATCTTAAAAATGCGTAGTAGTTTTTTCCAGGGATCGTATTGCTCTTTTTACGATATCTGTCCATCTATCCCTTCTTCACTCTGGTTTTCCTTGGAATACAGTCTCTCCATATTATTGTCTTCAAACGTTTCTTCTTCGTCCTCCACGAATAAATACATGGGCGTGTCTCAAGGAGTCAAAATAGGGTTTCAAAGAAAATAATTACGTAAATTAGGTACAGTTATTAAAATAACTAACATAGTTATCCAAAATCTGAAAGTACCAACACTGATTATTATTTATAAACTGTTTAAAATAGCGTCTCTGAAAGTTGCGAATTAAAAAATTGATATACTAACATACCTTACGTCCAGGGTGTCCAGTGAAGCGAGGGACGAATGCAGAGAGAGCAGAGTTTCGAGCTCGGCCAGGTGACCCCCGTCAGTCCAACCAACGGCTCTACCAGAAACCGAGATGACCATCGTGGATCTCCCCCCGCAGGTACCTCTACCGTTTGATTCGTTGCAAATTGAACCCATATTACAAAATTAATTAAGAAAATGTTTTAGTGCTTGTTCCATAGATATCTTTTTGGCGTGTATTGATTTAATCTGGGTTTAACTTGTAATGAATCTTTATCCTCTTTTCTCTTACCTATGGGTCTTTTCCTTTGCTTGTGTACATGGTGTTATATAATTTTATAAATAATAGATAAAAACTGTGAATTGCATTTTTTTACCAGTAGGAGGTGCAATAGAAACTTTTTGAAAAGAATTGAAATAAAGATTTGATGGTTAATTTTTGAAGTTGTTTATAAAAGTTAGTCTCATGATTATGTACCGTCAAAGTGAGAAGAATAACAGACCCAAATTTGGTTTCACAAATGCAAGTATGATAGTTTTATTTTAGCGGTGACTTGATGCTAGTATTGACGTGTATTATACAGTGCGCGTGTAAAGTATGCAAACAAAGATATCTGTGACACCCCGTAAGATATAGTAACCAAATGTTCTTTTTGTGTATATTAGATGGACCAGATATTTAAAATATAATATTTTCGACGTTGCCAAATGTACAGTTTCTGAGATATATGGAAAATATACGTATTTTTAAATGGGACCAACATAGGTTTCCGGAGAAATTAGTGCTATCTATTCTGTAATTCTGTCTTTCACTTCTTGGATAGTCTGTGGCCTATTTACATACACTTTGGTTTTTAATTAACCCCATAAACAATCATCTAGAGGTGTCAAATCCGGGGATCTTGGATGCCATTCTAGATTTATCTACTTACAAGATGAGAATTTATAGTATCACGAAAGAGTCTGGCTAATTCTGGAATTAACGCAAATTCTAAAAATGTAGAATATTCTTCACGTTTTATGGTTTTATCCCAAAAATAAGGTTCAATAATGATATTATTAATAATTCCTGCTCACACATTGATCTTTTGTCGATACTGCGTATGTGTCTCCATCATCCAATGCGGATGATCATCTGACCAGTACTTGTAGTTTTGTTTATTCACCGTGCCATTTAAATGAAAAGTAGCCTTATCAGAAAAAGGATTTGGTTAAAAAAATTTGGCTTAGTGTTAAATGTATTTAACATTGTCTCACAGAACTCCATTTAGCGATCTGGTTCGTCTTCATTCTGTTTCCGTTTCAATTGTGCTTTATACCGATGCCATTTTTCTGTTGTCAACAGTTGTTTGACTGATTTGATTTTCTTCTTCTTCTTCTTCCTCTTTATAAGCAATTCTGCTTGTTCATTGGCGGATTAATACCTCTATGAAAGGTTGTTACTCCATCTTTTGCGCGGTCGTCCGATACCTCTTCTGCCGATTGGTGACTTATCTCCTGCTATTTTGACGACACGGGTCTCCTCCATCCTTATGTGGTTATTCCATTTTTTTTTCTATTTTGTGTTCATTCATTTATACACTGTACGTTACTTTTTCTTCTATCTTCACTTCTCTTTCGATCTCTCAGCGTATTTCCGGTAATTCTTCTCAATACTCTCATCTCTGCCGTTTCCAGTAGCCTTTGCGTTGTGGCTGTGTCGGGTCTTGTTTCTGAGGCATATGTCATTATTGGTCTTACACTGGCTTTATAAATTCGTGACTTCACGTCGATGTTAATGTGTCTGTTTCGCCATATAGTGTTATTAAGGCATCCTGCCAGTCTATTTAATTTTTGTACTTGATCTCTCACTTCTTTGTCCAGGTCTTCATAGCTGGACATTGTAATTCCCAGGTATTTTATTTCCATTACTTTTTCAACACTGATGCCATCAATTTCTATTTTACTGGTTGGTTTTTTGCTGACTACTGTTGTTTTAGTTTTCTGAGATGAGATTGTCATATTTTTTTGCTCTTATGTTAAATCTGTGAACCAGTCTTTGCAGACTATCTTCATTTTGGGGTATCAATATTGTGTCGTCTGCCTAATAGAGTATTTTTATCTCTTTGTTTCCCATTCGGTACCCTCTTCCTTTGTTAACGCTTTTGATGATTCCATCAATGATTAAATTGAAGAGCACGGGGCTCAATGAGTGATTGATTTGATTTTCGGTTACTTATTCTAGTAGCCTTATAAAATCTGCCACCATCGACGAAAATGTCAATATTAATGGTCAATATAGACATTACAAAGTTTATCCATATCAGCCTTTTTCTGTCTATATAGGAACAGGATATATGCTGCATCGGCATATAAAACTGTAACAGAAGATTGTAAAATATTTAATATTTAAAAATACGTGTATTATCCGTATATCTCAGGAACTGTACATTTGGCACCGCCGAAAATACAAAATTTTAAATCGCTGATCCATCTAATATATATAACTTTTTCTAACATTTCTTCACTATATCATACGGGGTGTCATAGATATCTTTATGTATTATAAGGATAGACGTGAAACCACTGAACAAGATTAGAGATCTTCACAATGTCAAAACAGACCACAGTATCCAGAAAATTCACAGTGATTAACAAATGAAGACAGATTTTGGATGAATCATTCACCATAAAGTTTGCCTAAAAGTGATGAAAAAACTCAGTTCAGAGTAAAGGGTATCGAGAGCGATTGGACCTGCCCCCTGTATTTTTTTTATTTCATAAGGTAAAACTGGAGCTTAAAGGACCATCCACGACTTGACAGTGTGGAAGCACTAGTGTGGAAAACTAAAGCAAAAACGACATATATTCTCGGGAAGCTGATAGAAGATACTTTAAACAAGGTAAAATTCATACGAAGAGCAAGAGTTCGAAGGGGATAAACTTTGTAATGTAATAGGTGATTAATAAAATAGTTTATAGCACTAGTAACGTAAGGTAGTGGAAGGATTTTCTGGAAGATGACAGAATATATTTTAAACAATGGAAAATTCAGAGGAGAAACAAGGCCTTGAAGAGGGTAACTTTTGTAATCTAATAGTAGTAGTTAGGTAGGAGTACCATAAGGTAGTGTATTGGGACCACTTATATGTTACAGACCAATAATGTTCTTGCTCTTTGACAAATGTATATTATCATGAAGAAGCTGCACGAAAACTGTAAACTTTAGTAAATAAAATAAAAGATTGGATAAATCTTATTGGAACAAAATCGTAACATGTAGGACGCTAGGAAGAAATTGTATAGTATAATAATAGTCTCCCGTTTTATACCGCTGTCGCGGCTTTGGGAGTATAGTAGGGTAGTCTGCTATATCTAGGGCCTACGGTATACAAGGAAGGTAACATGGCCAGTGCTACGCTTCAACCGTCTATTATTACCCCTGGTTTTACCCAAGGTACTCATTTTTATTCAGGCTGAGTCGACCTGGGGCCGATAGACATTTTTAAAATGTCTAGATGTTCTTGCCGGCGGTAGGATTCGAACTCCGGACCACCGGCTTGCGAGGCGAGCATCCTACCGCTTGCGCTACGCAGGCCTCGATAATAAGCTACTGATTTGTAAACAAATATTTAGACTAGTATGGAGATATGGTGTGAAACTCTGGGAATGCGCTAACAATAATAACATTGAAGTCATCCAGATATTTCAAACCAAACTGTAAGGGAACAGTTGTAATACATGGTATGTAAGAAACAGTTTCATCCATTGTGACCTAAACGTAAAGACGGTAGAAAAATTATAGCCAGATGTGCTAGCAAACATAAACAACTCCCGGATAACGCGGATCTAGAAAGAACAGTGTTGAAGAGAAAAACAGTGACAGCAGAACATAGTGCCGCTTAATGACAAGTTAAAAAGTGTTAATATTCGAACTACAGTTCAAAAAAGTACCTTTTAATAATTTAAGTTAGAACCTCTAATCGAAATATTTTTTAATATAACAGTTTGTACACAAGCAAGACATTAGTCCTTTGTTTCTGTTAGTTTTGGTGTTGGGTGTTGCTTTCCTAGCTCTATTTTTACGCTTAGGATAAGGCTTTATTTTAGAACTGTCATTAAATATCGGTAATATATTTCAAAGATAACTTTAATTATGATGAAAAAAATTTAAAAGATGCACTTTATATAGACAAAGAAAAGGTAGAAAAAGAAAAAGGTAATAGTAGTTTCATTTTGTTTTGATGTAAGAACATGTATTTCTCGTCAAGAGTAGGAATGCCTTTCGAAATTTGTCTTATCGTACTAAAATAATTTCCGGTAAATTTGCTTGAAATTTTTAATGAGAAATTTGGCATTGTTTTTTCCATACAACCTGATCAATATCAGCTGGAGTTAATGAGGTAGTTACACGTACGTACAATAATAGTTGTAGTAGTAATAGTTTTCTAATCGTGTATCAGTCAGTCTTGATGGGTGGTCATTTTTGATTAATTTCATGGTTGAAAATAATTGTTAGCAAACATACATACTTCCCAACAGACATCATTTGCTTTGCATTTTTCGTTAAAAACGGAAATTTCTCAGGGTTCACATAAGATTTATAAAAATTTTCGATGTTTACTGAGAAAAATACATTTTTAAAATCTTTACTTACTTACTTACTTACTTAGTCCTAAGCCTTTCTACCGTTAGGTGTAAGGCTGGTGGGGTTAAGTTTTGCACTGTTGTCTCCATTCTATCCGGTCTTGTGTTAGATTTCGTGCACTTTCTCATGTTAATTCTTTCTTCTCAACTTCTTTTCTGATTTGATCTACCCACCTAACTCTTGGTCTTCCTCGTTTGTTTTTTCCTTGCACTCTCGTTTCAAACACTCGTTTTGTTAATCTTTCATTCGACATTCTACACACGTGCCCGAACCATCTTAGTTGCCCCTCTACTATTTTTTCGTTTATTGGTTCTAGTTTTAGGTTTTGTCTGATTGTTTCGTTTCGTATTTTGTCTGTCCTCTTTCTGTTTGCTATTTTTTCGACTCGACATTTTTGTCTCCCAGTCAATGTCCATGACTCGCTATTATACATGATTGTAGGTCTAACTACTGATTTAACGACTGCCGTTTTTACCTTTGCCGGTATTTCTTTTTTCCCCAAAAATGTTGTTTTCATAGTGTTAAATAAGCTTCCTGTTCATCCCATTCTCTCATTTATTTCCATGTCTTGTTTACCGTTTGATTCAATTATTACTCCTAGGTATTTAAAATGTTCCACTTGTTCTAGTTTTTTTCCGTTTAATTGTATTGCGTGTGTCTTTCTCTTATTTGAAATTATCATTGTTTTTGTTTTCTCTGTATTTATTTTCATATTTATGTTTGACAGTTCTTCTTCTAGGATTTCAAGGTTGTTCTGTAGGTCTTCTCTGTTTTCTGCTATCAAAACCATGTCGTCTGCAAATAGAAGCTCTGATAGTTGAGTCTGTTTCATTTGCCAGTATCCTAATGTTAGTTTTCTCATTCTTCTCTTGGCTTTCTCTTTTGCTTCATCCAGTACCACTGAGAACAGCAGTGGGCTCAACAAGCATCCCTGTTTGACGCCTTGACTTGTAGTAAATTCTTCGGATTCCTCGTTGTTGGTTCTCACCGTATTTGTATTATTATTGTACATATCCTTTATAACATCAATTGTTATCCTGTCAACTCCTCTTTCCTTTAATGTCCTCCATACGTCCTTTCTTTATATTCTGTCAAACGCCTTTTTCAGATCAATAAAGCATATATGTATTTCTCTATTTTTATTGATTACTTTCTGACTTATTTGTCTTATTGTGAATATGTGGTCTTGCGTGCTTCTGTCCTTCCTGAATCCACATTGTGAATCTTCCATAGTTGGTTCTATTTGGGTTTTTATTCTTGTTTCTATTATTGTTGCGAATACCTTCCCAGGAATACTTGATATAGTAATACCTCGGTAATTATTACAGTTTCTCTTGTCGCACTTTCTGTGAATTGGCAGTATAATGTCTTTCTTCCAGTCCTGTGTTATTTCTGCTCTCTTTATGATATCATTCATTAGTTCTTTCATGCTGTCCACTCCCTCTATTCCCATGAATTTTATCATTTCCGGGGTGATATGATCCTTGCCTGGTGCTTTGTCTAATTTAACTCTGTCAATTGCCTTTTCTAGTTCCTCTGTTGTTATGGGTTATACTTTTTGTTCTTCATTTATTTCTTGTATCTCCACTATGTTGTCTACGTCTGTATGAGTTAGCTCTTTGAAATGTTCTCTCCATCTTTCCATTATTTGGTCTTCTTCTATTATTACCTTTCCATTCTTGTCTTTTATATTCGGCATTATGTGTTCTTTCTTTTGTCTGAGCTGTTTTAATGCGCCATAGAACAGTTTTTGATTTTCTCTATAATTATTTGTCATTTTTAGTCCAAACTTTTCCCATGACCTTTCTTTTTCTGCTTTCACAGCTATTTTAACCTCTTTTCTTTTTTCTTTATATGCCTCATAATCTTCAGAGCGCTTTGCATGTTTCTTTTTTCTTCTTTACTTTCCTTCGTATTTCGTCCGTCCACCATTCAGTTCTCCTCGTGCTATTATTTGATATTTTTGTCTTCCCGCAAGTTTCCTCAGCAGCTATGATTAAGCTGGTCTTGAGATTTAAAATCTTTATGATTCGGCATGTCAATTATTTCTATTGGAAAGTGTTCGAGAACTTCTTTGAGAAGTTCTTCGAATAACGACTCTTCGGAATGTTTATCGTTATTCTTTTCTCGGGTTTTTTACAGATGAACCTAACGATACCATTCCTCAAATCATGTTCCCACGTTTGTTTAAAACTCTTGATAATATATCTTTCACACCGGATGCAATTAAACGTCAGTTATGAAAACTACGCAATAATTTATCACCAAGATTAGACGGACTCACCTCCTTTTTCCTCAAACAATGTGCAGAATCTGTAACCCTCCCTATGTCTCTCATAATGAATGCTTCGTTTAATCAAGGTTCTCTCCCCTCGTCCTGGAAATTGGCTTCGGTTACTCCTACAATCAAGAAAGGATATAAATTTGATTGCAATAATTATCGTCCAATCAGCCTGGATCCTATTGTCGACAAGGTCATGGAATAGATTATTTCGGAAGCTATGTCGTGAGTTTCTTCTTCAAGAAAATGTCATCCCTCACCAACAGCATGGCTTTATCAAAAGTCGTTCAACGATCACAAACTTACTTCATTGTGTAAAGGATTGGTCATTATCTTTTAACAATCGGCATCCTGTCGATGTAGTGTAGTTAGACTTCTCCAAAGCCTTCGACCGTGTTCCAAAAGTCGATTACTGCCTAAATTGGATCACTATGGTATCCGCGGAAAGTTTAACATTTTGATTCAAGATTTTTTATAAGATAGATACTTGAGGGTTCATGTTGGGGAAGACCACTCACTAGATAAGCCAGTCACGAGTAAAGTCCCACAAGGAGCAGTACTTGGACCACTACTTTTTTGTATCTACACTAGTGATGGTCCGCTCATTGTAACTCATGTTTGGGCTATCTCCATTTGTTATATAATAATAATAACAAGTATAACTGTATCAACATTGATATTAAATGACGTGGAAAACATTTTCGTGGAAACTGCTGTCTTCTCAGCTTTGAACGTTTGGACTCGCAATTGAAATTCGTTGACTAAAATGTTAACATATTTTGCATAATTTTGAGAAGTAATAACGTTTTTCTAAATGTGCAAAGTGAGACACATTATTTTGCAAAAGATGCTGTTTCCACAATTTTAGTTTACGCTCAAAGCCCAGAATATTAGCCCAGAAATTACCACAAATGCAGGACTTAATATAAATGTACAGGAAGTTCGGAAAATACTTGAAAACCTGAAGAACAAAAAATCAGCATTTAAAGACGGGATACCAAACGAGTTATTGAAATATTGTGGAGCAGCAATAACAGAACAATTAACAAAATTAATTAATAAAATTATAAAACACAATAGAGTACCGGAAGAATGAAGAACGAGCGAACTAATTCTACTATTCAAAAAAGGAGATAAAAAACAGCCAGAAAACTACATATGTAGAAACTTGTTAAATACTACGCTAAAACTTACAACTAAAATTTTACAAGTGCTAATAAATCAGAGGATAAGTTTAGCAGATGAACAACAGGGTTTACGTAGTGGAAGATCGTCTCCAGATGGAATATTCGTTATAAAGCAAATTACTGAGAAATTGCTAAAAACAACAAAATGGAAGTTAGAATAGATGGACAACTTACAGAACCTATAGAAATAGGCAGCAGAATAAGACAAGGGGATCCATTTAGCCCCATGCTGTTCAAATTTGATCATGGATGAAATCATCAAAACGGTTAACAAAGGAAGAGGATACAGAATGGAAAACAAAGAAATCAAAATACTCTGTTACGCAGACGACGCAATAGTACACAGCTTTAACATAATAGCAAAAGAATATAATATGACAATCTCATCTCAAAAAACTAAAACCATAGTAGTCAGCAAAGAACCAACCAGATGTAAAATAGAAACTGATGGCATCAGTATTGAACAAGTAATGGAAATACAATACCTGGAAATTACACTGTCTAGCTATGGAGACCTGGACCAAGAAGTGAGAGATCAAGTAAAAAAAGCAAATAGACTGGCAGGATGCCTTAATAACACTATATTGCGAAACAGACACAATAACACTGAGATGAAATCAAGAATTTATAAAGCCAGTGTAATAATGACATATGCCTCAGAAATAAGACCCGACATAGCCACAACGCAAAGGCTACTGGAAACGGCAGAGATGAGAGTACTGAGAATAATTACACCAAATGCGCTGAGAGATTGAAAGAGAAATGAAGACATTAGAAGAAACTGTAACGTACAGTTTATAAATTCTTCTTCTTGTAGTTCCTTCTCCTATCGGAGGTTGGCTATCATCACAGCTGCCCGTACCTTATTGGTGGCTGCTCTAAAAAGATCTACTGAGCTGCAACTATACCACTCTCTTAGGTTTCTCAGCCAGGAAATTCTTCGTCTTCCTATGGATCTTTTAACCTTGATTTCACCTTGCATTATGAGCCTTAATATCTCATATTTAATAACCTAAATATTCCAACTTTCTTGTTTTGATGTGCTTTATGACCTCGCAATCCTTTTGTAGCCTTCTTAACACTTCTGCATTTGTAACTCGTTGGGTCCATGGTATTTTCAAAATCCTTCTATAGTACCACATCTCAAATGATTCCAACTTCTTTATGTTATCCACTTTTAGTGTCTAGCTTTCCATTCCATACAACAAAGTCGAGAACACGTAGCATCTTAAGGCTCTTATCCTCAGGTCCAGAGGAAGGTCTCGATTGACAAACATTGTTTTCATTTTTATAAATGCTTGTCTTGCAATTTCAATGCGTGTCCTTATTTCTCTACCTTGGTCATTGTTTTCATTTACCTAAGCTCCCAGATATTTGCAGTTATTCACTCTTTCTACTTGTTTTCCCTCGATATCTAGCCTTCCTACTGTATGTTGCTTAGAAATAATCATGAACTTGGTTTTCTTAACGTTCATTTGTAGTCCATATTTGATACTGACTTGATGTAATCTATTTACTAAGCGTTGCAATGCTTCTAGACTGTCTGCAAAAACAGCAGTGTCGTCTGCGAATCTTATGTTGTTTAAGATTTTTCCGTTTATTGATATACCTTGTTGTTCCTCTGATATTGCTTCCTTAAACATAGCTTCGCTGTACAGATTGAATAACAATGGGGATTGAATAACAATAAAAATAACAAAGTTTATAAATGAATGGACACAAAATAGAAAAAAGAATGGAATAACCACATAAGCCGAACGGAGGAGACCTGTGTCGTCAAAATAGCAAGAGATACGTCACCAATCGGCAGAAGAAGTATCGGACGATCGCGCAAAAGATGGAGTATCAACCTTCCATAGAGGTATTAATCCGCCAATGAACAAGCAGAATTGCTTATAAAGAGGAAGAAGAAGAAGAATATTCGGCATTTTGTCAATGCTTTTAAGATTTTCTGATGGCTTATGGTATCGAATGCTTTCTCGTAGTCGACAAATATCAGTGCCAATGGTTTGTTGTATTCTGCAGACTTCTCTATCAGGTTCTTTATCGCTAGTAAGTTGTCGTTAGTGCTGTATCCCGATCTAAGTCCAGCTTGTTTTCTAGGCTGATAGAAGTCTAATTTAGCGTCCAGTCTTTTTTGATAACTTTTGTGGAAAGTTTATATATATATATATATATATATATATATATATATATATATATATATATATATATATATATATATATATATATAAATATATATATATGTGTGAAAGCCAACTGATAGGACGGTAGTTTTTTAGGTCTGTTATGTCTCCTTGCTTGTGTAATAAAATAATGACTGCATTGTTCCATTAAGAACGAGTTTTTCCTTGGTAGATGCATTCTGTGAAAAGCTGGGCCAAAACCTGGATAATTTTATTTCCACCTAGTTTGATCGCTTCGATCACTACTCCGTCATCGTCAGCGGATTTGTTATTTTTCATTTCTAAAAGTGCCGTTTTGATTTCTCTCTCATACATTTCGCGATAAAAGGATTCGACAACCTCAAGGATTTTGGTTCTATCAGTAGTAATGTTTCCATCTTTGTTTTTTATTTTGTACATATTTTTGCTGCCTATGTTGTTCAAATTTCGCCTCAAAACCTTTAAACTTTTGTGTTCTTGAATTATTTTAGTTATTTCTCTTGTATTGTTTTTTCTTACGTTTTTTCGGATTGACCGGGCGATATCTTCATTTAATTTCTTCATTGTTGTGTAGTTAGAGCCGTATTTTTCCCTCAGCTGTCTTCTTTTACCTATCAGCTCCTTGTTAATGAAGACATTAATACAACAAAAAAACCAAAAGTCCGACAAACTAAAAATCAACCCGAAATAGATTATGTGTGGACTATATAAAAAAAAATAACTTAGATCGTGAAAAACTATCTTAGAGAAAATCCGAATTAGAACACATCTCTTTTTCGACCATTTTGAGTATTTTATATTATTCTAGCGCTCAACAATGTGTTAAGTCTAGCCTCAAAGCCCCAATGATCTTTTCCTTTTCTTATAGTAGTTTCTCGTAAATGGAAAAACTGGATTTGGTAAGGAAAATGCGCGGTAAATTTTTTAGAACGTTTTTAATTTTTCATCGCCATCGAACGAAAGCTGTCGATAATTCGTGTAAATTCGAGAAACCTGTCGATATTAAGGAGCGATTTCTTCGGTGTTTCGTTTTTCAGTTTATTGAAAAGATATATTTAGATTTGCGCTTCGTATTTGTAGTAAAAATTGGCAACTGTATGTGTCGCTGTTTTTTTTTTAATTTCCTTTAATCATCACGATTCTCCTCATAGGCAAATAAACGGTTCGTAATAACGTGATTACGATTTGATAGAGGTCAATTGGATATCATAATTATTGGAGTTGATGCTCTAGAGGAGGGTAAAAAGAAAGAAATAATAGATCTGTAATAGAAAATAGATTTTATTAGAAGGTACGTCGGGATTGTTTTTATCAGTATTTTGACAAATTTTGACACAAAATACAATAACAGCCTGTATTAGAGAAACATCAAAGGGGGTTTAACTTCCTTGCCATTTTACAAAATTACAATTAAACAATTAGCAGATGGCAAGGATAAAATTAAATATAATTATTATTACACTTAGTTAACTTTTGTTAGATTCCTACATGTACAAGGATTGAAAACGTGGCTTTGAAAGAAGTGAGGTTACGAATATTGAAAATGATGTCAGAATTATAGACTATAGATTACAATGAAAGTACTTACCCCAAGAGAATTCTGCAGACGATAAAATGAACCTTATAATAATTTTTGCCTTCTTTTATAAAATTTAATTATATACAAACAAATAATATCCCACCATGTCAGAAAAGCTGACTGACAGAAAGTAAGTGGGAAACTGCAATGAAGTTAGCACATATGTCATATAGTGCAGTCATTGAAGCGAAAAATACGGTCTTAACTCCGAATCTTTTTACTGTGAACCAATTTGCATGAAATTTTGGAATTAGTCTTATTGTACCCTTAACTTCAAAAGTGAAAATGATCTGAACTCCGCCTATTATTTTTAAGGGGTGTGAACAACCCCTTAATGAAAAAATTGACATTGAGCAATTTTATCGCTAGAAAACATGTCTAATAGTAAGGGGTAAAATTGTAAAGTGTTTTCTAACACAATTACCTCATATTAAAATCATTTTCAACCCCTTGAAAATCTTACAACCCTTGCAAACAACCCCTAAATTGAAAAAATCACAAAAAAATACTTTGGTAGGACATAAAAAGATGTAAGTATAGAGTAAGTAATATTTTATATTCTCTATAATAATTATCAAATTATTATAGAGAACCTTCCAACCCTTTCAACCCTTTAAAACTACCCCTTGATAAAAAATTGTTAAAAATTTTTTTTTTGATAAAATGAAAAGGATTTAAATATTATTCCACGCTCTCGAAAATGATTATCATATTCTTAAGCTTTTGTACCCTTAAAACTGCCCCTAAATTAAAACAGTAAATATATATGATTACATAGCACAGCTGATCACCTGGCTTTTTCGTTGGTCTCTTCACTCAAATGTGTTATATGTACATATAAGAACGTTGGTATGTATTCATGCCTACGTTTCCAAAATATATGAGCCATATTATGTATATATATATATATATATATATATATATATATATATATACACATTACAATAGTTTTGGGTCTCTATTATACTGCGTACTTTCACACTGCTCCAAATATTCACACTCCGAAATTTTCAGTTACTAAGTAGAAAAAAATATGATAAGTTTTTGGACCATAACTCCTTCAAATTTCATGCTATCACAATTTATAAAAAACCATTGTAAAGGTAATTAAGAGAGCTACAATATCCTTTATTGCAATATATAGTAAAAAACCTTTTTCTAAAACGGTGAATGGTTAAAGGGCTTAAGAGAGGCTGTGATTGCGCTGCCACGCGCTCTTTAAACAATCACATCTCCGTCAATTTTGGTTTGACAGAAAAAACAAAAAAACCAAATTGTTTGTCAGAAAAATACCTACATTTTTTATCCCTACACTTTTTTTTATACGTATCTGTCGTCATTTTTGATTGATCACAAAAAGGTGGTTTTTTTTAAAATTTGAATTTTTTTTTAATCGTGACTTTTTTGAAAAATATCTGTCCTGAAGCAGCCAAACTGATACAATCTATCAAACTCTTCATAATAAAGTTAATTCTAGGCGGAATACGATTAATTTTAATTTTGGTGGAAATGGCACTTATGAAACCCATTGATTTAAAAGAAAAAACATTAGATGCTCCTCTTATTTGCAATACAGCTCACTTATTTTACGTGCAAAAGACTTTTAATAGTGCTCATTTTAAAGCTTATTTCAAGCACTACAAAACCCTTTTTTATTAGAATGCCTAAAATGCATCTGCTCGCCGCTAGATGGCATTGGCCACATCGATTAAATTTCAGACAAAATAAAAAACGGCTTTGATCTTTAATATCTAGCTTAATATTGCACTTAGAATACTTTATAAAAAACCAAATTGTTCATTTTTTTACCTGCTACAATTTTGTTTTTTTATAAAATTTTCGATAAAACGTATATTTTTGGAGATATTTGCAAAAAACCGATGAAAAACGTGAAAAAATTGCGAATTTTCAATTGCCAATAACTTGAAAAGTATTGGATTTTTCGAAAAACTCTTTAGATGATTTTTTGGTTAAAATTAGGCATTCTATCAATATCCGAGGTTATTTTAAAAAAAAAAACACCCCCGAGAACGGGTGGCAACCACCCCCATGGTGGTTGCAGAGTTCAAATCATTTTCTCTTTTGAAGTTAAGGGTAATATGAACCTAATTCCAAAAATTGCATGCAATTCGGTTCACAGTAAAAAAATTCGGAGCAATAATGCTTCAATGACTGCACTAAACAGAATATATAGTCTACCGGACAATGAATGACCAACCAACTGAAGGTAAATTAATCAATAAATTAATAAAGAAATTAAAATAAAATAATTATTTAAATATAAATTAATAAAGATGTGACGTTTATAACGTTACACAATTGAGTAAGATATGTTATAATTCTCTTATAAGTATATCTTTCTTTTTTTTGTGTTTCTCAAACTCCAACTTCCAATTGTGTACCAAGTAGGTTATTTTGGGTCCTCTTTGAGTGGTTAATATGTTTCTTTGTTATTGCCTACCCAGACGAAAGTACTGAATGTTTTTTTGTAACGGCTGATGTATCAGGGTCTCCAACAATTCTAATTGCCACATCTGCAACTTTGCACGTTCCACATCAGCCTCTCCATCATAGATTTGGGGTTCCTTATTTATTTACACCATTTTAGATGAACTAACCTCTTGACAAAACTTCTTCATCGCTACGATCCGTTAAATTTTGACGAATTTTCATTACATCTACCCCCATTTGTTGGACAACATCTTATACAAAACCTATATCATCAATAAGCTATGTTGACGCAAATTTGTATTCTTGTGAAGCAAGCTTCAATAGCTGTTATGTGGATTGCACATTGCATCCTCATAATTCATTTAAATTAAACTTATGTATAAAATATATAACAAGCGAGTCTTCTACAGCTGGCGCCGCTTCTCGCATCCTAATTTCCAGCGTTTTCTGTCGAAGCAATCTTCAGTTGTTAAATCTCTGGCGGTCATTGCATCGTCGACATCGTCTCTCCAGGATCGTCTTGGTCTACCTCGTTTTCTTCTAGTTGGCGGAGTCCATTCTTCTATTTTTTTTGGTCATCTATTTTCAGGCATTCTCTGAAGGTGTCCATAGCAGTTAAGTCTTTTGGCTTCGATTGTGTCTATTATGTCTAGATCGATTTCCATTTCTCTCCGAATATCTTCGTTTCTCACCCTATCAAGTCTAGTGAGCTGGCAACATCGTCTCCAGTAGTTCATTTCCATGGCCTTAATTTTTGATTTGTTTCTTTGGTTTATTTCCCAGAGTTCGGCGCCGTACAGCCCAATACTTTCTATTATTGTTTTATAGATTCTTCTTTTATTTTCTTTTGTTATTTTTTTATTCCATAATAGTCCGTGTAGCTGTCTGGTGGCTGATCTTGCTTGGCCAATCCTGGAGTGTATTTCTTCGCTACTTCCTGCTTTTGATGTTATTTGGACTCCCAAGTATTTGAAATTGTCTGTTGGTTTTATAGTTCCCATTTCGATTTGTAGGCTTTCTGGTTTTTCTCCAACAACTAAGTACTCAGTTTTTTGTATATTAATTGTGAGGCCCCATTTGGTATACTCATCTTCCAGTTTTCTAAGCATGTAGCCTACATCACTCTCGTCTTCAGCTAGAATGGCTTGGTCGTCAGCGAAGTGTATCGTGTACAATCTATCATCTCCGATTGGGATGCCCATATTGCAGCACTTTCTTCTCCACACTGAGAGTGCCTCATTTAGATATATTTTGAAGAGTGTAGGTGCTATGCAGCAGCCTTGCTTTAGGCCCTTACTAATAGGAATTTCTCTAGTTAATCTATTTCCAGTTTTAATGTTTGCCGTCATATTTTTGTAGAGCTGTTGTACTGCTTGTATATTTTTTTTTGCTTATTCCTTGTTTTTCCATTGCTACCCAAAGCATTGAAAGTGGTACACTATCGTATACCTTTGTCAGATCTATAAAGACTATATGAGTTGAAAGGTTGTGGGCTAATCTTTTCTCGATAACTTGCTTTAGAGAGAATATACTGTCCATACAGGATCTGCCTGCACGAAAGCCATTCTGTTCTTCAACATCTGTCATCTCTTTTTCAATTTTGTTTTTTATTATTTTTCCATACAGTCTTGAGAGTGAATTTATGACACTTAGCCCCCTGTAGTTTGAACAATTCTTTCTTATGTTTCTTGATATTTTTAAAGAAGGGACGGTCAGAGAAAGTTTTTTGTTCAAAGTTGTCTCCAAATTCTTCAACTTTGGCTAAAATTTTGTGTATTAAACGCGCGTTGAATTCTGTTATTTTAGTAATCATGTCCATGTAAACAATTTTCAAGGAAAAGGAAAGATCTGATTCAGTACTAACATAACTATGACAAGTTAACTATTACAGTAAATAGACTAATATCAAATTACAGTCCAAATTCAAGAAGAATGTAGGACTCTTCTTGTTAGAATGGAAGAAGAAGAAGAATCATAAAATATTTTGTACTGTATACTGTTATGTTTGAAATTTTTATTTTGTCATCCCGTAAACTACTTTGTATGCCGTAAATTGAAACAAATAAATCATATATGTTATTTATGAAAACTGCAAACTTGTTTCCAAACCTAAACCGATACTTTTCCTGCTGATCGAAGAAAATCTATTAATTATTTCGTCGTTTTCGATCTTTATATACGTATATGCTTGCTTGACCTGTCGTCGTCAGCGCATTATAAACGTTACGTCTAATTCTGTTCCCTTAATTTTTTTTTACGTTAGTTATTGTTAAAAGCAGGAAATCGTAGAATTTGCTTTCTGTTATATATATATATATATATATATATATATATATATATATATATATATATATATATATATATATATATAAATGTTTTTGATGGGTTGGAGTCAATAAAAGGGGCGATTGGTTAACTATTTAATATCTCGAGCTTTCAATTGTGTTTACAATTCTTATCAAGAGCTGCTAAAAAAGACAAAATATCTTACAAAGTTGAACTATAAAGAAAAACATTTTTTGTTAACTCACCAAATAAAATTAGTTTCGTTAATAAAAATTGCTGCAAATACATGTCAAAAAGAATTAATACTAAAATGCCCTTATCTAATAAATTCTTCCCTGAAATTTTAATAATTTTGAAAACATTTTCTTAACAAAAAAATAATTGAATTTATAAATAGTTTAAAGTAGCAACCAATTACAAATAAGCCTCAATGTCATAAATACCAACTTAAAATGTTTACCTTTGACAATTATATTGTCAAAAATAAAATTTTGTTTAAAAATTCTTTTTTGTTTAGTAACAAAAAAGAAGAAGATTTATTCACCATTGATAGATGTCTGAAAAAATGTAACAGATATATGGAAAATTAAATAAAAATGTGATATTTTTCAAGTTTTACATAAATTATAAAGAAATAATATAATTATAAATTTTGCTTAGGTTTTGAATTTCTGATCTTTTGTTTAAACTATTATCACTTTTGCTAATACAAACCATTTCCAAAAAAGTCCTTTTGAATTTATTACTTTCACTACATAAAATTTTAATGTTATCAAAATCCATAATATAAATATGGTCTTTATCGATTACATGCTCTGCCAAAGCACAAGATGGTTTTTTAATTCTGCAATCACTTTTGTGAGAAATAATGCGATTTGAAAGATTTCTTTCAATCTCACCAACATAGTCAGATTCACACTGAGTACAACTAATGCTGTATACTACATTCGTTTTTTCAAATTTGTCTATAGGATATTTAGTTTTGGAATATAAAGATGAAATAGTTTTGATGTTCTTTGTTGCTATTTTTATATTGTCAATAACCTTTAGTGTTTGTATTAATTTAGGTGTTAATGATGGTATAAAAGGTAGTGAATGATAATAGATGTTCTGATTGTTACATACAATGTTTTGAGATTTAGCAAAAAATGGTGTTAAGTTATTTATATTAACAATATTAGAAAAAAGCATCCTATGTAGCATATCTGGAGGATAAGAGTTTTCAATTAAAATATTTTTTAACAATTGAAGATCTTCATGTAGATAATCTGGATGAGAAAGTTTTAAAACACGTTCTTTTAATCCTGTTATAAGGTTCATTTTCATCTTATTTGGATGATGAGAGTAATAGCTTATAAATCTATTACTACATATGGGTTTTCTGAACCATCTGGTTTTCAACATATTGTCTGTACCTCTTACAATTCTCATGTCAAGGAATGGTAGAGAATTATCTACCTCTTCCTCAACTGTAAATTGTATATGTTGATTATGATTGTTGAAAATGTTGACTGTTTCATGAATTTTGTGTTTAGGAAGTGCCAAAACTAAATCATCTACATATTTTTTAACAAAAGGAATGAAAAAAGTGCAATTGTTAATACAATCACTGATAACATCATCCATGACATAGCTACTTAGAATGGGTGAAAGACTAGATTCCATAGGACTACCAAAAATTTGTTTATAAAAGACACCATTAAATATAAAAATATTAGAATCAAAAACAAAGTTGATAAGTATTTTGAAATGTAATAAGTCAATATTAGTGTGTTGCGAAATCTCATTCCAATGTTTTTCAACACTACTTATGATTAAATCTAAAGGTAAATTGGTAAAAAGAGATGTTACATCAAAACTAACTAAAACATAATTTTGTGGTAATTGGAAATTATTAATGAAAGAACTAAAATCAAATGAATCTTTAATGTAAAAATTGTTGTTTAAATTATAAGCATTAGTTAAGATGTCAGTGAGGAGCTGTGCTATTGGTCCATTAGGAGGACATAAAGATGAAACAATTGGTCTCATAGATAAAGTTGGTTTATGTATTTTAGGTAGAGCATAAAACCGTGGAGCAATAGAATTATAAATTTTGAGCTCTTTTTGCTTTTTTATTATCAATAAATTTATTTCTGTTTAATTTAGATACTAGACAATTTGCTTTTTGTTGTAAAGTACAAACAGGACTCCTTCTAAGTGTAGTGTAATACTTAGTATCATTTAAGAGTTCTCCAGTTTTTTGTAGGTAATCCTCTTTATACATTACAATAGTTACGTTACCTTTATCGCTTTTGACAATGTAAATTTCAGGATGGTTTTTAAGAAAAAGTTTAGTTTGTACATAGTATTTATTTAAAAAATGATCTTTGACTTCTTTATGTAAAAAGTTTGTAATAGCATTTGTACATTTAGATCTAACAACATCCTTTTGACTATCATTAAGTGGTCTGATAATAATATCAGAAAGTAAATTAGGAACTCTAATATCAGATTTGGAAGGACATAAAGAAAATTTAGGTCCTAATGCTAAAAATTTTTTAATTTCAAAAGGAAAATGAATAGATGTTAGATTTTTAAACCATTTTTCTTGAAATTTTATCTTATCAAAAGCTTCTATTTTTAATTTATTGAACTTATTAATTTGTATTTTTTTAATTTTATGAAATTCTGTGTTGTATTTAATTCTTTGTCTACGATTAAATTTATTAAATGTGTGGAAATTTAAGATATTATAAGCCTTGGTACGTAACTCATGTAATTTTCTTTCAAAAAAGTTAATATCAGCAAAAGCGATGTTAATCTCTAAATTAATAATATTTCTTATATAACATATAATTTCCGAGCATCATGGTGAATATTCCCAGTCCGATGATGTAATTATTATTTGTAATTGGTTGCTACTTTAAACTATTTATAAATTCAATTATTTTTTTGTTAAGAAAATGTTTTCAAAATTATTAAAATTTCAGGGAAGAATTTATTAGATAAGGGCATTTTAGTATTAATTCTTTTTGACATGTATTTGCAGCAATTTTTATTAACGAAACTAATTTTATTTGGTGAGTTAACAAAAAATGTTTTTCTTTATAGTTCAACTTTGTAAGATGTTTTGTCTTTTTTAGCAGCTCTTGATAAGAATTGTAAACACAACCCATCAAAAACATTTATATATTTTTTCCAAACGAGTCACAAGTACTTCTTTTTTCTTGAAACTTGAAACTAAGTTTCAAGCTTTCGAAAATGTTTATTTTCATCATCAGGAAAAACTGAAATAAAGTGCTACTGTTAGTAAAGCATCCTCGAAATCTATTAGAGTGTAAAGATTGTAAAAAACTTACGTTATTGAGATTTGTCTTTCGTGGATGTTCTACTCACAGGTGACAAATTCACGCACCACTCATTGATTGAATCAATTATTAAAAAATATAAAAATTGCATGGTGTAAAAGACCAAACTTGATAAATTATTTTACTTAACACATAAGAAAAAGACAATTACAACGATTTAAAAAGGTCACGTGTGCCGGCCAACAGTTGGCCGACAGCCAACTGGAGTGTTAGGTTAAGAGTAGCTGTCATTCCTGGACATGGCAAATGACAGTACTTCTTCTTATTTTCTTTGTCTTATTGTTAAGTTGAAAAACAAATTTGTATAATTAGAACTATAATAAATGACGAAACCTGGAAACTTTACAATGACTCAGTTGTTGAAACATCATTGGATTGTGAATGTGTATCCAAATATAATAGGTAGGAGTAAATAGTGCTTAACTGATTAATGTCACTCCTTTTGTTCACTGCGTTTGAATTTTGAGCAATGGGTGCCATTTCTAAGAAGAGTCTTTTTTTGTAATTGGATTCAGTAGCTAAAACTTTGACTGATTCATAATTCATTATATGATGTTCTTTATTAACATGTTCTGCAAGGGCAGATCTTTCTGGATATAGTCTGCTGTCGCTACGATGACTGATTAAGCGACTACCTAGGCTACGTGTGGTTTGTCCCGCATACACCAAATTACAATTATTGCAAGGAATCTGGTAGACTACGTTGGAACAATTTTTGATGTCACTTTTACCTTTAACCTTGGAATATATAGATCTTGCAGTTAATGAAGTTTTAAAGGCTATTTTTAAATTGGTGAAATCTTTAAAAAGTCTTGTCAGTCTGGTTGTTATGCCTTTTATGTATTTTAATGAAGTATATGAGCAATTGGTGTTTTGTTCTCCACTTTTAATGCTCCTATACTTCATTAAAATACATAAAAGGCATAACACCCAGACTGACAAGACTTTTTAAAGATTTCACCAATTTATATATTTATATATCATCATCATCATAAATGGCTCGACAATCCGTTGTTGATCTTGGCCTACTCACAAAGAAGTCGCCACTCCTGTCGATTCCTGGCAACTTCCCTCCATCTTCTAAACCCTAGAATATGTAGGTCTTCTTCCACATCATCAATCCATCTCATTCGTGGTCGTCCACTGCTTCTTGTGCCCTCTGGTTTTGAAAATGTTAATCTCTTCGTGTATTCGTGATCTGACATCCTAGCAATGTGTCCAGCCCATCTAAGTCTCTGCACTTTAACGAATTTCACAATATCTGGATCGGTGTATAACTGATACAGTTCAAAGTTGTATCTTCGACGCCATA
Source organism: Diabrotica undecimpunctata (assembly GCF_040954645.1). Lineage (NCBI taxonomy): Eukaryota > Metazoa > Arthropoda > Insecta > Coleoptera > Chrysomelidae > Diabrotica > Diabrotica undecimpunctata. The sequence goes on along the minus strand of NC_092810.1, from coordinate 43,048,659 downwards.
GCCCATTTTCTTTTAGACAAAAAGTCTTTTATCATTTTGAGATAAGATCCACGTTTCAGCCCCATATATCAAAACTGGTCTTATTAAGGTCCTGTATATATTAAGCTTTAGTGCACATTTTATATTTTTATTTTTTAAATGTCTCTGTAGGCCGTGAACAGTTCTGTTTGCTATTGCTATGCGTCTTTTATTTGGTCGCTTGTCGTGTTTGTTGCGTTTACTAGCGATCCAAGATATGTAAATTCTTTGACTTGCTCAAAGGTATGGTTGTTAATTTGAATTCTTTGTTGGATATTTCGAGGGTTTTTAGAAACCAACATATATTTGATTTTTTCCTCGTTTACCACAAGTCCTAATTCACTTGCTGCGTCCGCAAGCCTTGTAAAACACTGCACCATGTCTCTCATACTTCTGCCCACTATAACTATATCGTCAGCGAATGCGAGAATTTGCGTCGATCTATTAAAAATAGTTCCATTCATTCTAATATTTAATTGTCTGATTGCCTTTTCCAAGGCAATATTAAAGAGCAGACACGCCAACGCGTCCCCCTGTCTTAGACCATTATTAATGTCAAAGAACGTAGAGTTTTCTCCTTCAATTCTAACGCATGAGCTTACGTTTTGCATTGTTAGGTGGGTCAACTTAACTAACTTAGGTGGGATCCCAAAGTCTATCATTGCATTATATAATGCAGTTCTTTTCACACTGTCATAGGCTGCTTTGAAGTCAATGAAGAGATGGTGTGTTTCTATGTTATATTCTAGTGACTTTTCTAGAATCTGCCTATGTGCTTGAATTTGATGTGTAGTTGACTTTCCAGCAGTAAATCCGCATTGATATTGACCAACAATATCCTTTGTAAAATGTTTAAGTCTTTCAAATAATACATTGCCGAAGATTTTATACGCAGATGCTAACAGAGTAATGCCTCTATAGTTCTTACACTCCAGTTGATCCCCCTTTTTATGCAATGGACATATTATTCCCTTCAGCCACTCTTCTGGTACCCATTCATTTTGCCATATAAGTACTATTAGTTAATGGATTGCTGCAAAAAGTTGATCACCACCTTTTTTATACATTTCCGAACAGATGTCATCGATTCCTGGGGCTTTATTGTCTTTGAGTTTTAGGATCGCATTTGACACTTCTTTTCTTGTTGGGTCTTCACTGTGTAATTGACGTTGTATATTTTGTTCATTTTCTTCATATTGTTCATATTTATATGTAACCAAAATTTAATTTACTGAAATTTTCAACTATTTTACTTACGAAAAAAAAAATTATAAACAATTAATAAATTTCATAAATTAATCTCTAAGGGTTCTTCGTGCTTTATATCTTAACTAGTAATTTTGCCCGTCACCATGCGACGGACATTCAATCAATTGCCATCTACTGATGCCATCTATTTAAGACTAGGACGTAAACAAAATGATATTTTAGTCTTTCATAACAAATAAGTCACTTTCGGAGAATCGCTGAACTTTTGCTCAAAGTCGTCTTATGAAATCAATCTACGTACAAAAATAAGCGTAATTCTAGTTTGGGAAAGCTCGAGTTTTCTATTATATTTTTTACCGATCATAATTTTCAAATCAAAATATTCCGAAAACGAGTGAATAATTTTTTTTAATACATTCCATTTTATGACAATTAAAATTTTTAGTGATATTTACAATTTCTAACAAATTTGTCTAAATTTTTTTATTGACGTGTGAGCGAAAAATTTGTCGTATCTGCAACAAATCGAGGAAATTTAAAGTTTTACATTTGGCGGGGATAATATTTCACTAATTAAAAGCTTCGTATTTGAAGGGAGAATAATTCTAGAGAAAAACAAACGGAAAACTCAGAAACAACAACCATGGAAACAGAACTACCGGAACTATCAGGATTTGAAAAGATTTTACAAGAGATGCTAGAAAGGCAACCACAAAAAATGGATGAAAATCAACGGAAAACAAGACAAGCAATAAAACTAAACAACAGGAATATAGAGCAGTGTCTGGAAAAGTATGAACAGGAAATTAAAGGGTGTGTAGAGTGGATAAAGAGAGAAATGGTACAACAGATGGAAGAGATAACACTAAATAATGCAAAACAGGAGACAGAGATTAAAAAAATTAAAAATAAATTGAAGGAGTTACAGAATTTCCAGGAAAAGTAACTAGAGAATTTGGCCATCAAGTTGGAGAACGCTATTTAAGAAGACACGAGAGAAGTGAAGAAAAAATTAAACAAATAGAAAAACAAGTCTCAAAAACCCAAAATCAACATAAATTCGGAGACAGAAGAGAAATGCTTATCCATAGTACAGGTGAAAATCCAATTTGGCGGAGATGTGAGAAAATTGCATCCGGTTCCCTTCATTAAGAATTAAAAAAAAGCTACAGTTTGTGGAAAATTTCGAAGCATGTAATGAAAATATCAGAAACCACCTCAAGGATGAAGCAAATTATTGGGGCAAAATCCAGCAACTAGAAATCAACAAAGAACTGCAGAACGGGAGATACAATGAAAGGATGGGAATGCCACAAAAAACCTATGCATTACAACAACGCCAAACATTTGGAATACAATTATTCATCGGAACAATTGGTAGAATTGATTGCCAGTCATTTTGAGAAAACTTTAGAAGACCACATCACTTTGCAAAATTAGAAAGACATTTATAGTCTTTGTCAATTTTTACAAATAAGAGAATCGCGGCTGCGAGACAATTACAGGAGAACAAATGAACGAGGATATCGGGACAACAGATACAACTTATAAAAGCCAGTAAAAATGAGAAGAGAGATCAATAACACACAATTAGAAGAATTCGGGGTAGAGAGGCAATGTGATGACAGAAGTAATACAGAAAGACAACAGGAGGGTTCACGAAGGCGCACACTAGAAACAAAGAACCAAACCGGTTCTTTTTTTTTTGTCACCTAAAGGAATTTATAATACCGGCAGGACATAAGAAGAAAGAAAATGGATAAAATTTAAAATTTGTCAATGGATTTATAAATGAAACACCCATACAAATTTTAATAGACTCTGGCTCTGAAGTCTCACTGGTAAATAGAAAATTGATAGAAGAAGTTAATTTGACAAATTTAATTTACAAAATAAAGAAATTTTTTTCACTACAATGCGTGGTAATGCCGAATATGTCTCATAATATTATAGTAGGTGTAGACGAATTATCGGAAAACCATGTAATGATGGATTTTATAAATAAAACAATGAAAATCAAGGATGCAGTGGTAGAATTGGAGGAAAAATTGGATAAGGACAAGGACTGTGATAAATGGAATATAGATGATGCGGATAAAGAAAAAATGGTAGACATATGGCAATGAAACAAGGACAAAGAAGCTGAAAAAGGCGCAAAAAAAATTTAAAAAAATTAATACCTGGAATTCCTCAAAAAAGATTAGTCCAGAGGAAGAAGAAAAGGAAAAGATAAAAGAAATAAATCTTTGTCCAAGTAATCACAATATTTGGTTATTTGTGAGGTAAAAAAATATACATTCGGATTTGGAAATAGGCCATTAGGTACAATACCGACCACGAAATAATACAGAACGGTAAAATGTATAAAGATGTATTTAACCGTTAATAAAAAATGCGGTAGAAACCAATAAGTAACAAAATTTTTAAAATTGTCAACAGAAGCAAAAAGGAAAGTTTTTATGATTTGGTTGTCATCCAAAAAGAGTTTGAAAAACATTCTTTACAGTGTTGCTTTTAACATATTGGACAAATATTTTAAATTTTTATTAATGTTCAATATTGTATGTAAGATTATTAAAATATTCACTACATAGTTTTTAAACGTTTATTGACAAATACCTTCTCAAGTAGAGAAATATCTCAAGTAGAGATAATATCTAATAAATTATAAAAACATGCATTTGAGCAAATCATAACAATATATAGAAATTACAATTACAATCACAATTATAGATTTTTAACAAATAGTTCGAAAAATACATATGGTTAAATATTGCCACAACATTTTGTATTGTTAGTGCAATTTCACGCTTGAACGGTTCATATTCTCCCCGTTTAAAACTTTTATTTTTGTTTTTCTGCGCTCCCCGTGAAAAATTCACCGCTACGTAAATCGTATGCATAGCATAATGCCGCATGCGCCACGCGGATCACATCGATTTTCTCAGTCTTTGTGAAAATAAACTCCGGAATATGGAGCCGATATTTCAATTAATGAAATCTCACCATGATTGAACGAAGTTTTCGAGAAGATGCGATGTCGTTCTACAGGGAACTGCGCCATATACTCAGGAGCCGATTTTTTGGACGTGAGTACCTTTTTACATGTTCAGATGTTAACTAGAATGTCGTGGCAGGTATGCAGTGCCTGATTAAGTCGAATATTGTTAAATATTTATAACAATATTTCCGTTATTCTCTGCAGGTGTAGTGTTCTTTCATTTTTATGCCACATATGTATAGATTTTTATTGTGCTACATGTTATACTTCAGATGTGAATCGAAAAGAACTTGAAAAAACCGAGGTATGGTTTCAACAGGTATCCATCTTGTCATTTTTTTTTTGAAAGGAGTGGGCATGTACACAACGTATTAACGCACTTGAGTACGGCACCTATGCTTTTAGAGTTATTTGTTTAGAATTTTATGAATTGCCATATTATCCTTGTATACCTCACATATACAAACAATTTTGACATATTATGATACACATACTCTTAAGTATTTTGTTTATTATTTCTTTTTTCTAAATTTCGATATTAATTTATGGTACACATACAAAATTTTCATGAGCTAAAAACCGATTAATTCAAGTACTTCTGAATAAAAAATCTTTGTAATTTGAGAAACATACACCCCTTTATTCTGTTATTTCTCTTCATCTCATACCCTTTTAGTTTCTTTCTACCTCGTTTTTTAATTATTGAAGTGATATCCGCTCATCTGATATTTCTTACTGATTCCCATACTTAATTATTCCTATTGGACCCCTCCGATTTATGGTTTTTAATTTCATTATGACCTTCTTTACTTTGGTTAGTGTTAGTTCAATGAATTATTCATCTTTGTTTTGTTATTGTTATTCTTCTGTGTTCATTATAGTACGAGGGTTGTCTTTTTAGTTTTCTATATATTGGTTTCAAACCAATTGGTAAAACAGTTATTCCAGTCTTCAATTGACACCTGAAAAATCGCTGTTTTAAAGGTATCGATGGCTTCTTCTGGCAACTAGAATCACTGGCCACGCATTAAATTCTGGATCTTTGGGAATGTGAAGAAGTCGTTGGGATTTAGGTCGGGGCTATACGGTGGATGGTTTAACAATTCAATGTTTTGAAGCTCCACAAACTTTTGGGCAGTGTGAGCACTTGCATTGTCCTGATGTAGGATGATTCGCCGTTGTGTGTTGCTTTGTTGGAGTTTTGCGATAACTTTTGGTAAGCAAACGGTTATATACCAATCAAAAGTAGTCGTTCTTCGATCTTCCAAAGCAATTGTTATCACATGACCAGATTTTGGCACAAAGATTGCGTCCATTTTCTTTGACACGCTTCGAGAACGGATCACTTTTGTTAGTTTTTTCTCTATGTAAAACACCCACACAGCGTATTGGTGTTTATTAACCGGTTCGTAGGAGTAAATCCAATATTTATCGCCACTAACAATACTATAAACGTTTTTTTTAGCTGTCTTTGTTGAACCGTTCCAATGCTTTTCGACACCAATTGACGCAAACCGCTTTTTACTCTTCTGTGAGGTATCCAACGGGAAAACAACTTCGTATCACCAAGTTCTTCATTTTGGATGGAGGTGTTTGAAATTCCCAAAAATGCCTCTATCTTTCGGTATGTTTTGCCAATGTTTTGCGGTGTGGCTGCTGTTGACTGAAATTTGCAATACCAGCTGAAAATAGTTGACTGGTGTTATGCTTCATTCCCAAACACAGAAACATTTAAGCGAGACATTGCTGCTGGGACAATGCTTCCCGAAAATTGAAAACAATTTTTGCTCGAAAATATTCTCGGCTAAGATCCATTTTTCGATCGACTTTCAAAAATTAACTGTGTCTACACGACTTGTTGTATCGCAATGAAACTCTCGATTTATGCCAACAAAAGACCGAGGTTACATTTGTGTCGAAAGGTTTTGTTGGTGGCGCCCCCTAAGCAACTATATACAAAACTAAAACGACAAAGTCTTGCCATTCTTCTCCTGTTTTGTATAGTATTTTGATCTTTTTGTTGGTATTGTTTCTTAAGGATTTCAATATTTTTCAAGATTAAGGTTTTATTATTCCTCCTATTTAGTATTTAATATGTACGCGAATTCCTTGTTATTCTTCGTTTTTATTTGCTGTTTCCATTTTCTTTATACATTTGTATGTCATCTGCTGTTTGGGTTCTCATACTTTGTTGTTTACCTTGTTTAACATAACTCAATTACATCCAGTGGTTAGTCGAGATCGGTGGACATTGCTGTTCCGAGAAATTCTTGCCACTGCATTTGAAACCAGCAATAGATTATTAAAATTGTGTCCAATACATAATCGTTTATATTTATTTCAATTAATAGTCCTTTTTCAGTTTTGCTGCCAGCTCATCAAAAATCACTTAGTCGGCACCATCTTTGTATTCCTCAGTAGAACGGGCGAGTTGTACATTTTTGCAGATATGAACTTTTCCTAAAAACAAAATTGAAATATAGCAGCTCTATAGGCCTTAGAGGCCCTTGGCTTCGATAGTATTTACTGGTTTCTTAAACGTTTTTCGTTCTTTCACTTCTTCTTTGTCAGTCCAGACGTCATCAAAACACTTCCTTTGTGGTCTCGCTCTTCTTTTCTTCCCTTGTTCTCCTGCTTGCAGAACTCTTAGGACGTTTCTTTTGGTATTCGTAAAACATGTCACAAGCATGTAACTATATGCCTTTGATTTTCTGTTTTATTTTGGGTCTTTTATACATCTCCATTAGCCCCTGGTTTGTTCTTCTACGCTATTCCCCGTTAGCCTCCTTTATACAAAAAAACGTTTCTCCAGGTTTACCTTTTTCAAATCTCTACATTTTTTTCTTCTTTCTGATTCATTGCCCAAGTTTCACATGCATACAACACCGTTGGTCTGACTATTGTTTCAATAATTCGACCTGGACACGTTTTTTGCCTCTTTTGCTACCGTTCAACAACCATTTATCTATTTCTCTCTCTTTTTGCAAAGTAACCCAAATTCTGTTACCTTCTTTAATTTATATTCTCTCTCATTCGTCTTTATTTATTTCGAGTAATCCATTTATTCTTTTCTGCAGTTCTCCTCACATTTCTTTGTTGACGTCAACTTTCACTATCTCACTTCCCAGCTCCTTGGTTTCTTGTAAGACCATTATTTCGATTCTATATTTTTCACGTATTTCATCTTAATTTTCTTAATGCTACCTTCCATGTTCCCACTTTCAGTCCATTTTCAATTTGTTTGTTGCCTGTCTTGCTGTCTTCTTGTCCTTCCGTCAAAATCATCGTCCTTTTCGTAGCCATGTCGTTACCATTTTTCCTCTATTGCTTACTATTTATTAGTTTTGTGCAATTTTCCCTTTTGTATTACGTATAACTGCTCCTTCTTTTCGTCCCATCTCCATTTTATTCCGTCAACTGTTTCTTCTTCTTTGCGTGCCATATCAGAATTATCCGACGTTGGCGATCACCATTGCGAAGGCTTCTCGATCTTCTGCAATAGGGAATAATTGTCCTGCATTTGATATCTGTGTCCATTCACGAATGTTTTTTATCCAAGAAACTTCTTTTCTTCCTACACCTCTACGGCCCTCTATTTTGCCTTTAAGGATCAGTTGTAATATTTTATATCGACTTCCCCTTACTATATGTCCCAGATAAGACATTTTTCGATGTTTAACAGTCTTTAGCAGTTCTCTATTTTTGTTGACGCTCCTTAGTACTTCTTCATTAATTGTCCTTGCTGTCCAAGGTATTTTCAGCATTTGTCTATGAACCCACATTTCTAATGTTTCAATTTTGTTCATGATCGATACTTTTAGCGTCCATACTTCTGTACTATACAAAAGTACGGACCAAACATAGCACTTAACCATTCTTTGTCTTAGTTCGAAACTGAGATAATTATTGCAAAGAAGTGACTTCATTTTCATAAAAGCAGTTTTAGTAATTGCTATTCTACGTTTTATTTCTGTGTCTGGATCTAGTTGGTCCGTTATCACAGTTCCCAAATATGTCATTTTGTGAACTTTCTCAACTTGGACTCCGTTTAATTGAAGCTTTGCAACGGGATGTGGGTTCCGACTAAACACTAAAAATTTGGTTTTGTTTGAGTTTATTTTAATGCCCATTTCCTCTCCTACCTCGTGAATACGATCAAGCAGAATTTGGGGACTTTCAATATTATCTGACAGAATTACTGTATCGTCTGCATATCTAATCACATTAAGTAGTTCCCCGTTGATTTTTATTCCATATGGTTGTCTCTCAAGTGTCTTTTTAAATAACTGGTCCCAGTAAACATTAAACAATGTAGGCGACAAAATGCAACCTTGTCTGACTCCTCGTTGTATGCAGATTTCATCGTTGTAGTTATCTCCAATTTTTACGATAGCAGTTTGATTCCATTACAAATTTTTAATGACACGAATATCCTTGTCATCTATTCCGATATTTTTCAGTATTTGCATTAATGTTACATGCTGTACTTTATCGAATGCCTTTTCGAAGTCCACGAAACATGAAAATACATCTTTTCTTTGGTCACGGCATTTTTTTAATAGGATGTTAAGCGCAAAAAGTGCCTCGCTGGTTCCCATAGCATTTTTCTAAAACCAAATTGGGTATCTTCGAGATCTTCCTCGCATTTGCGTCTAATTCTGTTGTGAAGCATTCTTAGGAAAATTTTAAGAGTGTGGCTCATTAGGCTAATTAATCGATATTCTGAGCATTTTCTTTGTGTTTTTTCGGCATTGCTACAAAGATGGATTTGAGCCAATCTGTGGGAATCACTCCGGTGTTATATATTAACTGTTTACTTTCTGCAAATCCATAGAAAAATCTTGAATGTGTTGATCGTGAAATAACCTGTATAGCTAGTGTTGTTCGAAATGAAGCATTATACCAATAAATTTAAAATTCGAACATCTATATAACTTTTTGTATTGTGCTGTACTAATAACGTCGTGACAATATTGCGTTTTACCCTCCAATCAATTTCCAATGAATATTTACGAAATGTTACTTCTAAGGTCACCACTTAATATTGTACAGCTAGTGCTCATAATCCTGTTTTCCAGTCATAAAAAAAGTCCGAGGCTGTTGTAAATAATGCAGCAATCGGCTCGGGACGAACGGAAAAACGTTTCGAAAGCTTTTAGCGAAAACATGCGCAAATATATACTTAAAGTAAACAGAGCCAACGTTATTCGACAATATGAATGAGTGTTATTACGCTTGTAATGAGCTTGTTGCCGATGTTCGATTGGGTAAATATTTGTAGGAAGCGTAACAATTTAAAAAGTTGCCATTAGAGAGGGTTTTAAGCTTAGTAGATTGTGTATGTTTTAATACAAATTCATTAAGGGTGTTCTATTTTGTTTTTTTTTGTCGTGAAAATGTTTGTTTTCGTAAATTAGAACCAAATGAATAAACAGAACAAACAAAAACATTGTTCTGTTGATAGTACATACCTGTGTATACCATTGAAGTTCTCTTATATTGTCTTTTATTTTTCTCTTTTTGATTAGGCATATTTGCGGATTTTTCCTTTGGGTTTTTCGTCGCTTTCATTATCATTTTATTGATCTTTTCTGTGGTTTTTCTTTCAGTGGTTGTTTCTCATCCAGCTATTTCGACTACTCGGTTTTTTTTACGGGTTATGCGCAGAAATTCCACTATTTTTTCCCATCTTTGGTCTTATTTTTCTTTACTTCTGGTCATTCACTATTTGCACATGATAATGTTTTCTTTATAAAACTTAAAGAACTGTCATTTCTGAATAATCTTATGATTACTAAAGGCTTTAATTTCACCTGATACAACTGACTCTGATAACAGAACCTACTAGATTTAGAATTAAAAGCCAACCTTCTACTTTAGATCTAGTGCTTATTCACGACGAGCAGCTGATTTCATTTCTCGAAATCAGCTCTCCCATAGGAAAGTCAGATCATACAGTTATAACTGTTCACATCCAGTTCAATCAAATACTACCCTGCAAAAATAATATTGTAACATATGCTACTACCGACTTTTGGGAAGTTGACCATAAACTCTCTGAAATCGACTGGCATTTATTTTTTTCAGACTTAAACGACCCCTCATTAATGTGAACTGAATTTCTCGATACCGTCCACAATATAATTTCTACAAATATCTTTCGTAAGATTTATAAAAACAACCTTAAACCCTACAATAAATCGAACAGCAATAAAACAAATTAATCACAGACGACATCTCTGGCTGAGATTTAAACACACCTGGCTTTTCAGTGATTTCCAAAACTACCAAAGATTTTCAAATCACTTACAAACATCTCCAAAAACTTCTAGACAAAATTTTGAAGCAGGTGCTATTAAAAAAGTCTACAAATACATACGATCCTCCTTGATATCTAAAGTTTTCATTCCTCTACTGCAAAAATCTAACCAGACTTTATGCTCTTCTGACAAAGAATAACTTTTCAGAGCAGCCGTCTCAAAAGTCCGAATAGCTATGATGATTGCCGACTTTCGCCGCGGAGATGGCACTTGAAGAAGAAGAAGACAAAGAATCTTCCGAAACTCGCTAGAATTTTCACCGGTTTTACTAAAGAATCGAATGATGGCAATCTACCTCTTAATAAATGTAATCGTGTGGGTGCATCTTTACAGCAAGTTGAATTCACTGTGGATCATGTAAAACAACACTTAATTAAACCTCGCACAGTCGCTTCACCTGATTTAGATGGTCTAACACCAAAACTGTTAAAAAGATGAGCAAACACGCTTGCAGTACCTTTAACGTTAATTATGCAGACTTTTATCCAGAATTCCTTTCCCCCTAGTTGGAAATTAACATCCGCCACCCATATTTAAAAAAAAGGCAAAAACGAACTCGACCCCATCAATTATCGTCCGATACGCTTGCTGTCAGTAGTTGGTAAAGTCATGAAAGCCATTATTTCCGAGGAGATGATCAAATTCCTTCTTCAGGAACGTGTTATTCTAACACAACAATATGGATGTGTCTCTGATTGTTTTACTCTAACCAATCTCCTACAATTTTTCAACGACTGGACGTCATCCCTTAACAGTTCGTTGCCGGTCGACGTTGTTTATCTAGATTTCTCTAAAGCCTTTGACCGTGTTCCTTAGCGCAGACTTCTACATAAGCTAGAACATTTCGGTGTTCATGGTACTTAACTTTCTTAGATAGATGATTTCCTGACAGATAGACATTAAAGTTAGAGTTGCCGAATTTTTCTCACAATACAGGTTAGTAGAAACTGGAGTGCCTCAGGGCTCTGTTCGTCGACCTGTGCTTTTTACGGTTTAGGCCAGCGATGTTCTTTATTATGTTTCAAGTAAAATATCGTTCTATGGTGATGGCAAACAAATATATATTCCAATCCAATCACAAATCAGCCAATCCTCCAAATGGATCTAACTTTATTTTAACTTACTACTCTTAAATGCAAAAAATGTGTAGTGCTTCGAATTGGTAAAAATAATTAACTTGTGCCGTACTTTGTTAACGGGTAATCTCCCGTTAAATTCTGTGTTCTCGTATAACGACCTTGGTGTTATCGGCAACAGCAACCTAACCTGGTCCGATTTCTATTTGTAAACGTGCGAATTCCCTACTATATCTAATTCGGAGGTGTTTTCGAGAGCTTCAAGTGATTATTTATTTTACACTCTTTAGGTATGTAAGACCGATTCTTGAATACGCTGGTCGAACGTGGTATCCTGATTTGTTTCGAGACAAACCTTTGTTGGTAAACGTTCAAAGAAAAGCCAGTTGCATTCCTCTGGGATCGAGATAACCTTATACCGCTTTTAAAATCCTTTTTTGGTATTTATTTTATGTTGGGGACATAACTTTGACCACGCATGTACAAGTTCATGTGTGGTGTCGGGTTTTCACCGTTGCGCCTAACTCAGGTTCAGATCAACATTTTTCACCAAGAAAATACAGATAATTTTTACTTTTTAATACGAAACTTCTAACGTGTTTACAATTGAGATTGGTCGCAACTTGCGATCTCTCATAACCACTGATCAGCAATTCGTTCTGAATTCTTGGTTAATTGGAAATAGAACCCTTTACGTATACGTATGCAAGGTCGGTTTACATTAACAATAGCATGAATAAACATAAAAGTATTTAGAAAATATTATAATGATATCACCTTTTTGGTATTGACCTATTTCCAATCGGAAACGCAAGCAAATACTTAAATTTAAACTCCATTTTGAATTAATAACTAAGGTTTTGTTTCCCTTGTACTACACGTGTTTAAGGTTCGAAGTTCAAAAGTTAGGAATTTAATTTTTTTTGTAAAAGCGCGAAAAATGTTGTGAAAGAAACACAACAAAACGGGACTAGTAACGTTCAAAAAGCGATTAATCTGGATCAACAACGTTCAAAAAGCGATTAAAATGGCAAATGTGTCCAAACAGTGGCGAAAAACATATAAAAAACTTAAAAGTTCTTGATGATTTTAAAGATTTTAACGTTGTAGACTAATCTTCAGTAAACTACTCGTGTCATGTACCGGGTGGTCCAATAAGCCGATCTCTCGGCTATATATCAGAAACTATTCATGTTATAACTTTAGGAGAAAAAATTCTTTAGTAAAAGTGGCCAAGAGAAATCGCTGGAAATAACTTTCAAGTTTCTGGGTTAACCGCTAGGGGGCGTAACCTGTGAAGAAAAATTTGAAAACCAGTTTTTTGTGAAATATGCCCAATTATACCAAGTGTTATAAAACAATTGTATTTAGTTTTAATTGTCATGGGTAGAGGGTACTTTCAAATAGAAAAAATTAAAATTTGTTTTTCTTCAAAATGTTTAATGGAAACACCTATTTATTGCAAATTATAATGGAACTGGATTGAATTCGTAACAAAATGGTGCAAACCGCATGTTGATAGCTTTTGTCGAACTCGAGATATGAATAACAACGCAAAAACATAAGTAAGTATAGTATTGACTCACCCTTTATTATAACTTAAAATTAAATATGTGAAAGGTCATACAAATACCTCGATCATTAAAACTTAATGTCCAATTAAATGTTCAAATTGTTTTCCATCGTTGTCCACACAAAGATGTAATCTTTCGCACGTAGACATAACAGCTGCTTCAATGTCAGCTATTGATATACTATTTATTGCGTTTATAATGCGCTGTTTCATGTCGTCTCGCGTGGTTGGTCGAGTTTGGTAAACTAAATCCTTCAATCTTCCCCACAGATAAAAGTCCAGACATGTTAAGTCTGGAGATCTAGCTGGCCATGAAAATATACTTCCCCTTCCAATCCATTTATTTGGATAACTTGCATACAAATAATCTTCAACTTGCCTGGAAAAGTGCGCAGGACATCCGTCATGTTGTAATATCATATCTCTTCTTGTTTGTAAGGAAATATCTTCCAATAAAATAGGCAACTGATTTTCCAGAAAATCCGAATATGTTTCGCCATTTAAAGTTATATCAAAGAAATATGGACCTACGATCTTTCCATCAACTATACCACACCAAACATTAAGACTCCATCTACCTTGAACCTGCACCTCATGTATCCAGTGCGGATTTTCTTCAGCCCAATAATGCATAGTATACAGATTAACACCACCCGCACTATTAAACGTAGCCTCGTCTGTCTACAAAATCTTTGACATGATATGCGGTTGTTCTTCTAGCAGAGCTAACATCCAATCGCAGTAATCCAGCCTTGCATCAAAATCTCTCTCATGTAAAGCTTGGTGGAGAACTACATGATAAGGATGCAGTCTAAAAAACAGAACAACAAATATTGGTGAACAAGAAACCACCATATTTACTAAAACTCAAAAAATCTTGAAAAATCCACAATTGTTTCACAAGATAAATCGTGCATAAGTATTTTTAAGAAACGGATGATAAAAGGATAAAAGCGCCGTGTTGCCGTTTTTATCGGAATATTAAATAACAGTTGAATCTAAAGTTTAAAGGGAATTCCAAGTTTCTGACTCTTCACTTTATAATATGAAAAACCAACCTGTGATGTTTTAAAATCCTTAGAACAGTAGTTTTGGGTATGTTTAATTCTATAGAGATTTGCCGACTACTTATATGTGGATTCTGTTGAATTAAAGCAAGAACATCGATTAAATTATCTTCGGTCATACCTCTACACATCGTTTAAGACAAGAACGATGAAAACTACCAGTTTATCTTAATCTTCTTGTCTTTCTTTCAAATACTTCTTTGCCATAATGTCTCCTGTCAGGATATCTTACAGAATATATACGTGAGGCAATAGCGGCATTTTGGTGACATTCGAAATAAACTCCAATCATATCATACAATTCTGCATTTGATATACTTATCACGAATTATTAGTACTGAAAAATTAATTACCAATATTACCAATATTAATATCTATTGAAAAAAGTGCAATCTTGAATTCGAATTATAATATAACACTTCTTAACAATGTTTTGACTGCTGTCAATAAATAAACAATATGAACTCCCCGTCAAATTCATTGTCGTAGCCTACTTAGTTTCGAAAAAACTATTTTTAATCATATGAAATAACAATGGTCAAAATAGGTATCAACATTAAGATTCTTCTGCTATAAAAAAATTTGAAAGTACCTACTGACTTATTTTTTAATTTAATTTATAATGCAGTGTGAGTCAATACTATACTTACTTATGTTTATGCGTTTCAGTTCCATTATAATTTACAATAAATAATTGTTTCCATTAAACATTATGAAGAAAAACAAATTTTAATTTTTTCTATTCAAAAGTACCCTCTACCTATGACAATTAAAACTAAATGCAATTATTTTATAGTAGATTAAATTAATCCATCCACACTCTTTCTAATGACACTAATTTCGTTAAAATCGGTTGATCCAAACCAAAGTTTATAGGTATTTATCCACAAATACTTTCCCCCTCTTCCCCACCCTTTATTTGAAAAAATAAAAAAAAGTACTTGAACAACTTTGTGCAGAATTTAAGCCTCTTTTTAGTTTACTTATTTAACACTTGGTATAATTGGGCATATTTCCCAAAAAACTGGTTTTCAAAGTTTTCTTCACAAGTTACACCCCCCCTAGCGGTTAACCCAGAAACTTGAAAGTTATTTCCAGCGGTTTCTCTTGGCCACTAAGGAATTTTTTCTCCTAAAGTTATAACATGAATAGTTTCTGATATATAGCCGAGAGATCGGCTTATTGGACCACCCGATACATTATTTATAACATATTTTAATCCAAACTGAAACAATATTTTTTTTGGACCCCGTAGATCCAACTAATCAACGATTTATATCAGAAAGTCTTTCGACTATTCCGTGTTTTGATTTCAGTAACACGCAAGTATATTTACAGTCTTTTCTTTATAGAAATCCGGAATCATTTCGTAGTTTTTTATGCGTCTATTTTTATCTCTATTCTTCAACGTGCTTTGAATTTCAAATTAATAATTGTATTGCTAGTTATAATTCACAAAGAAATCACAAATCAAACCGTAATTATTCTATGATTACTTTAATAAGGAAAATAGTGAGATATGGTTTGTAAATGGAGAAAGATATTAGTGATAATACGAGAATTGTGCATAAAATTGTGCGACTAGACCAAAAATGGTAAAAAGCATGTCAAGTATTGAATGCGTCATTAGAGAATCGGTCACATTGAAGGGGAAGTAGTAAGAAGACGCAACACACAAGATCTAATTATATTTTAAAAGACATAAATTTTCTGGAAAGAATTATTATTTTGAAAATTATATCTAAAGTATTTTTATCAAGAAACGATAGTGCAATTAAAAATCAAATAAATATGCCTGTACAGTGATACGGATATTTTTTGATAATTTTGTAAATTGTAAAGTTTTAATCATTTTAATTATTAAAGTTGAGTTTACGATTATTTCAAAATTAAAATCATAGCTGTACTTAAATATGATTATAATTGTAATAAATTGTGTAAATAAAATTAAATGACGAATAATAATTTATCATCAATGGAAATTCATATCACTTTTCAAAGCGATTCAATGGACTCTGCTGTTGCATCTCAACAAGCCAGTCCAAAATTTCCACTAAATGAACAAGCCATCATCTTAAGTTCAATTAATGGCGCAAAATTGCAAGGTTTTCTATTGCAACTAGGACCACTCGTTCAACAAAAAAATATTATTTATTCGTCAAGAATCTCTAACAATCGAGTATGCATTTATCTTTCCAGTAAAGCTGTAGTTGATGTTTTTTTCCATAAAACAGGATCCATAAAAATAAATAATGAAGTACTTCCAGCACGTAGACTAATCACCTCATCACAACTCTTATCTAATGTTAGTCCAACAAGCCCACACGAAATATTGAGCAATCTTCTCCAAATCCTAGGCTTGAAATTTATGTCACCAATAACATGTTTGATACAAATCCTGAATATAGCCACATACTCAGTTTTAGGCGTCAAGTGTACATAGAACCCCTAGATAATATAAACATACCAGAATTTCTCGTGGCCAATCATGATAATGTTAGCTACAAAGTATTTTTGTCCAGCGACCAATCGCTTTGTTTCAAATGCATACCAAATGGCCATCGTGCTTCACAATGTCAATCAGAATCCTCTCCCCTAATCAATTCTGATATACTAAATTATATTTCAACTTCTAATCAACCTCACAATATCACTTCGCAGATTTCCACAACAGACAGACACGATAGTAATTCAAAAACTTCTCCACTTCCAATAAATTTGATGGAGGTGTCAAATCGTCAAATCCTTGTACAGCTCGCAAGGCCAGTCTAATGAAACAACAAAGGAGAACGTCAAAAGAAAAATAAAAAACGTGGGATCAGAAGTACTACCAAATACAAAGGGATTCAAAATAAAAAGAGCTTTAAAAGAGCTAAAAAATAATAAAGCTCCAGAACACGACGGTATAATTGCTGAGCTCTTGAAAACAAGCAAGACATTAACAATCCCTGTACTAACACAGCTATTTAATAGATGTCTCCATAATAGCAAGATCCCTAAAGACTGGAACAATAGTCTAGTAATACTCTTACACAAAAAGGGGACAAATGTGAACTACAGAATTATAGACCTATATCGTTGCTCAGTTAAGTATACAAACTATTTATGAGAATTATTAACAACCGGTTAACCTACAAAATCGACAAATACCAACCGGTTGAACAGGCTGGCTTCCGCAAAGGATATAGTACATCAGACCATCTGCTGACAATGAGAACATTGATAGAGAAGGCAAATGAATACCAACTACCCGTATTTCTTGCCTTCGTCGACTATGAAAAGGCGTTTGATAGTATCGAGATGTAGGCCATAGAACAAGCTATTAATAATTGTAGAATAGATTCGAGATATAGGCAACTAATACATAATATATATGAAAATGCAACTATGATAGTACAACTAGACGAAAATACAAATCCCATCCCCATTAAGAGAGGAGTGAGACAAGGAGACGTAATATCGCCAAAGCTTTTCAACCTAGCCCTAGAAGACGTCTTTAATACTACAAATTGGTCAACCTATGGCATTAACATTAATGGCAACAAGTTAAACCACCTCAGATTCGCTGATGACATACTGATTATAGCGAGCACATTCGAGGAACTGCAAAATATGATGGGGGAACTAGCAGCCAGCTCCCAATACGTCGGCCTAAAAATGAATATGAAAAAAACAAAAATAATGACAAACACAGATGACCCCAGACGTATAACTATAAATGGCAGTGAGCTAGAACAAATCCAGGAATATATATACCTAGGCCAAATCCTGAGACTTGACAAAGAGAACCAAAGTGCGGAAATTATTAGAAGAGCAAGACTAGCATGGGCAGGATTTGGAAAACTTAGTTGGATACTTAAGAACCGCAAAATACCAAATGCATCATGACATATGGATGTCAAACCTGGACCCTAACCAAGGCAAACATGAATAAACTAGCCACAACAGAAAGAACAATGGAAAGAGCAATGTTAGGTATACGACTGTCAGATAAAAAGAGGAACGACTGGGTAAGATCCAAAACAAAAGTCGAGGACATAGCAACAAAAATTGCTAAACTTAAATGGAGCTTCGCGGGCCATACTGCTAGACAAAAAGACCAACGTTGGAATACTACAATACAATATTGGAGACCTTACGAAAGTAAACGACCAAGAGGAAGACCACATATGAGATGGGTTGATGATATTAAAAGAATAGCCGGAACAAATTGGAAATATGTTGCTCAGGATAGAGACCGATGGAAGGAGTTGGGATAGGCCTATGTCCAAACATGGACGACAGAAGGCTAAGAAGAACTTCCAACAACGGAAGAATTAACAGAATCAACCAAAAGACATCTATCGCAAACCCCATATCTAACAAAAGAACTAACAACCAACTTATTTCACAAAGTATGGTATAAGAGTAATTCTACATCCAAAAAATAAGGGCCGACAATAATTCTGAACCTGATAAAAACATAATACCATCCATTCAGGACCCACCCCAAGAGCAACAAATACAAATAGGCCATAAATTTCAAAATCAAATTAACATAACAACTAATTTAACAATAGAACCCGAAGAAGCTGCTAAATGATTTATCAATAAATCTTCAAAATCATATCTCTTAAACTACGATCAATTTCGGAATTTACTAAATGAGACACACAAAGCTAAGGATGTGTACAATATTGTTAAGAATTACACACCGGATTTAACATCACTCACTAAAATGCTTGTTGACACTAATGCTCATTTTCATCATTATAAGTGGCTCGACAATCCGTTTTGGATCTTGGCATACTCACAAAGAAGTCGCCACTCCTTTAGAATCTGTAGGTCTTCTTCCACATCATCAATCCATCAATGCTCATTTTAAAGACTCATAATTAAACAACCGAATCACGCGACTACGCAAAAAACTAGAAAAACTGTTAGAACATGAAACATCTGAACCCGATAGTGTTCATGTGTTTCAACTAAATCATAACTCATTTTCAATAGTATATTACAATGGAATTTAAATGGATATTATACCCATTTAACCATGCTACAGCGTCTTCTCTTAGCCTATGCAACAGATTTTATTTCTTTACAAGAAACGCACTTTAAAAATAATTTAACGCACAACCTGAAAGGTTACACAGGATTTTTGCACTAACCGAACCACTCAGAACTATGCTAGAGGAGGAGTAGCTCTATATATAAAGCAAATATACTTGTCCAAAACATAAACCTCATAACTAATATCAAAGCAGTCGCTGTAACAGTACTGACCCCACTAAAGTTCAATACTTGTAGCATTTATGTTTCACCAGACGAAACTCTAACTAAAGCCGAATTACTTAATCTTCTCCAACAAATTCCCTTACCTCGAATAATTACGCGAGACTTTAATGGCCATAACATTACATGGGGATCAAATAAAACAACACAGAGGGGAAATATGTTAGAAAACGTTTTTATAGACAGTGCAAACACTCCTGACCACGGCGCAGTAGACGAAATTTTCTTTACAATAGAACCTTCCTGCCTTTACATGAATTTTGACTCCGCCTTCGCGCCGCTCCATGGCCCATGGTCAGAAGTGGAAGTGTTTGCACTATCTCTACCACTATGAACATATGCCTACTCAACGACGGATCTCCAATAAGATTCAATATGGCTACGGGAGCATCTTATGTCATTGATCTCTCCATATGCGAGCCCTCATTGCTAACCCAACTCCATTGCACAGCACTACAAGATTTATATAGTAGTGACCACTTCCCAATCTTAATAAAACATACAGTTATTTTAAATACAAATATTCTAACAAAATACTCTAACAAAATGCTATTGACGAGGTAGAAATAAAGGTAATATTTACTTTCCTTGATTTTAGTCTCCTAACGATTGTATGTTAGGACGTTTTTTTCGGCACGTGACTAAACAATATTAACCAGTTTACGTACATTATTAATATGCCAAATTATCCAAAATAGAAAATATGGACATTATAAACCGGTATGCTCAGATAATGACTCAGAAGTAAATCTATTATTGAACTATTAAAAAAAAATCAATTGGAATTAACTTTATCTTATTACCTTTACGTAGAAATCTCATTCAGCGCGTTAAGGATTTGTCGTCGTCGTTTTGTAAGCATTAATTGATTACAAATTGAACATAGGCGTATCGCGGCAATTTAACTTTATGGTTTATTAAATATTTTATCTTTATGCACTGATTAAGAGGTCTACAATATAATAACCGATAATATGGCATGAATACAGCGGCTATGTCATCAAGTTTAGATTTGCTGACTTCTTCTTTTTCTTATATTAGGCCCTAGACTTGTTCTTGCTCGACCTTTAGACTGTGGTGGTTCATTCATCTGTATCCTGAGGATTTCTTGTTAAGGTTTGGAGGTCTAGTCCTGTCCAGTCCTTGATGTTAAATAGCCACGTTAATTGTCGTATCCTTCTATTTCTCCTTCCAATATTAGTCGAGTTTTCTTCCATATATTCTTCTTTGTGTCCTAGAGGGACCCCTTCTTCTTCTTCCTATGCCGTCCCCATTAACGGAGGTTGGCGACCACATTTTTAAAAGCTTCTCTGTCTTTTGCAACGTGGAATAATTCGTCTACAGTCATGTTTGTCCAGTCTCGAATATTTCGCAGCCATGACTTCCTCTTTCTACCTATTCCCTTTTTGCTATCGACTCTACCCTGCATGATGACCTGCAGAAGACTATATTTATTATTTCTTAGTATGTGTCCAAGGTATGCAGTCTTGCGTACTTTTATCGTTCTCAACAATTTTTTGTCTCGACCCATCCTTCTCAGCACTTCCTCATTGGTGACCCTGGCAGTCCATGGAATTCTTAACATTCTCCGGTATATCCAAAGTTCAAAGGCTTCAATCTTTTTAACTATTTGCGCTTTTAGTGTCCATGTTTCTACCCCGTACAATAGTTGCGACCAGACGTAACATTCAACAAACCTCAGTCTCAGCGCAGTATTCAGATTTTTGTCACAGAACAATTGCTGAATTTTAAGAACGCTGCCCTTGCCATTTCTATTCGTACCCGGATCTCTTGGTCTGGATCTAATTCTGTGTTGATGTAAGCTCCCAGATATTTATATTTTGTCACTCTCTCTATTTGCTGTCCACCAAGAGTTAGTTGTTCGTTATTTATTGGACTCCTTGATACTATCATAAATTTGGTCTTATCTGTGTTGATGTCAAGTCCCATTTGAATGCATTCACTATTTATTGCATCTAGTAAAGTTTGTAGTTCTTCTATACTCTCAGCCATAATTACCGTGTCATCTGTAAATCTCATGGTGTTTATGATTTCTCCACCAATTCTTATTCCCTCTTTTCTTTCCCATAAGGCTTTTCTGAATATGACCTGTGAGTACACGTTGAAAAGCGTCGGAGACAAGACGCATCCTTGCCTAACCCCTCTCGCAATCGGTATATTATTTGTTTCTATATCGTTCACCTTTACTACTGCTTTCTGGTTCCAGTATATAGCCTTAATAAACTCAATGTCTTTTTTGTCTCAATTGATGTTTTTTAATTCATCTTAAAGTCTCAAGTTATAAATATAACCACGAGGGGTCGCAGTGTACGGAATAATAATTCTAAATGATTTTTTGGTAAATGTTCCTACATAGGCTGTATTTGAAAAGATGAATTAATGATACAGCATGCTGCCTCGAGCAAATAACAATAAAAGAGGGCGCTGTTGAATTTTATAAACTTATACAGTTATATCGTATATACCGAATTGAGTGTGTGGGTTCGTTGGAGTTGATATTATTTATTCTTCTCCTTAGAGAGCCTGTCCGTTCCGAATGTTGGCGATAATTCTGGCTATGATGACTTTGTTGGTTGCTATACGAAATAGCTGTGTTGAGGTCTTTCTATACCATGCTCTCAGGTTAGCAAGCCCGGATATTATTCTTCGTCCTGGGGCCCTTTTCCCTTTAATTTTACCTTGCAAAATGCATTGGAGTAGCTCGTATCTGCCTTGATTTCTCATTATATGTCCCAAGTACTGCAGCTTATGGCCCTTCACAATGTTGACCAAATCCGTGGTTGTGTTGATCCCCCACAGTACTTCTTCATTGGTGACTTTGTCTATCTATGGTATCTTCAGGATCCTTCTGCGTAACCATAGCTCAAAAGCCTGAAGTTTTGATAGAGTTTACACCTTCAATCTCCACGTTTCTACTTCGTACAGAAGCACTGAGTACACGTAACATTTAAGGAGCCTTGTTTTTGTTTCTAATGTGAGGTCATGGCGCTTGAACACAGAGCTCATAGTCAAGAATGCACTTTTTGCCTTTCCGATGCGACATTTAATCTCTTGGGTATTGTTCCACGACTCATTGATTATAGTTCCCAAGTAGTTGTACTGTGAGACACGTTCAATTCTCATTTGGTGCACATACAGATTTGCTCCAGTTATGTTTTCTTGATGATGATCATTAGCTTGGTTTTGCTGGTGTTTATATCCAGTCCATATGTTCTACTTGTTTCCGTTATTTTGTTCATTAAGTTTTGTAGCCCTTCTATGGTATAGGAAAACACTATTGTATCATCTGCATACCGCAGGTTATTGAGGCATTTATTGAGATGCCTTCATCAATATCTTTTAGAGTCTCTTTAAAAATGTACTCCGAGTACAGATTGAATATCAGTGGTGAAATTATGCATCCCCGTCTCACTCCGCTTAAGATTTTGACCTGATCTGGTTAGCTATTATTTTTAAGTCTCTTCCGTCAATCCCTGTCCTCTTCAGCACTTCCATCATTTGTTCATGTCTGACTCTATCGAAAGCCTTCTTGTAGACAATCAGGCATGCTGGTTTTTCGGGCAATGTTGCGAACTCCAATTTGAGCCACTCTACTGGTATTTTTCCTACCTTGTATGTTTCATTAAATATTTCAGTTATTATTTTTATTTGTTCTGCATCTAATAGCTTCAGCAGTTCTGCAGGAATTTAATCAAGTCCCGGTGCCTTTCCATCCTTCATTTGTCTGACGGCTGCCGTTATTTCTTCTGGTAGGATTTCGGGACCTGAATTTTCTTCAATGGTAGGCTCTTGTATTGTTCTAAGGTCGTGAAAAGTTTCTCCAAGTATTCTTCCCATTTTTATCTTCTATGGTTATGGCAAGATTCCCTTCATCATGTTATTTTTCCGCTGTTGCGTTTTCGAAACTTTCCAGCTATTTCCTTCACCTTTCGATGAACATTGAAGTTATCATATCGACTCTGATAGTCCTCTATTTCTTGACATTGTTCTGTTTTTTGTTTCTCTTTGACTTCCGTTATTTTTCTTCTGGCGATGGTATGTATTCTCTTTTTTTCTCTGATCCATAAGTTCAAGTATTTCATCGGTCATCTACGATTTTCGTTTCCCTGTATCTTTCTTCAGGTGTTGTTCTTTTATTTCTCTCACTGTTTCTTATATGATGGTCAGACTTTCCTCTGCAGTTCCTGCATTTCTGCATTTTAGCACCTTTGTATTGAGGTTTTCACTCAACTTCAGTCGAACATTGGGATCTTTCAGTTTTCTAACATCATACTTCTTCATCGACCTAAGTACTTGTAACCTTCTTCATTCTGACTTTGAAATTACCTACAACTGGTACATCAGAATTTATGTCTGCCTCCGGGTAGGCAGTAAAATATAATTCTTTATTGGTGCTAGGAGTTTCTCCAGATTTAGTTACGGAGTTACGTGGCATTATTTTAACAGATACGTGGTACATAGGAGAAATAAAATAAGGACAGTACAACTTGGATTGAAAACGAGTATTACATTTGTTTTAAAAAAATTACAAAGTTTTGTTACGTGGGTTAAATTATCATAAAACGAGAGATAGTCTTTTTGCAGTACTCGGTTTCAATTCTTGTAAATTTTGATATTTAGCCGCAGTAATTTTCAGTCTGTCATTGTAGAGTGGTTGAAAGTAGCTTCAAGGAGTTCTTCAACTTTGTCCTGGTAACTGGTCAAAGATTTATTTGGATCTTGGGCTTTTCTTTTGGATTCTCTGGATCCTTCATCAACCTTTTCTTTGCTATCCTCACAACGGCAGTTGTTTGAAGTCATCGGTGAAGGACAGTTTGTAGTGTATTTTTCCATTAGCATCATATTTCAAGCATCTGATGTCTGTGACTTTGGGGTTCCCTTGTCTAATACCAGGACGAATTTATTTGAACACCAATGGTTTAGTAAAGTGCAAAAAGAGTGATCCAAATACATCACTTTGTATGGACTACTTTGGCTTGCATTGTTGCATGCGTCAATGTAGTCTGCCGGTATATTAATTTTTGTGTGTTTTATATATCGTTCTATGAATCTCTATCTCTCTTCTCCATCTGAATGTGACCCTTTTCGAGATATTTACTCTCAATACTTATTTTGTGTTTAACGGCCACATGTAAAAGGGCGTTACTCATAACTGCACTTTGGTTTTGATAATTACATCCATCACTAAATATTACAATATTCGTTGCATTGTTCCGCAAAAGAAGTTGCGATTCAACAAAATGTGTTAAAATGCTTGCAAATTCATTTGCTGACAGTCCTATTCCGTCTGGTTCCAAAGGTAGCAAAAACCTTCCTTTGTCTTCAGGTGAAACATAGTGAGGTTATATACCGAAAGTTTACGCCTGTAGTAAAGGCCTGAAGCGTTTAATTTTTGGCATAGTAACTGTGATTGAAGATCAACTGTGTAATGTGCTCTTCATTCATTTTATCTTTTGGACTTTTCTTCTCTAGCTTCATCTTTGTTCTGTGGGTTTCAAAATCTTCTATAGTAATGTGATTTAGCTTCTATGTCCTGCATATATCGCATTGATCCTTTTTGGTACTGTATAAAGACAAACTCAGGTCCTCGAAGGTCTTGTGAAATGTGCAAGAAGAAAGTGGCTTATAATCTTTTGCCTTGCACCAGTTTTCTGCATAGAACTTTTACAGTTGAGCTTTTGATAACCAATATGGTTCCAAGTAAAATTTTTTTGAGCTCGGCCGGCAATAGTGTGATTTCACGTTCGGTAAAGTCAATAAAAATTCTTTCAATGATTCCAATCTTTTGTTTAAATCATGTTACCTTGACATTCTTTTTGAATTTTGTTTATTTGCTGTATATTTATTATTTTTTGTTGAAGTCTCGTATTTGGCTCATCTATTAAGTCATTATCTTTTTCTGTGCTATTTTCAAGCCAGTTTTTGACCATCCACTCACCTCAATCCAGGCTTGAGAGTAATGTTTTCTTGCACACACGGACTTTAGTCATTCAATAAATAAGTAATACTTAAAGGAGTAAGATCGTCTTGATATAGTTTCTTCTGATCTATCCCGGGTAGCGGGTAGCAACTCCTCTGGATAGTCCTATCAGGGAAAATGAATCAATCCCTGCCCTCCGCAGATTTCAGGGGTTTCCTGACCCGGGAAACTAGTACCTGCTTAGGGTCCCTTATCCAGGGTCACGGATGAAGTCCACAACGGCAGACACGGCGGAGGAGAATACCTTCGGTACGGCGTGGATGGCGGAAGTGGCAATCCCCTGATT
The DNA here is from genome assembly GCF_040954645.1 of Diabrotica undecimpunctata. NCBI lineage: Eukaryota > Metazoa > Arthropoda > Insecta > Coleoptera > Chrysomelidae > Diabrotica > Diabrotica undecimpunctata. The sequence goes on along the minus strand of NC_092810.1, from coordinate 43,022,837 downwards.
TTAGGGATTGTATAGAATCACTCGCCAACCCGCTCGGCAAGCGTGGCGTTTTAAATATGCTAAAACCTCCCAAGTTGAAGATGTCGAGTATCAATACGAAATTACCCCAGGTGAGTAGAGTTAAACACTCAGAATCTCACACTGAACAATCAGTCAGCCTCATGGATTCTCGGGGAGGCAAATATTCGACTGAATCAAATAAGAAAAACTACTCATCATTGCTTCGTATAGCCACTTACAATATAAGAACTATGAGGACCCAAGAACACCTTGACGAACTAGAACAAGAGCTCTCAAATATCAAATGGGATATAATTGGACTGTGTGAAACTCGCTTACCAGGAGAAGTATGTACCATCTTAAAATCTGGTCACCACCTATACCAGAAAAACTCCGTAGAAAATCATCACATAGGCGGTGTAGCGTTCCTGATAAACAAACGAGCTCCCTATAAAGCAACGAAGTTCTGTGCAGTATCAAACAGAGTCATATATCTTGTCATCGCTTTGAACAGCAGATACAGCTTACAGATAATACATGGATATGCACCGACAGGAAACTCAACAGACGAGGAAGCTGAATCATTTTACGAGGATCTGACAACAGCAAGGAACCAAGAAAAATCACACTTCGTAATAATCACAGGAGATTTTAATGCAAAAATTGGAACAAAAGAAGAGGGCGATACACAATATATCGGTCGCTTTGGGCTGGACAACAGGAACGAAGGGGGTGAGATGTTGTACAACTACTTAAACAACGAAAATTTATTTTGTCTCAACACTTTCTTTAAAAAATCTAAACAACGTAAATGGACATGGATCAGCCCAGACAAGAAAACTAAGAACGAAATAGACTATATACTCTCCAATAACAAAAACATGCACCGACGTGACAGTACTAAACAAATTCTATACCGGAAGTGACCATAGATTGGTTAGAGCGAATATTAAAATACAGACGAGAGTAGAACGAAAGAAACTTATTAAACGAGAACGATACCCAACCACCGATGTCCTATTTCAAAAACAAACGGAATACCAAAAAGAGCTAAGCACAAGACTAAAATCAGTAGAGACACTGAGACAAATAGATATAAACTGACTAGCCAATAAAATAAAAGTAACTGTAACAACATCGGTTAAGAAAATATGCCCAAACACGAAAACAGCCAAAACATCTAAACTTCAACCTAATACAATTAAATTACTAAAAGAAAGACGAAACAGAACAGATCGAACTTCGGACAGCTTGAAAAGTTTAAACAAAAACGTGAAGAAAGAAATTAGGAACGATCATAGAAACTATACTAACAATCTAATAAAAAATATAATACAAGATAACTGCAATATGAAAGTACTCAAAGCAAAAAACTCAAACGGCACAAGAAAAATCATAGAAATAAAAAATGAGAAAAACGTCACCGTCCGAGACAGAAAGGAAATAAGCGAGGCCATTGAAAAATTCTACACTAAATTATACTCGGCAAATACACAACCACAACAACGACGTACTGAACGAACAATAATTAACACCGGCTCAGAAGAAATACCGGACATAACCGACTATGAAATAAGAATGGCCCTAAATCAACTAAAAACGAATAAATGTTCGGGAGAGGATAAAATTACAGTCCAAATGTTGAAAATCGGTGGAAGAAAAATAGAACAGGTATTAAATATTTTATTTAATAAAGTAATTGATGAAGGAAAGATTCCTCAAGAATGGTACAACTCAGAAGTCATTTTACTATTCAAGAAAGGAGACAAAGCAAACATCGAGAATTACCGACCAATATCCTTGCTCTCACATCTGTATAAATTACTAACTAAAATCATAACCAACCGCCTAACACATAAGCTCGATTTCTATCAACCTATCGAGCAGGCTGGATTCAGAAAACATTTTAGTACCATAGACCACTTGCACACCGTAAGAACACTGATAGAAAAATGCACCGAGTATAATGTTCCAATTCATATGGCGTTCGTCGATTTCCATAAAGCATTCGATTCCATCGAATTATGGGCAGTGCTTGAATCTCTAGAAAACGCACGTATAGATTCAAGATACACTAACATAATTAAAAACATATATGAAAATGCCACCATGCAGATAAAGCTGGACGAAAGCACAAAAACTAATCCCATAAGACTATAACGGGGGGTAAGACAAGGAGACACCATCTCTCCCAAACTATTTACCCTTGCTCTAGAAGACATTTTTAAGAAACTAGAATGGAACAATAAGGGTATCAACGTCGACGGATCATACTTAAACCACTTGCGATTCGCAGATGACATAGTTTTAATAGCCGACAATATCCAAGAACTAAATGATATGTTACAACAATTAAATGCAGTTTCAGGAGCGGTAGGCTTAAAAATGAACTACAGCAAAACAAAAATACTGAGCCGAGACCAGACAAATATAACAATACAAAATCATACCATAGAAAATGTTGAACAGTATGTATATCTAGGTCATGTTATCAAACTAGGAAAACCAAATCAAGATGCTGAAATTAAAAGAAGAACACAACTGGCATGGGGCGCTTTCGGCAAATTAGCATATATCTTGAAAAACACCTCCATTCCTGTAAACTTAAAGAAAAAGGTGTATAACACATGCATACTACCAGTTTGTACTTACGGCTTGGAGACAGTAGCCCTTACCCAAAAATCTGCTAAAAAATTAGAAACAACGCAAAGAGCAATGGAACGAATCATGCTTGGAATATCACTAAGAGACAAGATTAGAAACACCGAGATAAGACGTAGAACGAAGATTAGGGATATTGTGGAAGAAATTGCAAAAATGAAATGGCGCTGGGCAGGTCACGTAGCCCGATATAATGACAACAGGTGGACACGGAGAATTCTAGAATGGAGACCAAGGACGACAACAAGAAGCACGGGAAGACCTCAAAAAAGATGGGTAGATGACATAAGAACAGTGGCAGGTAAACAGTGGATTAGATTGGCGCAAGATAGAGAAAGATGGAAGCAATTGGGAGAGACCTACATTCAGGAGTGGATGGAAAATGGTTGACAAAGAAGAAGAGAAGAGATCTATCCCGAGCTCTTTGTGTCAAATCCACATCAGTTGAAGTATTTACTAATATTTTTTCCCCTTTTCATGTTAACGCTCAAAAGTTGTCAAACATCTTTTTTCTCTTCTGTTCTGAAATGTTATGACATTTAAAAGTCCTTCCTTTACACTTGCGAGTGATTTTTTTCATCGTTCTATTTGATCTAGAAATGTATCTTGTTACTTTTTCATAAGTTAATTTCCTTCCCATGTATTCCCCCCTTGCTCATGTAAAATCTTCGCCTGGTTACACTGCCAGTTATCCTCTGAAACTTGATGTCGTTTTTTTCTTTTCCTGTTTGGGAGCTGATCGTTAACATCGGATAACCTATCTGGTTTCTCTATTTCTTGATCGTCAATTCCTGTATGTGGTTCATCAATTTCCATGAGGTTTTCCGTGATGTTTTCAACTTGTTTATGTTATTCTCTACCACGGGGCTTTACATAATTCTCAGCCAATGAGTCTCCTACAACCGTCTGTACTGGAAATAAGGTGCCGTCATATTTGACAATGAAAAATCCAGATTGAAAATCATCGCTTCCAACATTTGTGTTGTCTGGAGTTGAGTTCGATATTCTCTGTGCTGGAAAAGATTCGTTCTCTTTAAGTGATTTTGTGGTGCATTCTGCTACTATGTCGGTGCATAAACCGAAGTCATCTAAAGTGACTTCATTGTAGGTCTGAACCGGAAGTAAGTTACCATTATCATTCTCTATTAAAAAATCTGACTTGGAATCACTGCTGACAACTGCTGTGTTAGCCTCGGGATTTAAGTTGATTTCTTTCTCTGTTGGTATAGATGTATCGTCTTAAAACGATTTAGCTGCACATTTTGCTAAGTCTAAAATTTTTCTTGGTCTCGAAGACATTTTTCTCCTCTAAACAAAACAAAATCCTGTTAATGGTCAGCTTTATTTGAAAATCTGACCACTAACTCCCAGAATTTATACCATTTTTATGTAACCCACCATTGTAAAAACACGTAACTCCGTTATCATTCATCGATAAAACTCGTAACTCCAAAAAAGGGTTTGTTACATAACAAATCTGATTATTTAACATGAAACGTATTAAAACTTTATTATATCTACATATTTCAACGGTAAATTATTTAACAAGCGAAGAGTAAGTAACAAAATCCGTAACTCCACTGAATAGGATAAACAAACATTTTAATTTGTAAGCAAACCAAGTAACTATAATGCCTTTGGAATTTATCGATTTGCTAATATATTTGAGCTTAAACAGGCGAGAATAAGCTGAGGTTAGGACATTAAAGTATTTTACCATCAAATTTGAGAGTTATTGGATGAACTGGAAACATATATTTACACAGGCAGAATGAATCAGCCAAGTACCACACAACACACATGCTACACTATGGAAACAGGCTGCCATAGCCAGGAGTGACCAGGTTTGCATTAACAAATTTCCCACCAAAAAGGTACGTGTTTTGGTTTTTCCATTTCCAGAATTAGTTAATTTTTTTTGGAGTTTAGTGCTTAGACAGCAATGTAGAGCTACCTTAGATCATTGTAATAAAATAAAATCCAATATTCGATTTTTTTGGAGTTACGTGGTTTGTTAATTAGGCCGTTTTTATGTAATAAACAGTCGGAAAAATGAAATATTACCCATGAACTTATCAATCACTTATTTTGTATAATTTGCCGTCTTTTTATATAAATAACAAACATTTGTTATAGAAAAAGACAGCAAATACAAAATAAGTGATTGATGTGATCGTTCATGGGTAATATTTCATTTTTCCGACTGTAAGTAACCTATAAATGCAAAAACAGGACAAAAATTGTATACAAATTGTACTTAAGGCTGTTTTAGCAGTTCAAGCCAACTGCGATTTGAAATGGGCGTATCACTTACTTTTCTACACTGCTTACGCGAGACCATCTTTACTCAGTGCCGCCGGCCGACGGGTAGTTTAATGACAACAAATACATTATTCTCCATTCAAATTAGTTTTAACTCGAACTAACTGACCGTACGTTCATGAGTTTTGACGTCACGAAGGCGATAACGATGAAACTAAGCCCAATGACGAGTAACACGTTTCACTATTAGATTTCAGTATTTTTTAGCAATTTTCTTTAAAGTTGGAACACGCTTTTCTCGATTATTACTGGACACAGAAAGGTGAAACAAAAATCAACGATTACAGAAAAAAAAACTCTTTCGAGTGATGGGCGTAAAAAGTTTGGTTATAATAGAACGTTAAACAGTATATTCCAATTTTTCAACAGAAGTTTCAAAAAAATAAAAAAAGTAAAACCATCAGTTTAAAGGCAACATAATTTAGAATAACGTGTCCAAATTTCAAGACATTTTGTCAGTAAATAACAGAGAAAACACTGTCCCTAGGTTTTGATGCACCGATAAAACAGCCTTAAAGCGTCTTTTTTGCGCCTATCTCTTTTCAATGTACTGAGTCTGGAGCGTTCATAAAAATAACATGTGTCTTTGCTTAATAACAGGCGGTAACTGGTTTGTCATTAGTTTTATGCGTGAAAGACAATAATGCTAGATAAAAAGTATATGTTTTATCTCGCCAGGTATTAATGACGCATGAGGTAAAGAACCATGGACTCAACTGTATCAACTTTTTGTGCATGAATCACTTTGTAAAACTTTTGAATTTATTGTATAACGAGATGATTTAATTACTTTGATCTATTTTATATAAAAACTTGATAAATTATATCGATTATTTAACTAAAAAGCAAAACAGCCTGTGATAGAGATAACTAGATGATGTTTTGAAAGTTAATGAATCGATGAATAATAAACATATCGTGTAATGTCCTTCAACTTATGAGTTCAATCATCTGTTTTATTCTCCGTTATTTTATTTTGGAATCTTTTACTTTTTATTAGGAATATGTCAGTTTTTAGACGGTTGAATTTCGTGACTAGCTTTTTTAGTGGAGTGCGAAGAAATCTTTACAAATATTGTCTAAGTTATTGTTATACGGATCTATTTTATGAGATATCTGACTTCTGTGAAGGTAAGATTATTGTATCAAAGTTGTTTTTCCAGTACACAAATACTCCAGTCACTGTGGAGGAAAAGAGGTCAATACATCTAAATTTTTCATAACTGAATCGATTTTGCTAATAATTTGGAATTAGGCTTATCTTACCTACCTCTTCAAAAGTTATATATGCGATTTTTATTTTTAAGGGGTGAAATCACCCCTTATTGAAAATAATGAAAAAAATTTATATTAAGGCATTTTATGGATTTAAATCGTGTTAAATTAGGTAATTGAAATATTGTCAATTATATTCATGGATATTGTGTACATTCTCAACCCTTAAATAATCTTAATAACCACCCCTTTTAATAAAAATAATTGTAAAAAATCGTTTAACAGGTTCAAACGCTTTTGTAGTGCATTTATATCATCTACAATGTAATTCTCTGCTTATATAAAATAGTTTTGGTTGATTGCAACACTTCAACCCTTAAAAACTACCCCCTATGTCAAAATATATAAAAAATCTTTTTAAACAACTTCAAAAGTTTTTAATGTACATTTATATTCAAAAATTCCTTTCTTATCAATAAAATATTTTTTGATTCGTTGCTTATTTTCAACCCTTAAAAACCACCTCTATGCTCACGAAACAAATTCCCCTTTGGTAAATGTCTAAATAAAAAAATTAAGTATACTCATGATGTTTTTATTGTAAAAAATTATGCATGAAAATACTTTACATTAGAAAGTATACAAAATATATTTACAAAAATAAAAATTATTTACAATATATCAAATTATTCATTGTCTGAAGCGTCATTCTCGTCGTGTTCTAACTCCACCTCTTCGTCTATTGCAGGACAGTTTTGACAATTGTCGCCAGAGCATGTTCCACACGTAGCATTGCAAAATAGACCTAGTCTACGACAGCCACACGCTGAGCCACAACCCTTTTTGCAATTGCAAAAAATCAGTTTCAATAGTTCTTCTGGTGCAGATGAACTTTTCATTTTTATTGGTTGTAAAATATCATCACTCTTGACCATCCCCAATCCGTTATATCAATCTCTTTGTTTTCAAGCTATATCTGAGTTTGTAAATAAACTCTTTTGATATGCTCATTCAGGGCACTTACAGTTGGTACAAGAGATGATAATTTAACTGCACTATTTTTAGTTGTGGCTTTAATAAACGATTCGTATCGCATTTGTTCAAGTAATGATGAATAATCTTCGACCTTATTCATTTTGTTCACGTGGGTGTCTTTGGCAAGGCCATACAGTAAAATTGTACAGTATCTCCCAGCTTCTAAAATGTCTTCGAGATCTGAAGTACTCCTGTCATTGGCACTCATTGGCGGCTTGCCCACGCAACTTCAACGGAGTGTCGCTTCTCTGTGTTCGTTAGTTCTCTGAAGCAAATGTTCAGTTTAGAGGTGCCTATATTATATACACAACATACATACATACACACATATATATATATATATATATATATATATATATATATATATATATATATATATATATATATATATATATATATATATATATATATATATATATATATATATATGTATATATGTATGTATGTATGTATGTATTATATACATATTTGTGTGAGTGTTAGTGTGTCTGTTACCAGTTTTGTTCCATGTAATAACATGTTCCAAAATTTTTTTAGAATAACTCCGTTAATTTTTAAGCTACAGTGTCCATTAAAAACATATTTTGAAGATAATTTCAAAAGCTACAAGACTATGAAGATAATTTCAAAAGCTACAAGACTAAGTCGATTAAAATATGTTAAAATTCTTTCTTTTTAAATAGTAAAGGGCCAAAGTGCTGATTACAGGTGTGTCAGCCGCTGTATCTTAAACTTCAATTGGCTGTATCTCTATTATTTTTCGAGCTACAACAAAAAAAATCAAAATTTTTGTTAAGAAAAAAACTACATTTTGGTATAGAACCATTTTTCACGTATCTCTTATAGTTTTAGATTTATTTTGACAAAAATAAATTTTTAGATAAATAAAAAAAAAGATTTTTTAATTAAAACATGATTTTTTCAAAAAATACGCATTTTAAATAGGCTAAACTTTTAAAACTTATAAAGAACACTAAAATAAAATGAATTGTAGAAAATATACGTTTAATTTCAATTCTGATCGAAATAGTGTTACTTATACTGCTCGTTTTTTTTTAAAAACGCTAGAGTAATTCAAATTCTTTCCTTCGTATTTCGCTTTGTTTTAATCGAAATGGCTTTTAACATAGCTCATTTTAAAGATTTTTTCTAGCTCTTTAAAAAGTGCTGTATAAGTTTTTATCAAAAAAGATGTCCATTTTCCGATATTTGAGTTAAATGCATCGAGTATAGTATCCCAAAAATAAAAAGTCATCTTCAAACAATTATAAATCTCTTAGTATTGTACTTATAAAACTTAATAAAAAAACAATCTCTTTGTTTTTTATAAGCTTTATTTTTGCTCATTATAGATTTTTCAATAAAACGCTTTGTTTTTGAGTTATTCGTACAAAATCATTGGAAAACATGTTCTTTTTTGCGAAAAGTTTACTTTTTTAAGTGCGTATAACTCAAAAAGTATTAATTTAGCGAAAAAAATTTACATGACATTTTTTGTTTAAAATTTGATTCTATATTAATTCCCGGGATTATTTTGAGTGTAAAAAGTTCAACCTCCTAGATGGGGTGCCAACCACCCCAGGGGTAGAAGCACACATCGGCACCATATAACTTATGTTTTTTGAGTAATTTACTACTCACTGTAAAAATTTCAGATAAATCAGTGCAGTTATAAAACATTTAAAGGGAAAATGCCACAGTAACTGGACTAAAAGTACTGTAGGGCTTTCAGAGTTTAAGTAGAGGTATCAAAAAAAATTAGTCTCTCCCACAAAATAAATTTTCTATATAAATTTAAATTTTCCAACCTAACAATTTTCTACTTTTTTTAAAACACGAATTTAAAGAAAATAAATGTATTTAAAACACATTTAAGCTATTTTTTTTACTTTGCAACATATGAAATAGAGTTATTTTGCCAGGGATAATAAACAGAGTCTCATAGACAGGTTCATTCAAACTCATACCTTATTTGCCTGTGTGCGTGGTCTATTTTAAGTGTTTTCAGAAGTTTTAAAGAATAAGGAAATTCTGCTATCTGACTAACTTTTAAATTTGGATGTGGATGCAATTTCAGTATTAGATTCAAATTAGCACAACATAATACTAGTTATAGTAGAAAAGTTGAACAGTAGAAAGTAATAATAATATTACATTATAAATGGTTCTTTTTAGATGAGGAAGATGGAAAACTATCATCTGCACTTGACAGGGACACTGAGACCTCAGCTGATCCTAGAGTTAGTGCCGAGCAACGTGTGATATTTATCAATAGGACGCAACCGCCAGTTACCAAATTTGTTAATAATAGGGTATCAACAGCCAAATACAGGTAAGATAACATCCTGAACAGAGTAAAGCAATTTGACAAAGATGTTTTAAACGATGAACAAGATATCGGTATTTGTATTTTAATTTTTTGGTGAACTTTATAAAGAAAAAAATGGAGTCTCTTTCATTAATATTGATTCATATTCCACTGTCATAAATCCAGTTATGATTCATATTAAATCATAACTGGGTTCCTTTACTTCCTTTCATCATTGCAAGAAAGCTATCTTGATGTTGCAATAAAAAGTTACATTTAACATTCTTCTACATTTTGGCAGCAATTGGCGCTACCTCTAGACTTCCCCCAATAGATCCATTGTTAATTAATCCTTTACTAATACTCCAATCATTCACCTAAGAATTCTAATTTCCGCTATATGCATTAGTGGTTCTGCTCTCTTTTTACCTAACCAGTTTCACTGCCTTACAGCATAACTGGTATTCTGGTAGTATTATATATGTTTTCCTTTCACTTTCATTGGAATCTTTCCATAACACAAACCACTACTTGCCCTTTATTTTTCCTTAGGTTGATGCTCTTGGTTAATAAAGAATCCACCTTACAGTCCTGACTTTTCACCTTGCGATTTCCAAGCATTTAGTCCAAAATAGCGTCGATTCAATTCGGGTATGGAATGACTTCGTAAACAGCACAAAAAAAACTTTTTAAATATTCTTTAAGTATTTCTACGAATATTGTTTTCTTTTGCAGTATTGTAAGATTCATACCGCTGTTCCTGTTCGAACAGTTCCGAAGATGGGCCAACGTGTTTTTTCTTATGATAGCGATGTTACAACAGATCCCCGACGTCTCGCCCACTGGCCGATACACCACTTTAGTGCCTCTAATTTTTATATTATCTGTATCTGCCATCAAGGAAATCATAGAGGATGTCGTAAGTAAACATGAGACCAAAGTATTTCTAGTCTCACTTACGTGGTTTTGTTGTAGAAAAGACATAGAGCCGATGACGAAACGAACCATAGAAAAGTAGAAGTGCTAAGAGGGGATAACTGGATATATGTGCGGTGGAAGAACGTAGTAGTGGGGGATATAGTGAAAGTTTGGAACAACAATTTTTTTCCGGCAGATCTGGTCCTTTTATCTTCGAGGTAAAATAAAAATATTGTAAAATATGTTCTTGAATTCTTTATTTTAATAAGAGTTGCAAGAGTATCGAATTATCAGTATAGCAGTCGCCTAACCTGCTGAACTAATTGAACACATTTCTTATAATCTTTTAGTGAGCCTCAAGGAATGAGTTTTATCGAAACCGCAAATTTGGACGGAGAGACTAACTTGAAAATCAGACAAGCTCTGACTAGTACCTCGACTTTGACGAGCATACAAGACTTGGCGCAGCTGTTCGGTACCATCGAGTGTGAGCCGCCCAATAAACACTTATATGAATTCAACGGTGTCATCAGACAGTCAGGACGATCGTAAGTACTTTTTTAATTCATGATAGTAATCGAACAGAAACGTCACTTCATCATTCGATCACTTGTACTCTTGATCACTCCATTATTTGATTTTAATCACAATTAGAGCAGTAGTCTTGTAGGGTACTAACAAAAATCATTAAGTAGTTAAATTTTAACACTATAGGAATTTTATATTATATATTCTAGAGTATTATCATTTCAGAGACTTGCCTAATAAATTTCTTGGAACTTTCTGATCTCATACCATCTCATATATCCGTAAAACTTAACATACCTTCTGATAAGTTACTGTAATTACATTTTTTTATCTTCTTTTCTTAGTCCCGAACCTCTTGGACCGGACCAGATTCTTCTCCGTGGTGCCATCTTGCGAAACACCTCGTGGGTGTTCGGAATCGTGATATACACCGGCCACGAGACAAAGCTGATGAAGAACTCCGCCATGGCGCCTTTGAAGCGTTCGACAGTTGATAAGATGACCAACGTCCAGATCCTTTTACTGTTCGGTGTGCTGTTCGTGATGTGCTTGATCTGTTCCATTTTTAACGTTTTGTGGACCAAAAGTCATGCTGATCGTGACTGGTATATTGGCTTAGAAGGTAAGTGTACTAGACTATATTTTTACTATTATATAAAAAATCTAGGAAGTAGGTGCCATATGTTGGACGAATAAGTCTGATTATTAAATTGCCACCCTTAAAAAATGTTTTTAAATTTTTTTCAATTGGGTTTAAGTTGGGAGAATTTGCTGGCCACATAACTGTTATCAGTCAATTAAGTTCTTGAATATCTGTACATTAATGAACACACATCAGAAGAGTTCGAAGTTAAAAGAGGAGTGCGACAGGGGTGTGTATTGTCACCACTACTATTCAATGCATACTCTGAAGAAATTATGAAAAGAGCTCTTGAGGGAGAAACAGCAGGAATCAAGGTCAATGGAACACCAATTAACAATATTAGATATGCGGACGATACTATCATAATAACAGACAACCTCCGAGACCTCCAAAAGCTAATGAACAAGATAGTTGAGTATGGAGAGGAATATGGATTATCAATAAACACCAAGAAAACCAAATTTATGAGGATATCAAAAACCCAAAATAATGGTGAAAGCCTGACAATTAACGGTAGTGCTTTAGAACAAGTTGAAAACTACCACTATCTTGGCACAATAATTAATCACACAAACGATTACTCCAAAGAAATCAAAGTTCGAATAGAGAAAGCACGTACAAACTTCAATAAAATGAGAAAGGTACTTTGTGCAAGAGAACTAAAATTGGACTTTAGAGTTAGGCTGGTAAGGTGCTATATTTTCTCGACTCTGCTTTATGGGATAGAAGCATGGACACTTAACGCGTCGACTGCTAAAAAGTTGGAAGCATTTGAAATGTGGGTGTATAGAAGAATCCTGAAGATATCATGGACCGAGCATGTAACAAACAACGAAGTCATGAGAAGAATCAACAAAAGAATGGAAGTATTGGAAACCATCAAGACACGAAAGCTGCAATACCTGGGGCATGTTATGCGTAATGAGAGATACAACCTACTTCAATTGATTATACAAGGAAAAATCCAGGGCAAGAGAAGTGTAGGAAGAAGAAGAATCTCATGGTTGCGTAACTTGAGGGAATGGTACGGATGCACATCAATTGAACTATTCAGAGCAGCAGCATCTAAGATCAGAATAGCCATGATGATTGCCAACCTCCGTCGCGGAGATGGCACGTGAAGAAGAAGAAGATATCTGTACTTACAACACGTGCTTTTGGGCCTATTCTATGATAATCCACTCACGCAAAGTAGTCCCCTTTAACTAAAGCCAACTTTAGAAAACCAAACCGTGGATTCTTGTGGTCTTTCAGAAGCTTAAAGAACATAAAAATCACCGAAAGTGAAGTTCCACATACTTTCTATAGATGATACATTATTATACTATTAATTTTTTTTGTTTCAGATCATTCCTATAATTTTTTCTACAACTTACTTACATTTTTGATTCTTTTTAACAATTTGATACCAATATCACTTCAAGTAACATTGGAAGTCGTCAGGTTTATTCAGGTAAATATAATATTTTCTCATATAATATTTTTTAATCTTTTTTTATTTGACTTATGTAATACGGTAATAGCCACGGTTTCTTGCAGGTTATTACTCGTTTTAATTTCAATCACAGATACACAGGATATGTTGTACCGAAACATTCACCCAAAACACTAGCGAGCAAATCACGAAGCAACTCATCCAGATATATATGATACAATTGAAGTTTGTAGCGAGTGATCGGCTATACAAGCGCCTAATATCCATGTTATCCAATCATTCTCTAATCATTCTCGGTGTACAGTGCACTTGTGAGCTGTACGTTATGAAGATTAACTCCCTTACTCCTCATGAGGAAACTCCTGGTCAAACTATAACCAACACACCGCGAATGGTAGTCGCTCATCAATAAAAAAAACTTCCACATTAACTTCTGCGGTTAAATACAGTGTTGCCACATCTTAATTAACTTTTACCTCTCATTACTTTAAAATACCACTAATTTTGTATTTTTACCCCTCATTACTTCACAATATAACTCATTTTGTATTTTGTTAATACATATTTCCAATAAATTTAATGAACCAATATCTTTAGGCTATATTTATCAACATGGATGCGGAAATGTACCACGCAGAGACAAACACCCCTGCAATGGCGAGAACTTCTAATCTGAACGAAGAGCTGGGACAAGTCAAGTATGTTTTTTCCGATAAGACTGGCACCCTGACGAGAAACATTATGGAATTTAAGAAGCTAGCCATCGGTAGGGATGTCTACACGACCACAGACAACGTAGAGGACTCGATCTTAGTAAAGGTAAAGAATAAGCTTTTCTAATAATCTTTATGTTGCTTTTTGTTCACTCCTTAATTGAATATTTGATATTTCTTCTCTCTTTTATAACTTTTTGTCTTTAACTGTACTAGTTTTATATTTTTCGATGTTTCTTTTCAGAACCTTCGCGACGGTCACAAAAATGCTAACTTGATGCGAGAAATGCTCGTTCTTCTATCTGTGTGTCATACAGTCATTCCCGAGAAGACGCCAGAAGGTGAAGTGATTTACCATGCTGCATCCCCGGACGAGAGGGCGTTAGTGTATGGTGCTGCCAAATACGGATATGTCTTCGAAAGCAGAACTCCAGATCATGTAGAAATCGATGCGTTAGGTACCAGGGAAAGATATGAGATACTGACTGTACTTGAGTTTACTTCGGCTAGAAAGAGAATGGGCGTTATAGTGAGGGATCCTAAAGGTTTGTTGTGATTAAAACGTAACAACACTTTCTGTATCGACGTTTTTAATTCATAGGTAAAATTAAGCTGTTCTGTAAAGGCGCAGACTCGGTTATATACGAAAGACTGGACAACAATTCCGGTAGAGAGCATTGCGAAGTTATTCTTCAACATTTGGAGCATTTCGCCAGCGAAGGATTGAGAACTTTATGTTGCGCAGTGGCAGAATTGAAAGAAGCTGATTTTGAACACTGGAAAGAGATGTATCATAAAGCCAGCATATCCCTACAACATAGAGAAGGTACTAAAACCAGACATAGCTTTCGTTCTTGTATTTATGATCTGTTTTTTTAGAAAAAATCGAAGAAGCTGCAAATCTGATAGAACGTAAATTGAAATTGGTCGGAGCTACTGCCATAGAAGATAAATTACAAGAAGGTGTGCCTGATACGATAGCAGCTCTACTTCAAGCTGATATTAATGTTTGGGTGTTGACGGGTGATAAACAAGAAACTGCCATAAACATTGGATACTCTTGCAGACTTCTATCCCAAGGGATGCAGCTGATTATTCTTAATGAAGACGGATTGGACGTACGTATCACTACTAGCAACTCCTTTCTGCTTTTAAACTCATTTATATGTCCTTACTTGCTCTTAATTCAGTTCCTAGCTACTTTAAAATTAGGCTCCCGTTCTCTATAATCCGTCATATGTATTTAGCTGCTTATAAAATTTGTTATATACTCTTAATTACCTTTAAAATCAGATATAGGTTCTGCAGTAACTTTAAAATCAGATCACACTTTTTTAAGTACCTTTGAAAATAAAATCGTACTTCCCGAGCCGTTTTTAAAATGAGCTAGACATTCTGAAGTGTCATTAAAATAAGTTTTATAATCAGTTCCACGTATTTAGCTACTTTAAAAATTTGTTATATAATCTTAATTACCTTTAAAATCAGCCCTTATCTAGTTTTAAAATTGGTCACACGTTTTTTAGTGCTTTTAAAACCAGTCGTACATCCGGAGTTGGTTTTAAAACGTGTTATACGTTCTGAAGTGCCTTTAAAATCAGTTATGTGTTCTTAGATACATTCAAAATCAATTGCTATAACTTTTGGAATCAGTCACACGGTCCTAAGTATCTTTATAATCAGTTACACGTATTTAGCTGCTTTATAATTTGTTAAATACGATTAATTACCTTTGGAAAAGAAGTCAGATGTTCTGCGGTAACATTAAAATCCAGTTTTAAAATCAGTCACACGTTTTAAAGTATCTTTAATAATTATAATTGTACATCCCGAGCTGTTTTAAAATGTGTTATACATTCTGAAGTATCTTTAAAATCAGTTGTATGTTCATAGATACATTCAAAATTAGTTCGTATGACTTTTGGAATCAGCTGCACGTTCTTAAGTATCTTTATAAATCAGTTATACGTCTTGGGCTGCTTTTAAAATTTATTATATAATTTTACTTACCTTTGAAAGCAGTCATATGTTCTGCGGTAACAGTAAAATCTAATTTTAAAATTAGTCACACGTTTTTAAGTTACTTTAAAACCATTTTACGGTATGTTCCAAGCCATTTTAAACAATATGTTATGACATTCTGAAGTTTCATTAAAATATCAAAACACAAGAAGTGTCATGTGTTCTTAGAGCCACAAAAACTTATTTGCTATACTTTTTGAATCAGTCGGGCATTCTTAAGTATCTTTATAATCAGTTATACGTATTTAGCTGCTTTCAAAATTTATTCTTCTTCGTCTAGCCATTCACGTCCACATCTGAACATAAGCCTCTTCAAGTCTTCCTTTCCATTGTTTTTTATTGTACGCTACTTGTAGCCAATTTTTCCCGGCAGTCCTTTTCAGATCATCTGTCCATCTCATAGGAGGTCTGCCTCTGGGTCTTTTGTGTTGGTATGGTCTCCAGGTTAAAATTGATCTGTGCCATTTGTTTAGATCGCTCCTAGCTACATGTCCAGCGTATTCCCATTTCAACTTTAATGATTTTTGCACCACATCGGTGACTTTGGTTTTCTGTCTTATCCATGTGTTTGTTTTCTTGTCCTTAAGTGATATACCTAGCATTGCTCTTTCCATCGCGTGTTGAGTGACTCTAAGTATATTCATATTCTTTTTTGTGATTGTCCATGTTTGTGCCGCATAAATTAATATCGGAATAATGCATGCATCAAAAACTTTAGATCTAAGATGTAATTGAATTTGTTGATTTCTGAGTATATAGTTCAGTTTACCGAATGCTGCCCAAGCTAACTTTCTTCTTCTTTTTATTTCTTCAGTTTGAATTTCCCTATTTAGTATTATTTTTTGTCCTAAGTATATATATTCTTCAACTTTTTCTATAACTTTATCGTTTATTATTGTCACGGTGTCTTCGGAGTGCATGACTTTTGTTTTGTTTAAATTCATTTTCAGTCATATTTTAGAAGATTCGGTATGTAGTTCTAAAAGCATGGTTTGCATTTCTTGTAGGTCAGTAGCTATCAGGATTATGTCATCTGCAAATCGTAGATTACTGAGGTAGCGGCCATTGATGTTTATTCCCTTATATTTCCAATTTAGGTTTTTAAAAACGTCCTCCAAAACTAAGGTGAACAGTTTGGGTGATAAAGTATCTCCGTTTGACTCCCCTGTTTAATGGTACAGGGTTCGTGTGTTCATTTTCATTTAGGTAGTATGTAGCTGTAGCTTGGTTCATAGTTTCTTTTATTAAGTTAATATATCTGCTATCTATTCTACAATTTTGCATTGCGTTTATCACGGCCGTGTGTTCTATGGTATCGAAAGCTTTTTCGTAGTCTACAAATGCTAGGAAAACTGGAAACTTGTATTCGTTACATTTTTCTAATAATATTTTTGTGGTTAACAAAGTTTTGTGATCGGAAGTTGAATAGCCTTTTCTAAAACCTGCCTGTTCATATGGTTGGTATTCGTCTAATTTCCTTGTTAGTCGAGTAGTTATGACTTTGGTGAGTATTTTAAACAGGTGTGACAGTAGGCTGATGGGTCTGTAGTTTTCCAATTTTCGACTATCACCTTTCTTGTGTAATAAGATTACTTAGAGTTGTTCCAGCTCTTAGGGACTTTGCCCTGATGTAAACAACTGTCCACAAGCTTAGTTACAATTGCAATTAGTTCCTTACCTCCTTCTAATATCATATCTGTGGTAATATTATCTTCTCCTGCAGCTTTATTTCTCTTCTTATTTTCCAATGCTGTAGTTACCTCTGAAATTGTTACTTTTGGCATTATTTCTGATCCAACATTTTTTATTAATTTCCGTGCTGGTCTCATCTCATCATCTTGTTGATGTGTTCTGTAAAGTTCTGTGTAAAATTCTTCTATTGGTGTCAGTATGTTTTCTCTAGTTGTGATTTCATTTTCGTCTTTTCCCATTAATGATATCATCTGACGTCGTCCTAGTGTCGGTCTGAGGCATTTCATACTACCATGAACAAATTCCCCTTCGTTGGCTCAGTGAAGATGTTCATTCAGTTGTAATGAAAACACCAAATAATAGTAGCAGAGTTTATTGATGAGACGTACACTATGGGTGTTGACCCGGGATTACTTTGAGTAGAGACTGATGAAGTTGATCGTTGAAGACTATCAAGTTTGTTGAGTGAATATTGATTGAATGCTTCTCTAGGCAAGAGATCTTAGTTTTATATAAGTTTTAATTGGGTCAATATTTTCGCGGACCTCGCGTGATATGTGTATCTAATTTATGTAAATTGTTTAACTTTGTCAGCACTTTTGACTGATGTCCAAATTATATTATTGATAATTGACAAAATTTGTTATATACTCTTAATTATATTTAAAATCATTCATATGTTATGCGGTACCCTTAAAATCAGTCACATGTTTTTAAGTACCTTTAAAATCAACCATATCTTCAGTTAAGCGTCCCTAATCAGTTACACGTTGTTAAGGATCTTTAAAATTAGTTATACGTCTCTAGAGTAGATTGTAAAATCAGTCATATGTTTTTAGATAATTTTAAAATCATAATTTTGTGGGAGCTATTAAAATGTATCATACATCCTTATACACTTTTAAAATCAATCATGTTCTTAGACTAAATCGGTCTCTAGCTGCTTATAAAATCAGTCACACATTGTTGGATGCCTTCAAAATATTTATTTTTACACTTTTACAGTTATTTTTTCACTTTTTATTTTTGTTTTTAGAAAAGTAGGGAAGCAATTCTACGACATTGCGAAGACATCGGAGTAAATTTGGAAAAACAAAACGAGCTGGCACTGATAATTGACGGAAAAACATTGACGTATTGTTTGACGTGTGAATTAAGGAACGATTTCCTCAGATTGTGTGTTTCCTGCAAAGTCGTGATCTGCTGTAGGGTGTCGCCGATGCAGAAAGCCGAAGTAAGTATCAAAATTATTTTTTAACTAACATCCTACCAGTATTCTGGCTTTTGGCAGATTATCTCAATAATTTTTCGTACATAGAGGGTTTATTTGATTTCTAGGTAGTGGAATATGTTACTAAATATACGAAGACGGTTACACTCGCCATTGGCGACGGCGCCAACGACGTAGCTATGATCCAGAAGGCGCACGTTGGTGTGGGAATATCAGGAGTAGAAGGTCTTCAAGCTGCTTGCGCTTCAGACTACAGTATAGCGCAATTCAGGTTCCTGTTAAGATTATTGTTGGTACACGGGGCTTGGAACTACTCAAGGTACAAATCTATAGCGGTCAAAACATTTTAAAACTTACTTATAATTGTTTCCAGAATGTGTAAAATCATCCTGTATAGTTTTTACAAGAACATTTGTCTCTACGTCATCGAACTGTGGTTTGCAATCTACTCAGGTTGGTCCGGGCAGATCCTTTTCGAGCGGTGGACCATCGGTCTCTACAACGTCATATTCACAGCGCTACCTCCTCTAGCTATGGGTTTGTTCGACAAACCTTGTAGCTCTGATAAGATGATGCAGTTCCCGAAGCTCTACAAACCTTCCCAAAGCGGAGAGCTGTTCAACATTAAGGTTTTTTGGGTGTGGATTATAAACGGAATGGTACATTCGGCTCTTTTGTTCTGGCTGCCTTTACTGGCTTACCAACATGACATTTTGTGGCTAAATGGACACGACGGAGGATATTTGGTTCTCGGGAATTGTGTATATACGGTAGGTTCGATTTTTCAACATCATCTTCATTATTTTAACACATTTGTTACAACTTTTACTCGTAGTTTTCAGATCAAGCTTTTTTTTTTAATCTTAAAGTTTCTAGTGTATAAAGTATCAACAGTAATATTCAGTAAAGATTGCGACAGGTTCCATTTTGTAAAATTATTTTTAATATCATATGGCAAGTAATACATGAGTTTATGACGATGACATCTGCCAAAAACTGTGACAGATGTCATCGTCGTTTTTTAAACGATGATTTGTGACTCGTGTTATACATCTTTTGTAAGCTTTTGTCCCATTAAGTATGTTTCCAGATATAATAAAGGGACGTTGTCATACTGTTAGTCAATTTTAGATAATTTCTACAGCTCAATTTCTGCAATTTGTGGAAATGGCGCGGCAGAATCACACAAAAATATAGGAAACATACTGACACAAACAGTTTCAAATGAGGTATCACATATTACCATATAGTACTTGATATATGATTATATTTAGAATTATCTTACAAAATGACGGAAACTCGCCATTTTGGAAAGTATAAATAGTGGAAAGGCGCCATTTTTCAATATCCAAAATTACTCATTTTCTTCATTTTGTAAGGTTTTGTAAAGTTATCCAAGCTTTATGATTCAGAATATAGACCAGCCTAATCAAATTTTTGGCGAAATTTCAATGTATTTTTAGCTAACTTGTTACAAAACGAGTCACTTTCAAAAGATTACATTTATGATATAATATTTTCATCTGGAAAATGAGTATCCCAAATATCCCAAAGCAGTACAGTAATTAATTAATTAAATTACTTGGCTCGAGTATGATTTAAAAAGAAAAGGAGCCAATATGTGAAATATTTGATAAGCGGTAAATTTCCACTGCTATATTGGTCCCACTACTGCTGAATAAATTATAATAACCCCAACCGCAAATGTTAGCTTAAATTTGAACAATACTGTGTAAGTATGTGTTCTATATAGGAATAAAACTTAGTAATAGAACCTTCTGGATGGTGCAGCAATTAAATAACCGAACTGGTTCTACAAAAATACCCTCAAGGTCACATTTCACCTTAAAAAATAAAAAGTTCACAGGATGTTAGGTCAGGCGAATACGGTGAATGGCCCAACTGACCATTTATGACCATGCGCAACAATTTAATAGTTTTCTGAACGTTTTCATCTGTTTTCGATATGTTGAGAATCGTAAAAGTTGTATATAGGAATAAAAATTAGTAATATAACCTTCTGGACGATGCAACTATTAAATAACCGAACCAGTCATTCTAGATTCTTTTCGTTCTGGAGTGAAAAGCTATTAGTATCATTTTTGCGCAAGCTTTATGCATGTTCAATGCAAAATCTGACGGATATTTTATCTTTGTTAATTCCCGAGACTTCAGCAAAAGCTAGGAGACACATGTGACGATTTTTTTGCAACAATTAACTACTTTCTTGAACTTATTCATCCTTTTTCGACGTGTTAAGGATCGTACAAGTTGTATATAGGAATAAAAATGAGTAAAAGACCCTTCTGGGAGGTGTGACAATTAAATAACCGAACAAAATCTTACAAATGTTACTGGTGTTACAAAAATACCGTTAAGGTCACATTTTACCTTAGAAAAAAAATTCACAGGATGCTAGGTCAGGCGAATACGGTGGATGGTCCAGTCATTCTCGATTTCCTTGGTTCTGGGGTAAAAAGCTGTTGGTGCTATTTTTGCGCAAACTTTCTGCTTGTTAAATGCAGAATCTGAGGAACATTTTCTTTATTAATTCCTTAGAATTCATCAAAAGCTCGGCTACAATTTTTGCGCAACAATTTACTAATTCTCTGGACATTCTCGTCTGTTTTCCATGTTTTGGGGAACGTACAAGACACATATCGTCCTCGGTCTCTTCACATTCCCCCTTGAACCCATTCAAAAACTTGTGTTAGCGATAAAAATTCACTTTTACTTTTTATAACATTTCCTTTAACATGATTTGAGCTTCTCTAACGGGTTTCACAGTTTCATAAAAAACTCGAGGTTAACTCATTTGCTATATCTGAACTATCTGCATTTCTTCGACGAGACTCTAGAAGGACGTGAATTTGTGATTGCTACAACGAGACTGAGCGACTTAGAGCCGTACCCATCGTGCTCAGGTTTGAAAAAACTTCAACCGGCATGAAACATCAAAATCTGTCAGCGCCAGTCTGGTCAATTAGTTATCACACTTCGTACACCTTGAGAAAATGTGAAGAGAGTCAATTTGGGTAAAACAGTTTATATTTTTCCGAATTGAAAATATAATATGAACCGCCTCTTCAGTAAAATTATTGATTTCTTCAGGATATGGCTAGGACTCATTGCATTGTAGTGGTAAAGAAATAAACGGAAATTTTCAATTCAATTTTTTTTATGAACTTCATTCCAAAAGGGAATTCTTCCCTGACTTGAGATATCTAGCAAGACCTTTATGAAAAACGATAGTACGCAACAGAAATATCTCTAGGTACCTCGCAAAAGAAATGTGTTCTTAGTGTCTTGCAATACGGATGTTAGATTTGGTCTTCACAAGCAGCAACGATGGAACAGATTGTAAGCATTTGAAATGTGCTATTATCGTTGAATTCGGAAGATATTGAGGTGGACACACACTATTCACGAGAAGGTTCTTAGAATGATGGATATGGAGACGGAACTGCTATATACAATTAAAAGAAGAAAATGTTATATCGTCATAAGACCTAAATATTATCTACTGTGACTCATTCCCTAGGATAAAGTCACATGAATACGACGAATTGGGCGTAAGACACTACTTTGGTTACAAAATAGAAATCAATGGACGAGTCTTCAGCTGAAAAATCTGTATCGAGCGGCTGCTGATCGAGAAAATTCCATGATATTGTGACACAATGGTTGCTTACGTTCGAAAACAGACACATACACCACGAGAAAAAGCTTCTAAAAGTCAAGATCGTCTCGTGTAGTAAACTTTAAACGTTTTGAGGGTTCTTCCGTAGGTTGACACGTGATTGCAGTGGCAAATAACTTTTACTTTTAGACCGAAATCGTTACGCTTCGTCCAAAAAGTCAAATTGTGTAAGTCAGTCGATTAAGTCGTCATCCCGTATATTGTTGTTTAGATTTTATGTATATAATCTAGAGTCTAGACACACTTTTGCCACACATTATTAGTTATATAAGTGTAGAATCGTATTATGGTTGCATTTTTATACGCTGAGATAATATTGCATGTATTTGACTATCAGTCCTAAAGACTAAACATTATAACGATTTATGTAGTGTTCAGATTAAATGTATTATGAAAATGATGTAGTGACCTCTTGTTCTGGTCGCTATTTCGCAAATCTACCATTATAGCATCAAATTTAATGATCTTTTTATAAGAAGCTACATACATATCAACTTTTGTTTTTGGTTTCAGTACGTCGTGATCACAGTTTGTCTAAAAGCGGGACTTGTGACGAACTCCTGGACGTGGTTGACCCATTGCGCGATATGGGGATCTATAGTGTTATGGTTTTTCTTTATTATTGTCTACAGGTATGTACTGATATAATTCTAATTTGCGATGGTGCTTAATACATTTTTCATTTCTAGTTTGTTTTGGCCTACCATACCTTTTGGGTCAGTTATGTCGGGGATGTACACCATGGTGTTTTCTTCGACTCTGTTCTGGTTAGGCCTATTTGTTGTGCCAATTGTTACTGCGTTGCCTGATTTTACTATTAAAATGTAAGTATACACAATATAAAATTAGTTATTATATTCATTCATCGCAATATTTACCCACAGTTGTAATATCGGAAAAAACATTTAAAGGTATTATCACTTTTAAGAAAAAAGATTTTTATGGAGTATATGATCTTCTTTAGGCGTTTATATTATAAGTATTTACGTCATAGAGGAAGAGGTACAAATTTTCTCTGAGAACTGAGGTACGTCCTATATCGCCGACCTTCACGACGTGATGGAATTTAAAAAGAAATTGCGTTATAGTATTCTGATACAAGACTGAATATTTTAAGAGCAGAAACAGCATTTCAATTTTTTTTGCATGTAAGACAACTACAAAATGTGTCGAGTGTTTGTAATATTTGAATTGGTGTCCATTCGGACACATATCCAGTTTCCAAGAAAATATCTTTGATCGGAGTTAACGTATTAACGTTTGAGCTGTAGTTCATTCTAGAAATTAGTCAATAAGTTCATTTTTTCGTTCTGATAGACGTATTTCTATCTATAGATGCTCTGATGATCAAGATAGCAAGAGAGCAATGTAGATTACTTGTTACTCTTACGTTAACATCTTACCACGGACGTACATTTGTATATGACATATATAACCTCCTGCAGCTGAAAATGATGTGAGAACGATTAGTCCTCCAAACGCTAATAATAAGAGCCCAAAATGGCTTGTCCATTTTGCTGTAGTCATCGCCGAATTTCACTGGGGTGATAGAGCTGCATTCGAGTATTCTGACACAAGAATAAATATTTTAACGGCAGAAAAAGCAACCTAGTTTTTTTGCATACCAGTCAGCTTCAAAATGTGTTAAAATGTTCATAATATTTGAATTTGTGTCCATTCGGACAAATATCCAGTTTCCAAGAGAATATATTTAATCTCAGCTGAGATATTAACGTTTGAGCTGCAGTTCATTCTTGGAATTAGTCAATAAGTTAATTTTTTCGTTCTAAGTAGGCAAAAGTTTTGTAGGTACTCGATTTTCATAGACAAGCAACTCTGCGACGGTGATATGTGCACAAATCCTTCGCGTGTGTTTCCGTTTGGGCACAAATACAGTTTACAAGAGAATATTTTTGATTTCAGTTAAAATATTAATGTTTAATTAATTTATGGGCTGAAAGGATGAGCTAGTATGTGAATTTTTTGTTCTTTTGGACATTTTTCTGTAGATAAATGCACTAGTGGGCGATTTTTTCAGCTTAACATACGAACAGGCAAAAGTTTTGGAGGAGCTCGATTTTTATAGCCTTTCAGAAGGTCCGTTTGTAAACGGACTTAAATTAATGTAAGGGTGAATCAATATATTTATTTTTTTGTTCTGTTGGACATATTTCTGTTTATAAATGAACTGGTGGGCGATTTGTTCAGGCTAACATACGAGCACACAAAAGTTTTGGAGGTGTTCGATTTTATAGCCTTCCGGAAGGTGCCGTATGCTCAAATCCTTCACATGTGTGTCCGTTTGGGCACATATGCAGGATGTTTTTGATTTCAGTTAAAATATTTATGTTTATTTAATTCGTGGCCTGAAATTAATGTACGAATGTGTCAATATGTTCATTTTTTCATTCTGGTAGATGACTTGGTCAGCAGTGCATCACTGGTGGGTTATTTTCTCAACGTGACATTAGAGCAGGCAACATTTTTGGTAGTCCACGATTGTTGTAGGGTGCTAAATCTCTTTGAAGTTCATACATATCTTCAAAGGTTGATATTTAGATGCATGTATACAATTGCTAAATCATATTTACACAAAAATGTTATTGATTTGATGTAAACATTTTCTATTTTCATACATAAAAATAAAATAAAAGGACTGAAATCAAATTTCCTCTCAGAAAACTTGTACTACGTGACTACCGATTACTTCAATACAACTTGTTGGTCGCTTAAGCCATGACTTTCATTCACAAAACGATAATATCAGCATGTTCTTAAATTCTGATCGATAGATAATTGCAAATTGCAAGTATGTATTGTTTGGAGGTAAACAGTACATTTTTTGTGGAAATAAACATAAAAATCCATTGGACTAAAGTACGGACGGTCAGGTGGCTAGGGGGCTACCTCCAACGACCTCTTAGTCCAAATAAACAAGTTTTACAGCACTTGTACAACATATAACACACGCGATAAAGCAATGTATGGCGACAAACAATACGCGAATATTGCTATCAAAAATATGTAAATTTTTTATAAATATTTGTTTTCGAGTAAATATAAAGTCTATGATATTTCTATTTATTGCAGTATCCACGGAACCATTTTTAAATCTCTGACGGATCTCATACGGGAGAGCGAGATCAAGAAAAGCGACCCGGAAGTGTACAGGGGCGAGCCGAAAAATTCGTAAGTATTCCCATTGTATTACTGTAGTTACATTTTGAACTGAGTGACGAACAGTTTTTGAATGTGTGTCTCGTTCGAAGCATGCGCAATGTTGGCGCTTACGTAACGTTGATATGTTTAATTCATCTTGGTGTACCGAAGAAACGCTTTCAATTACATATCGAAACGAATCATCTCACCGAGCAGTAGATTGTAAAATGCATTTTGATGACTAAACTGGCTGTAGTTTTGGTCACTATTTAAATTTAAGTAAAGCAAGTTATAGTGCCGCTAAGATGAAATACATCAAGAAATACGTGGGATGTGCAAAATATTAAATCATTTTGCGAACTGATACAAAACCCTTATTTGCTAAAAACAGATGGAAAATAAATTCAAACGAAGATGTTGGACATGCTGTCTAAAGATAGCATATGGACAGGAGTTAAACTAATGTATTTGCTACAAAGGCTACTTTGGAAGGGGACATCACATCTACATAATTTCGAATACTAATACTACTAGGGCTGATTGATATGTTTTCAAACAGAGAAAGCTTAGAGCGCATACGGAAACATATGGAATTTGAGATAACTAAGGAGAAAAAGAATTAAAAAGAAATAAATGTTCAGCACCAACTATATTTATAAGAAAAATGATAAAAGATGAAGAGGGGTCGAGACTGTAACGTCAATACGTTGATAATACACTTAAAGCAGTGTTCTGATTTTAAGGCTATTGTTTTGTCAGTACTAAATCTGGCAACGTCGCAAATTTATATTTTTAACATAAAATAGACCGCTGAACGACTACATAATTAACAGAATTTCACAATTATTACTAGAATTACACAAATGCATTTGGGATTGATAGTTTGGTTGTGATATTAGCGCGAGATAATAAAAAAGAGAGAAGTTCTGTTGCCATATTTACCAAAATATAATAAATTGTATGTATTATCCACAGTTTTCTCACAATGCGACATTACCTTTTATTTTGTAACGAAAAAATTCAAAGATTTACAAAAATAAAAGTATTTTTTTACGTTCTGCCCAAAAATTCCCTCTATTTCTATACGGCGTCCTACGTAACTTTTTCTTTTGGCTCGATGCATTTTGTTCTTCTCGATGAAGTGAACAGCAGTGTCACCTATCGTGTTGATATTCTATAGACTAAGAGCTATATATTAAGGCATATGGATCAAATCCTGAAAACTCTTGAAAAGTGAGGTTATGTTAATTGAACTGATAAAGCTTTTGAGAAATTGAGTTTGATTCATAAGATAAAAGTGGTCATGAACTCAGACCGGTCTAAAAAAAACTCAATTTGTGTTGTTTTAACTGGTTAAATATGTGATAAAGGCAAAAGTAGTCGACAGAGTAAGGAAACGGAAAATAATTGAAAACAAAATTAGCGAAAATGGTAATTAAGTAGAGAAACGAGACGTATAGAAAAAAATATGTTGCGCCGTGTGATGATGATGATGAAGACTCTTACTGCTGACTGATGACTCCAATAAACAATACTATACAGAAAGCAGAACAACAACACAATTCATAATTTAATCAATTAATTAAAGTAGTAAACAATGATATAATATATATGATAATTGTAGATAATAAAAAAAATTGATTGGCATAACTCATAAATTATTATTAATTTAGAAGAAGCGCGTTTACACGTCTTTGTAGTGGTGTTGTTGGCACAAAGATGAAGACAACGTCGAAACTCTTCGTAGTGTTGCATGGATGTAGGAAAATTAACTCTC
Source organism: Diabrotica undecimpunctata (assembly GCF_040954645.1). NCBI lineage: Eukaryota > Metazoa > Arthropoda > Insecta > Coleoptera > Chrysomelidae > Diabrotica > Diabrotica undecimpunctata. The sequence goes on along the minus strand of NC_092810.1, from coordinate 42,995,478 downwards.
TTCGCAAAGTGTTGCTAACTTCTGCATCCTACATAGAGACAATATTCTGTTACCTAGATGTGGTCGTTCTGGGGTCGTTTCGAATGAAAAGCGCACCGTAATACATTAAAATTGCCATCTAAAGCTTTTTGTACAAAATTACATGTACATTTCCTTAAGAAATTGACATTTTAAAGCTTTTATTTCAAGTGTTTGGAGGTAAAATTAATGATTTCCCGAAAACGTGTGGTAAATTAGATAATTGGTTCTCGGATTTGACAAACCCATGAGTATGCCAATTTTGACTTGGGAATTTTAAAGCAGATAATGAAGATGACCACTAAATAAGTAATTAAAACAGATAACTAAATAAGGCTATGTTAAAATATCAAGAATATTAAAAATAAAATATTTAAGTAAGCCCTAAATACTTTTCCAAACACACGTCTTAACCATCCGTCTACGTTCAAACTTTGTCTGTGCTCTAAGAACGAGAACAGAAATTATTCTTGATGTACCATACCCAATTTTGAGAGTATATCGAGGAGCCTGACCCAAGTTTTCATCGAAAAATCGTCTTCAGGGATGAGACCAACAAAAAGTTATTGTTTGGTGTGAATTCACAGGCCGTCACCGTTAACGGCTATCACAAACCATGCCATCTGTCAAATTCAGACTGATTTATGCGCCAGAGTCATGGAAAATTGAACATTTCATTGTTTTATTTAAATTTACAGATAGAAATCGCTTAATTAAAGTCCCTATAAGTGTTGTCGACCGTTTCAGACTAATATGACATTATTCTAAAAAAAAAATCAAATTTGCCTCCTAGATTTTTCAAAATGCATTACCTTTTTACTGCCAAGCACGTTACACTGGGTTTTTCAAATTGAAAGTGTTTCTTAGCAAGAACAACTCACAGAAATGTAACAGTATTTCATCAAAACTTTTTCAAAACATGTATTTATCATTTACGCATTAATTCAGCCTGTGCGACTAATACAATCTTTTCAAAATTTTCGTGAATTTTCAATAAAAATGTATACTAATACTTCTACTAGTTTTATTAGCGTCATTTTCAAACAAAAACTATACATTTAAAATCTGTGTTATTGTAGTCGTTTATACCGTAAAAAAATATAATAAAAATCGATTTGATGTAGATATTGAACTCAAAATACATGACACATTTTTTTGAAACAGAAACATTGGTTTAGTAACGTTGTTTTGGTCAAAAGAGTTTAAACGATAAAAAAATAACAAAAATGCTAAAAAGTTTATTACGATTTATGTTACAAGATATTAAAAAAGGCACCGCTGGTCTAAAAAATTTGAACGCTTTGAACTATTTTGTGAGTATCATTTTCTTCTTTTTGGACTGCTGTATTCGCTTAGTGATTGCATTCGGTTGTTTATGTTTATCATTCTCTCAGGTTTTTAAGCCACCATGCTTTTTTTCCTGGACGTATTTTCCGAATATTTTTCCTTGCTCCATAGTTGCTTTTTCTTCTCTACGGTGTCTTTATCACTTTTCGTTATAATAAATACCGCACCCCGAAAGCGAGTTCTTTAAACATGGTGTCTGTTGTGTAACATTTCAGATTGAGATTTATATCGTTCCTACACAGATTTTTCTTGTACTTAAAGAAACTCATTCTTGCTTGTACAATGCGAAGGCATATTTCTGAAGATTGGATCCCACTTGCTATTTATTTTGCAGCTCTATCTAACTTACTCTGAAGTAAGTTATCTTGGTATATCCTGAAAGTGAGTGTCCGTTATCGTTGTATGGAGCTATCGATCATTTTGGTTGTAGATATTACCCTACATTTACTTTTCTTGATATTTAACGCGCATACTGCCACTAAGGGCCTTGTTATACGAGCGCTAACGTCGCTGCGTTAGCAGCGCCACATTAGCGACGGCCCAACCGGATAATGGCACTACCAAGGAATAAATTCTACGAACGACATTGCCGATTGAAGTTTTCGTTTTATCCCGACGTAGCGCTGACAAAGAGGACAAAGTGATCTCAACGCGAGGCAACTACAGTCACGTATAACTTGGAAATTGTTCGCCCTGTTTTCCGAGTCATCAACGCCACGGTGTTATTAGACGCTAATAGCTAATAGCCTTTTTGTCTCTGGAAACCATCTGCTTTACACCAGTCGTACCGCAGCCGATTGGCTTATTGTACATTTTCTATGATTATGATTCAATACAAGTTCTCGGAAGTTCGACAAATTTGCTACATACAAGATCTGCGCTAATAACCGATGAACCTTTTATTTGGCTATTGCATACACAGGGTTCTTACATTAAGGCGACACAGCAACAGTACCATCTGCACTTTGAATAGAAATCAGGCAACTTCTCCACTTTGCCGTGAATCTTCTATGTAAGAGGATGTTACACCTCAGCAGTCGAATAGCTGTGCCATGTTCTCTATTGATTCACGAGTGTTTATTGGGTTATACCTTATTTACATCTGTGCTATTGTTCTGTATACCCAGAGGGCGTTCCTTATCAGCTATCAGGACGCGCTATGTCGGGGACAAAAACTTACCTATTACTGCAGAGCTCAGGCTTACAGGTTTAGACTAGCACAAATCTACTTATCCTAAGTTGATAATAGGGACTTCATTAATTTTTATTTCAATTGGGTTGCCCTGTAGTCTCTGATTTCCAGTACCAAAAAGTACAGGTTAAATACGAGCCGAGTTAAAACGAATCCTTGTCTTTTTGAGAACATACAATTGTTATATGATGCAACAGCCTGAAAGTACTAGACAGATGGGAGGAAGGAATCACTATTGGAGACAGAAAAATCATTAACTTGCTTTTCTTGTAAGATCCTCCTTCTTTTCTGTTTATGGTATCGAATGCACTTAGCTTTGTCTGTTTTAAAATACAGTTAGTTAAGCTTGAACCGTCTACGGATGAAATAGATGAACTATTTTTCTGGAAGCTACCTTACGGTGCTAAAGATTCTCCTGTGGGAACCTAACAGAATAGCAACTGATTTCTCTGAGTTCTGGGTTATCTATTTTTGTCTCCGTGTCCATTTTATTCATACGAGTTGAAACGAGATGCTGTCAGTCTATGTCACGTATCCCATGGACACGATGGTTAGTAGTTGTAGCACAAAACTCACCATAATGGTAGCGTAGTAATGGGATTGTGAATCACCTATAACTGGTTTTATAAACTCACTGTTTATTATCGCATTTATTGTTGTTGCTGTATACATGTCTTTGATTATTATAATTGATCTGTCTCTCTACGATACATCAATTCGACCAGATGCTTTCACCTTTATCACATCCAGCCCTGGCATACTACCAGATTATTATGTACACACGTCACATGTCTTTTCAATTTGTTTTAATTTTAAAATTTGATCTCGTCAGCTTGAGCTCGATCAAATGTAAATCTAGTTATTACAATCCGTTCATTTATCTTCTTCTTCTTCTTTTTATGTAGACATGACTGTCTGTTTTTCAATGTGCCTCCAGTAAGTTGTCGTTCCATCGTTTTCGTGGTCTTCCTACTGATTGTCTTCCTATTGGGGAACCGTTTCTTGCCGTCTTTACTACTCTATTTGTTGTCATTCGGCTTTTATGATCGCTCCATTCTACTCTTCTATTTTGTACCTAGTTCTTTATGTTCTTCACCTTGCATCTACGTCGTATATCTGTACTTCTAGCCCTGTCCCATAGTGTCACCATCAATTTTTCAAAGTGTTTTCATCTCTGCTGCTTCTAACATTCTTTTTGTCCTCTCTGTGTTAGGTCGTGTTTCTGCCGCGTATGTCATTATTGGTCTGATGACTGTTTTGTAAATTCTGCCTTTTATTTCCTTCCCGATATTTTTATTTTTCCAGCAGGCAGCCTGCGGCTCTCTTTGATTTATTTACTTAAACTTCGACCTCAGTTTCGAGCTTTCCGTAGCTACATAATGTGATGCCTAGATATTTAAACTCCATCACTTGTTCAGTAAATTTGCTGTTTGTTTTTGTCGAAATTAACATGTTAAATTTTCTGGCAGTTATATTAAATTGGTGCAGCATACGTTGCAAATCATCTTGTCTATGAGAGAGTAGTATTGCGTCTTCTGCAGAATGTTGAAAGTTGTTTTTCTCCCATTTGGTATCCTTTTTTAGTTCTTACTTTTTTTATTATTTCATCCATAATCAGGTTGAACAATAGAGAACTCAGGGAATCTCCCTGTCTTATCCCATTGCCAGCTTCAATAGGGTCGGTTATTTCTTCTTCTACTTTTACTTTTAGTGTGTTGTTTTGGTAGATATTTTCGATCGTTTTGATTATTCCTAGAGGTATCTTTCTTGCGTACAATAAGTGGATAATGTCCTTTACTTTGACCCGGTCAAATGCCTTCTTAAGGTGCACGAAACATAGATATGCCGGTTTGTTTTATTCTAATGATTTCTCTTGCACTTGCCTCATTATAAATATAGCGTCGGTGCATGATCTTCCCGACCTAAAACCTTGTTGTTCTTCTGCTAGTGTGATAATTTCGTTCAGTTTATTTGTTATCACTTACTTGAGGAATTCTGCTTTGTTCTATTATTACTTTTTGGATTAGTTTTCATAGCTGTTTGGTCAGATCTGGTCCTCCGTACTTTAGGAGTTTGTTCGGTATTCTATCCTCTCCTGGTGATTTTCTATTTTTTAATTTCCTGAATGCTTCCTTTACCTCTTCCTTCTGAATATTTATTTCTTGGTTTGTCGTCACCTGTGGTGTTGGTGGTTCATTATCGTCACCTGTACCAAATAGGGATCGAAAATAGTCTACCCATGTTTCCTTCTGAATATGTTTGAGAACCTCTGTGTTCAGTATTCTGTTTTTATTTATTTAACTAAAGTATTCGTTTCATTTCTGATTTGTTTAAAGTGGTTATATGCCTGTTGTCGTTCATTATACGATATAATATATATAATAAATTTATATTCCAGAGATATTTTGAGTAATCTATGAAAAAACTAAAAAAAAGCTCTTTAAGTAATTTCTGGTGTCCAGGTTGTATTGTTCGGCAATTAATATTAAATTGAATAACTACTGGGGGAAACTGAGGAAAAATAAGGCAGTTATATTGTACGACTGAGCTATAAAAAAACCTGTAATAGAAACTGTAGAGCAATAAATAATCATAAAAATATACCAATAAATCAATAAACAACAAACATAATCTTATTTAAAACGAATTTTCTTTTCTATCAATACTATATGTAATTTTAACGTAACTTTTTTTCATCAGTGATTGTTCTTGCGTATACTGTTCCTCTCTTTCATCGTGATGTTATTGTGTTGCGTTGATTTTGTGCACGTTCGACACTGCAATTTTAACTGATTGTATTCATCTCATTCAACGGCAAGCACCTGTGCTTTAAGAAGAATATACGTCATCGAGTGTTTTGACAAGCTTTTACGATCACGTGGTTCTTATCTGGGTTTATAATGGTATTCGTAGGATCGTGTTAAGTGTATAAAAATGTTAATTTAATTAATCTGTAAAAACGCTAGGTAATTTTTTTAGAACGTCTAAATTAATTTAGTTAATGTAATGTCACATATAGTTGCAAATTGATTTATATCCTAACATATTGCAATCCTCTGAACAAGGTTTTGTTTTCAAAACAATAAATTTGATACATACACGAGTCATCGTATTGCATAAAGAAACACACTCGTTTTTTTTATTGTTTAGTGGATTATTTTGGCACCGTTTATAAATTGAGATCGACCCATTTATTTAGAGTATAGTCTTTTAATATTTGCATCTTAGTTAACAGTTTAGTCATCGCTATGACAAATTTCATTCTACTTTCAAGTCTACTTATTTTGAGCTACCGATAAATTATTTTTTCCACGCTACTACAATCGATTTCGTATTATTTTTTCATTATCGATTGAGAAGAATGGACAAAGTTCATTAAAATTTTATATAGATTCATGAAAAAAAAAACCGCAACTGCGTCGAGTAAGACAAATTTATGACTGCAAGGTCGCGCAGTGTGGAGGGTAAACAATAAAAATGATTTGGTAATTTGTTCTCTAACTAAATACGAATTTTAAAAACGTAACTGATGAATTGATCATACGTCATGCGTTGCAAAGTGTGTTTTTTCGTATTTCAAATAATGATAGAGATCTTTGTTGAATCTTTTTGACTAAAGTGTGGAAGGGGTATTTATTACACACATATACAGTGTGTAAAAGCCAAATGGAATAAATTCATTATTTAGGTTACTGTACATATTTATAAAAAATCCCGAAACACGTCAAATTTAAATTATAACTTGACATTCTTTAACGTGAAAATGCAACCCCTACCTTCAACCCCCTTAGAATAACAGGTACAACCCAAAATTTTGAAAATAGGAAGTATAGGCTTGTGATATATCGTTTGAAAGGTCTTTTCATTCTCCATTCAAAAATGTTGTTGCTTTCAAGTTTATTAAGATTAATTAAGATAAAATAAATTAAAATCATGTGGTTACCGAAATTCGCTAAAATATACTCAAAACTTATTTCCCGTTTAGGTCTTGATAATGAGAAAGTGAACAAAAACCATAGCAATGTGGTTTTTAGATGGTAACCATTAAAAAACCTTAAAGAATTTCCGTGGCAACGTTATTTTAACACGCATTAGTAAATTGTTTTATATAAGTTGTCAGTATTTTAATTTAAGTAAAAAGTTCGTTCAATTCAATTCTGAAAAATGGTTAGATTAACGGAAATGCATAAAATAACAGTTTTACAAATGATTGGTTACGGAGATAACACCCGAACACAACAGGAAGTAACTCACCTATTTCATGAGAAATTTCCTAATTTACCGCCTATATCCCAAGGAACAATAAGTAAAATAAAGAAGCAGTTTCGCGAGTTTGGTCATGTAAGGCAGATAAAAAAAGCAGCTGCCAATGCACTGAGTGATGAACTCAAATTAGATGTGTTGCTTGAGTTTCAGGAAAATCCACATACATCGAGTAGACAGGCATCCACTACATTCAATGCTAGCCATACATCGATAGTAAACATATTAAAAGAAAATAAATTGCATCCCTATAAGATGATACCTACTCAGGAGCTCATGGAAGACGATTTTGATAGGAGAACTTTTTTTGTGAGCAAATGATGGACATGTTGGATAACAATATTATCCAATTAGAAGACGTTATGTTTTCTGATGAGTGTACTTTTTCACTTAACGGTCATGCTAATCGGCAAAATTGCCGCTACTGGGCTACGGAAAATCCTCACTGGATGAGAGAAGAACACACTCAATACCCTCAAAAGGTTAATGTTTGGGCAGGGATGTAGGAAACAATATCATTGGTCCCTTTTTCATTGAGGGCAACTTGAATGGCAACAATTATTTCTCACTACTTCAAAATGATGTCATTCCAACGTTGGCAAATTTATATCCTGATCTAGGAAACCCTCCAAGCGAAAAGTTCCAGCGAATACGATATGGTTTCAGCAGGATGGAGCACCACCACATTACCAACTTAATGTCCGGCAGTACCTCGATACAATATTTCCCAATCGGTGGATAGGGAGGCGAGGATCCATTGAATGGCCAGCGCGATCACCTGATCTTACATTATTAGATTTCTTTTTATGGGGATATGTGAAGAGCCATGTGTACAAAACTAAACCTTCTGATTTAAATTACTTAAAAGAACGAATAACGCTTGCGATTAGGTGGATCACGCCTGTTATGTTAAATAATGTTAGAAGACAATTTTATTTGAGATTAGGATGTTGCCAAGACGTTTGCGGTGAACATTTTGAACATCTACTTAATTAACATTCATAGTTCTTTTTCGTGTTCTACATTTTATTACGTTTTGCATTACATTTTAGTTTTTGATTGTATTGTAGCGAATTTCGGTAACCACATGATTTTAATTTATTTTATCTTAATTAATCTTAATAAACTTGAAAGCGACAACATTTTTGAATGGAGAATGAAAAGACCTTTCAAACGATATATCGCAAGCCTATACTTCCTATTTTAAAAATTGGGTGTTGTACCTGTCATTCTAAGGGGGTTGAAGGTAGGGGTTGCATTTTCACGTTAAAGAATGTCAAGTTATAATTTAAATTTGACGTGTTTCGGGATTTTTTATAAATATGTACAGTTACCTAAATAATAAATTTATTCCATTTGGCTTTTACACACTGTATACACCATTAAGCAAAATTGTATTTATTGGAGATTTGCAGTATTTTCAACGTTGTTGGAACATTCTACAGATAGGAGGTGTATATTTGCTATATCATCATCATTGAGACCTCTCAATGTTTGCAGCTCTTGCTTAGAGTTCTTTTGATTCGCTTATCACGGTGAATCATATCGCAATTTTCTTGTATATTGTCAGAGATTGTTGTATGACTTGGCTTTCGTTACAATTTTCATCCGCTTATTTCGATCTGTTCATAGATCCTTCCAGTTTTCTCACTGTTTTCCCATCTCCCTCTAGGTCTTTCCCTCGGTCTTTTAGTTTATGGCTTCTATCATCTTCTTAATCAATAGGTAATTTTTGCTTCTCTCTATGTGTCTCAGTCATCCCAGTATCTTCGCTTTAATAAATCTAACTATATCTTCTCCCTTCATTGTGTCATATTTCAAGGTTCATTCTTCTTCTGATTTCTCCGTTTTCCATTATTATCGGGCCCATGATTCTTCTGAGGATTTTCCTTTCGAAACTTCTTAACTTTTCTCTATCTTTATCTGCGAGGCAAATTCTCTCAGCTGCGTATGTTACTACTGGTCTGATTGATTTATTAGCCTATATTATCTCTAGTATATTTTGTTCCCTGCTAGTAATCGATCCGTTACTTCTTCACTCCGCTTATTTTTACCTTTTACGATTGCTCCCAAGTATTTAGTTTGTTGAACTCAACACTTCAAAAGTGTAATTTTATATCTTGATTTCTTTTGTTTTGTTATCTTCCCTTTTAGAGCAGATTATATATCTTGTTTTTCCTTCATTATTTTCCAGACCTCTTTTCCATGCTTCACTTGCCAGGATTGTTAATGCTTTTGTTAATCTTCTCTGATCTCTTCCCATAAAAACTATATCATCTGCGAGTGCTACTATTTATGTTGAGGAATGGGCTATATAGTTCCTTTAATCCCGCTGGCATTGACTGTTCTTTCTACTAATATGTTGCATAGTGTGGTTGACAGGGGCGTGCAAATATTTGCTACAGAGACGTGCAAATATCCGATTAAACGTTGCTGAAAAGGCTAGATTTTCCAGCCTCGTAATTATTTAAAATGGTTAATTATTTGTCTTGGTTACTAACCACAAGTGCGTTGTGTTTGATATAGTTATGCCAAGTCCGTTATAGAGTGCATTCCTTATTGACTCAGTTTATAAGGAACTCAATCTATGAAGATATTGGATACTTTCAATCTTGATCGCTATGTCATCGGCCTATCTAATATTGTTGATGCTTTCTCCTCTAATTCGAACTCTACATTACCCTTCCAAGGCTTCTGTTGGAAAACCAACACAATTTTTATTGCTCTTGTACCGCGGTAATTTATTTAGCGACTGTTTGGCCCCTAGGTGACGCCGGTCTATTTTGGTGGTAGTGCTAACGTCATTCCTGTCGATAGTCGATAGTTCTGGAGTTGCGCACTCTTTTAGTCTAAGTATAGAACTCAGCTTTATCAGCGCTATTCAAAACTTTTAGTTCTCTATGTTCAAGTTACTGCGGGCTCTAGGCAGGTCGAACAAAGTTTCTAGTTCCTGTAGTCTTTAAGTGATGATAGATTGTAATATAAAATCGTGTGAAATTTTCACATCTACTAGGCAGTACAGACCTAACAAAAAATGAACCAGCTCCAAGAAAATGATCCTGTGAAAGATCAGATTCTTACAAATGTGACGCCCCGAGAGGGAAACCTTGGTAATACCGCCCAGTTTGTCTTGAGCTTCATTAAATATTATTTCTGAATATACGTTAAACAAAGCTGGGGACAAAACACAACCTTGTTTGACCCCTATTTGAAGAAAAATTGTGTCGGTATCGTCTTCCTTATCAGAAGAGAAGCTTTTGTTTCCAATATAAATTTTGTAAAAGCTATAGCTCTTTATCATCAGTAGATATTCACACAGCTCATTGTGTTGGACAATATCACACGCTTTTTGAAATCCTGTTGTATCAAGTCCAATTGTGTAGCACTGGGCTCTCTTGTCGAGTGGCTTCAATTAGCTCCCTCAGGCGTAGTACGTTCTTATCTTAATATGTAATTCACAATGAGGAAATCAGATGGGACTTGCCTGTGCTTTACAAAATATTAAAATAAAATATCAAATCTACATAAAAAATAATTCCTTCTCCTTGTGTTTTCTTCATTAAGGTTTCGCTTAAGAAAACTGCTTGCTGGGACTGCTACTGTTTCATTTACTGGTGCTACAGGTACATGTTTATTAGCTTTTCCATGGTTTCATGCCGCAGGTGAATGTTTTTTATATGACATTGAATTTGAGGATGAATGAATGAATGATGTTCTTAAATGTAAATGATAGACTAACCTGTTCATACATATAGATCATAGACTGAAGTACATTTCGACATTTCGAGCTTACTGAAGATAATTTAAGTCCTGGAAATAACTACAAATTGTCCATACTATTATTGTCCATAAAAATAGTAAATTCAATCAATCTCAGTTTCAGCAATGTTTAAAAACATGGTTGTCCTTGCCTTGCGAATATATTGCCGAATGTATGCAATTTTAGAATTACAAAAACGCAAAGATAAGAAAAGATTTATATACTATGACAATAATTATAAATTAGTAAAGCATATACTTGCAAAATTCAAAAACCACGTGTGGGTTAGGTTGATACATAAGAATAATTCTCTTTTCATAAAGAGAAAACTTCCTACGGTTCTTTTGATTAAGAAAAGAACAATATTTGACAAATAAAATTAAAAACCAAATGAAAATTTTGAAATTACAGAAAAGGTAATATTTAATCAACAGAGACTATTTAAATATTTTCAAATTCAATTCTTGGATTGTAAACATACTATTGTCTACCAGAAAGTGCCCAGCATTGTTGACAGGTGTTAATGCGGTCAACATGTCGTCAAATTATTTGTTTCTGCGCATTTCTTGTGGCTTTTACCACTTTCTCTTTTAAAACATTGCTAGGAGCCGTATTCTTATTACCAATTCGTACGACAATTCGTGTTAACACTAGTTATGTGGTCCTTCGATTAGGTCAGTACAGCCGGTCTGTATCGCTTATGGTTAGGCCCTCTTGTATTTCTTGTTAGTCTAAACTGTAAAGTTACGTTGCTTGTACATTTCTGCCGGTAGAGACTCTTTGTCTGATGTTAGTCCTACAATATTAAATGAAGCCGTACATATGATTTTTACAAAGATCTTTGTGTTGTATAACCGATCATACGGCATTTTTTAGTACATTCGTAATCTAGTATATAATAAATATGACTGAAGATATAAAATGTATCATTATCATCATCACGGTGCTACATCCCTTAAATCGCCTCGACCCTTTCAAGGTTTCTGTGCCATTCTGCTCTGTCCCTTGCTTGAATTTTCCAGTTGACAACACCAATCTTTTCAGCATCCTGTGTTATCCCCTTTTGTCATGTTCGACTTCGGGCATATTTAAAAACTTACCAATAAATTATTTTACTTATTTTTTCCCAACGTTTGCGTTTTTCCATATTATTTTTATAATTCTTATCGCTGGTATCATATATTAACCTGATACTTTTGACCAATTTAATTGACAATTCGTCTTTTTTCTTTTATGAATTAATTGACTCATTGCGCTAGGTTAAAACGGTTAGCAGCCGTACGTTATAATGCTCTAAAATAACTAAAGATGCGGCTTCCATCATTAGAAGCCGCGTAAAGCAGCTACACGCTGCATTCGGCGTTTAATAAAGAATCCATTCTCTAACTTCAAACCCTTCATTATTTACTTCTTGAGCCACCCTCTTGCCAACTTTCTATAAGGTATCATCGGACGTGATCTTAACAGCGTCAAAACGACCAGATTTAGGACGTTAGATTTTGGTGAATGCGCCGGTGTTAATTCTTCTGCAGCACCGTTACTTACACCGTACCAAGAAGAGACTGCATCCATTGTTTAGTATATAAAATATAAAGCATACATACGCGACGTCTAGCATAGCGACGTACGTGCAAAAAAAAATGATTTTTGTCTATGTATTCGCGAAGACTATAACTTCAACAATATTTGCGACGAAAATAGTTACTTATAGACTACTATAGGTGAAAAAGATTCTTTTCATTTTCATAGAATAAAATATTCAATATCAAACATGCCACAAAGAGTTTGTAAACCACATTTTTCCTGAAGAGGTGTTGAATATTATTATATCATTTGACACAAAGCTCGTTTTGTGACAGACCTCTTTTATTTGCCTACATAAATTTATTTATAATTAAGAAAACAATTCTATGACGATCGCAAATGAGTACGTTATCAACCCTGATAAGAAAACCATAGCAAATTGCCTAGTGTTGCTCAAAAGTAGTATTTTTTTCGAAAAAAAAAACCGTTGAATTTTCTGTGACAGCACAGTAGCCGTTGTGAGATGGTCAAGAATAAACGTTGTCTCGCCGTCAGATCAAAGTAGGATCAGATGATAACGAGGACACTGTTGCGTAACTGTATTAGTTAGAATTCAAACAGAACCGTAGAGTGGTGTTTGTCTTAGTGAACAGAGGTGTTTTTCAAAAGATATGTTCTTATTATTAATCTCGGTTTAATCTGGTCATACTTCTTTTTTCGAGTCTGTCTTCGATCTGCCACTGTATAATGTGACTCATAGAGAGACCGAAATAGGTCGCAGTGTGAACGAAGGACAGATTTTAAGAGAGAAAAGGGCATATATGTTTCTTGTTTCTGGAAGATAAAAGTGTTTTCACCTAATAGAAATATAATGGAATCTTCTATTTGGAAGATACAAGTACTTTCAAACATAATAGAAAGTGATTCAACGATTTGCTGTAAAAAAACTTTTTTACTAATTAATTTAAATGTAGTTTTTACAAGAACAGTTTTTTCTTTTAGTTCTACTGTCGCTATCCCGAGTGTTATTCCGTACAATGAATTGCAATTGATGCATTTTATCCATCAATTTCTTGTATGTTGAATGAATTACATTAAACCGATGCATTCTTCTTCTTCTTCTTAGCCTTCTGTCGTCCATGTTTGGACATAGACCTCTCCCAACTCCTTCCATCAGTCTCTATCCTGAGCAACATATTTTCAATTTGTTCCGGCTATTCTTTTAATGTCATTAACCCATCTCATCTGTGGTCTTCCTCTTGGTCGTTTACTTTCGTAAGGTCTTCGATGCATTACTTGATGAATAATTCCCAGACTTTACGAGTTTTGTCTTTTTAATTTTGCTTATAGCCGCTTCGAGGGCGTCATCAATAAAACTTTCCTACATAAATGTTACCTCATTATCGCAAGTTTCATTGCGATAAAACAAGTCGCGTAGATACAGTGAATTTTTGAAATTAGCAATTCGGTCGAAAATTGGATCTTAGCTGAGAACATTTTCGAGCAATATTTTTTTACAATATTCGGAGAGGATTATCCCAACCGTAATGTCTCGCTGAAATGGTTTCTGTGTTTGGAATTTCTGTGTTTTAATTAAGGATGAGAGGAGATAGAGTCATCTTTGGGTACATCCAAGACCTCGTTTTAAAAGATTCTACATGAAGAACTGGGTATTACGAAGTTGGTTTCCCGTTGAATCCCTCATTTGCTCACAGAACAGCAAAAAGCGGTTCGTGTCAATTGGTGTTGAAAAACATTGGAATGGTTCAACAAAGGAAGATCAAAAAACGTTTATAGTATTTTTAGTGGCGATGAATCTTGCATTTACTCCTACGAATCGGAAAATAAACGCCAATACGCTAAGTGGGTGTTTCACGATGAGGAAAAACAAAAGTGATCCGTTCTCGAAGATATGTATCAAAGAAAATGGTCGCAAATTTTCTGTCAAAACCTGGTCGTGTGACAATCATTGCTTTAGAAGATCGAAGAATGGTGAAAACATCGAATTGCTAAACCATCCACCGTATAGCCCGGACCTAAGTACCAACGAATTCTTCACGTTCCCAAAAATCAAGAATTCAATGCGTTGTCAGCGATTCCAGTCGCTAGAAGAAGCCATCGATGTCTTTAAAACAAGCAATTTTGCAGGTGTCAACTGAAGACTGGAAAAACTTTATCAATTGGTTTGAACGTATGCAAAAGTGTATCGATCTTGGTGGGACATATTTTGAAAAGCAATAAACTATTTTAAGCCCATATATTTTGTCTTTATGGCTATATGCAAAACTAAAAAGACAACCCTCGTAAATTGATGTTATTCCATTAGATTTTTTTTGTTTGCTAGTTATTTTTTCCCGTGTATATTTTAAATAGAACTTTTATCATTAATTTGTTTGTATACATATTTTTTTAATATGAACACTTTTTAGACATCCAATGTGATTCTGAAATTATGTTCTTGTGGTACTTTTCTTTTAATTATTGTATTTTGTGGCAATTTCCATTAGAACAATATTTTGAACATACAATACATTAAAGCCTTATTCTTCTTCTAATCTTGTGTGCTAAAATGGCACCAGTTTCCGTTTGTGTGATAAAAGAAGGATGCCACCTCAGGTTCTTCCAATTTGCCTGGTTTTATGAAAGAATTTGGCATCGCTTAGTCGATATGTTTCAATTATTGTATAGGCGTATTGAAGCAAACTATTTAAAAGACCTAATCCTACCTGATATTTACCACAAGTAGTTTTTACAATTACGAGGCATATATTTTGCAAAACACCTCAAGTATTTAAAGTTCATTTCAGTACAAAGTTGTAGTAAACCAAAAAATGTTGGCCTTTAATTTGGCATAAAATAACTGTATTTTAAGTATCAACTCATATTTGATGACATAATGACAAAAAACATGTCGATATTACCTCATATCAAATATCTACTTGAGAGGAATGGCAAATAAACTTAGTCCCTTTCCTGACGTATCATTTACGATTAAAACAATCGGTAGTGTCACCAAATGTGAATGAGGGTGAATGATTTTGTCGAATTTTTTTTAGCTGCCCTATCCCCAACTAATATTGACCACAAATATTACAGCCTTCACGTTGGAAGCAGGACAAAACACTTGTTCTTCTATCTAGACTGAATTAACCTTCCGTCTTTCCTGTAAACATTTACAGAAGGTAACAGCACTTAGGTCTTTTATTGTGTAGTTTTTATGACTAACTGAAATTAGAATATAGTTGAATGCTTTTTTTAATTTTATTAAGATGCTATCACCGAAACAAGTTTTAGCAACGAACATTATAAAAGAAATAACAACATGTTCTTCCGTTTATGCTTCTTTTGTCCTCAGTTTTTCCTTCTTTTGCCTTCAGTTTTTCCTTGAAACGTGAACAAATTTTTATTGGGGTATGTTTATGTGAAATATTACAAGCTGCTCTCCGACTAATAGAAACATGGTCTCTATGTTAGAAACGCTCACTATCTATAAATTCTAAGAAACCAGAGATGGTCCTCTTCAGCAGAAAAGGAAGAATGAGGGCTTAATACCCCCAAGGATTCTAAACCTAGTCTAAACTTTTCTGACGAGGTAAAATACTTTGGTATTACACTTGACAGGAAAGTTAACATGGAACTCACACTTAAATGGTAGAGCTAAAAGAGCATAGGTTGCTTATGAACAGTGTCGACAAACGGTCGGACGCACCTGGGGCCTTTCGCCCAGGGTGATCGCCTGGATCTACACTGCTGCCATAAGGCCAGTGCTAACTTGCGGAGCTATTGCTTGGGTACCAAAAGTGCTACAGGCAACAGCGATGGCTTGCCGAAATATTACAGGTGCCATGGAAACAGCATCAAGTGCTGCAATGGATTTGGTCATTGGCATCACCCCTCTAGACATATATGTCAAAGATGTGGCGCTGGTGACACTGATGCGACTACGCTCAGCGGGCGCAAACCTTGATGTAGGAGTGGAACAATTGAGAACTCGTTTCTGACGGGTAGAGCAGGATGTGCTAGACTTGCTACAGGCAGGCTGCGACTCATTTAAACCAATGTTTGTCTTCGAAAAACCCTACAAAATTGAAATAAGACAGTATAGGGAGTCAAACATGGCAAATGCGTATTTGTGTATATATAGACAAGCGCTACTAACCTTGAATAAACCACGTGTCACATCAGGGTTGATAACGGAGTGTCACGATTCACTAACTCAAGATTCGGATGGTAATAACGCCATCCTGAGGTGGATTAATGGACACAATAAGAATAAAGATAACCGCATTGCTGACCAATTAGCTAAAAAGACGGCAGGCCTAAGCTATTAGGACCTGGGGAACTTTTTGGTTGGTCACCTACAAACATCGCGAAAATTGTCATGTCCCATATGCAAACCATGAAATAATGCGAAGAAGGGCAAGGACGTGGACAACGAAGTAACCTTGGAAAGTCAGTATCAAAGAAGTACTTGGGAATGACTAGGAAAAACCTACGCTTGACATTTGGTTTTTTAAGTAATCATTGCTAACTAAGCAAACACCTCCACACACTGGGAGAATATCTGTCCACATAAGGGATATGTTCCCTGGTGACTTAACTACCTTCCTAGAAATGGCAGGATGGACAATGAGCTAAGGACGACAATTTCCTGGGAGGATACACAATGGGTCAATTGTGACCTAACTGCTGTGGGGCTGAACTAGCTTTTCCTACTCTATAGATAAAGATACAGATGGGATATATTTAAAAGTACCCAAAAGTTTGCAGTCAGAGTCTTATTCACTGTTTTCACCATTCATGAAGCTTTGCGATGATTTTGTTAAAGTGTTCTGTATTTTTGCGCTGTTCCTAATAATAAATGAGTATCCATGACTGTTTAGTCTCTTAGATTCTTGAAGTAGAAGAATGTTACTCCCTTTGTTAGCAAGGTTTAGCCTTCCCTTTAATTTTGAATCGTAGGAAGTGTCTAATCTATAAATATACCTTAGACAACATATGTTCCGATATTTTACAATATTCAAGATATTATTTGTTCAAAAAATCTTCTATCTTTCGGAAAACCTCCATTCCAAAGGCTTCTATTCACCTAATACTGTTGATTCCAATTCCAATTCAATAAAAACAAGAAAGTTAGAATATCTCGGACATATTACACGTGGAGAGAAATACACCTTGCTCCAACTGATTATGCAGGGAAAGATCCAAGGAAAGAGAAGCATAGGTAGTCGTAGAATGTCATGGCTGCGCAACCTGAGAGAGTGGTACGGATGTACATCAAATGAACTTTTCAGAGCAGCCGTCTCAAAAGTCCGAATAGCTGTGATGATTGCCGACCTTCGCCGCGGAGATGGCACTTGAAGAAGAAGAAGATTTCCACTTCGTATAAAAGTACTGAATAGGTCTACGTTTTTACAAATAGATGAACATCCAGTAATAAGGTGGGACTTGTAATTAGTCACTTTATTTTTTATAACGTGCATCTGGCATTCTATGAGTTAGTATTTTAACCTCTTGGTCAAGATCATTTGTAGGCATTTGTTCTGAAGACTTAAGAAAACTGCTCGATAGACTACTCTACGGAAGTGACACAGCATCATATCATACAGAGTGTGGAATACGTTTTGGAAAACCAAGAAGCAATCTTAGCCGAATTTCCCGATACAGACATTCGACAACTACTCATACGAAACGATAATAAGAAGTGGATAGGCTGCTTACTGAAAAGTCTTACCTCGTCTCTTCTGGAATTTGGTCTTGGATAGATCGATAGCTACGACTATACGTGCTAGACTCAGCAACGACATACATTATTTCGTGACTATGTGGATGACCCATTATAAGATTTAATCGTCAGAGGTATGATGAAACTCTAACTGTAATGTGTGACAGTCTCCAGGAGTCCAAAGCTGCGGCAAAAAAGTGCCATCCGTAAATTAAATAAGGTGAACATACTTGCTTTCTTTTAGAAACAAGAGGAAACCGGTTTACATTAAACATATTCCAGAAAAAAAAAGATTGTTTAATATCTGATTGGTTTATTTGTGTTTATTTTCTATTCTAAAGGAACTCCTTTCCTACTTATAGCATTCATAGGTCGTTGGGCGCCCTCAAAACTGCCCGAAATAATGACTTGAGCTCTTGCAATTTAAAATAAAAAAAACTTGCTGTGAATTTTGGATGTATTTAATTATACCCATTCACTGCAATCTATTCGGATCCCACTAAAAGGAATAACTGGGTGAACTGCATCGTAGGACTGGTTCTGGACCAAAGAAGTAATCTATGGAATTGCTAAACACCATAAGAGATTTCTCAAAAAAGCATTCAAATTGGCAAAGATACACTTGTATCGGCAAATTTGTATTCAAGCAACCAAACATCGCTCGGACCTGCGTGGCGTGTCCGCCCAGACTGAGTGGGAATTATGTTGGGATAATCCCAGCACTATTTGATAGGCGAAATGTCAGACCAAGACTGAATTCCCATTATCACGTATCCGTGATCTCTCTCTGGTACAAGTTCTACCAGTTGGCACCACTTAGCGAAGTGTTTCTCTTTCGAAGATTTGTAAGATGCAAGTTAAATAATTAGCACATTTTTATAATATACAGGCTGGAAGGAAAAAATGCTATAATATAAACTGAAAGTTTAAAAAAATTGAGGAAAAATGCTTGTTTTTGACATTTTTTTATTAATTAATGATATTTTCCAAACAGTTTAAAAATGTACAAGTCCTCCTGCATTTTTGTCAATTCCGACTGAATTGAAATATTTTACATAGTTCAATTTATTTCCAAAACACTATACGCATAATATAAGTACTTCCTATTCTACAACCACTTTTTATCAACTTCGTACTGAAATAAAGAAACCTTCGCCCAAACAATTTCTTGTTTTTTTCCCAGATAATGTCGTAGAATTATTTTTTGAACAAGAAGTAGTTGAAGCGAGTTTTAGTTTATGAAATCACGTGTGATACACCAGATAAAAAAAATGTGATATTATTCTATAAAGAGCAGTATTATATCGATATACGAGTATTTTAAAAGTAGTGAACGCACAAAATCACGCACAAATATAAGTGTTTTTAATGTTTACTGTTAAATTTTTTAGTCTACCGGATTTTGTAAGAATTTTTGTTGAATATGCCAGTACCAAGTGTTTGTTCAGTTAATATCATATCAAATGTTTTTATTTGATTACTTTTTCCACAAGAGAATTTAGAAGAAGTATATTTAACAAGTATTTTGTTAAGTTTATTTTGTTACTTGGAATCTGTATCGTTTGGTCTATCTTTTATACATTTACCGAGCTTTTATACAGGACGATTTACCTATATTTTGTACAGGATGGTCATTTGAAAAAATGTGATTTTTTTTTGTATAAATATTGCCGATGGAATTCCAGAGATAGTCTTTTTTTGTCGCTTATGCACTGTTGATAAGCGTTTTAGAGAGTTATGACTTTGCAATTTTTACTCTTCAAGAGTTTTAGTGAGCATCATCATTGGTTCTACAACCTATAGTGGGTTTTGGCCTGTTCTAGGATCAGCTTTCCTCCCTATCCTTTGCCTTGGTTTTCCAATTTCGTACTCTTAACATTCCTTTCGTAAGTCCACCTGGTCCTTATATCATGCTGCCTCTTCTCCTCACCTTATCCGGTCTTTGGTTTTAAATGCATTTCGAAGGGCTACAGTAGTGCACCAGTACTATTTTCTGGCGCCATTTCTTTAGGAAAAATATTTACGTATGTTTTATAGATTTCGAAAAATCCTTTGATAGAGCACCACATACATTACTATTTCAATGTTTAATCTCAGTTGGCCTGGACACGTATGACATTAGATTTCTCAAAAATCTTTACTACAATCAGACCGCTTGGATTAAGGTGGATTAAGAGGTTTCAGCTAAAGTTTCTATTAAGCGTGGTGCCAGACAGGGATTTGTTATGTCACCAATGTTGTTTAATGCCTACACTGAACCAGTTCATGAGATAGCGTTAAATAATTGTCGCGTTTTGTGTTAAAATCAGTGGTGAAATTATTAATAACATCAGGTACGCAGATGACACGTGCATAATGGCAGAGGGTCTAGAAGACGTTCAAACCCTGTTAAACGCTGTAAACAACGAATGCACTGATAAGGGCTTAAGGATCAACGCAAAGAAAACAAAATGGAAGGTGGTCGGAAAAGTTAATATCCAAGACTCGGTAATAAAATTAGATAACAAAATCCTGGAAAGGATGGAACACTTTAGATATCTGGATTGATTGCAGGGTTGAAAGTGGCGAGGAAATTTCGACCAGAATATAACTTATAACGAATATAACGAAAAATCTTTATTAACTGGCAGACATCTGTAGAAGTCTGTCATCGACAACACGTTTGAAAGAAAACAAATGTCCTGGCTCCGCACTATTAACTGCTATTTCTTCTTTTTGGTGCCCATTCGTTTCGAATATTGGCGATCATTCTGGCTATAATTATTTTATTAACTGATGCTTTAAATAGATTTGTTATTGTTGTGGAGAACCATTTCTTCAGGTTTTTTAAACATGATATTCTTCTCCCAATTCCTCCCCATCATTTTTCGTTTTTCGAAAGCTGCTGCGTTTTTGTTAGCTGCTGTTAGATGTTGATAATTGAATTGCTGTTCCATTTGAAACTAATACTCGCATATTAGTAACTGCCGCTTGAGAAAAATTTCATATATATATATATATATATATATATATATATATATATATATTTAGGGATTCTACAGTATTCACTGCCTTCCCTCGCTCAACCGTTTCCATCTCTCTCTGTTGTTCCATTCTCCATCGTTTAGTCCTCTCTTACTCATGGCGTCGTCTACTTCGTTCCTCCAGGATTTTCGGTGTCGTCCTCTTTTCCTCCTTCCTATGGGGCTCCATTCGGTTATTCTCTTTATCCATCTGCTGTCGCTAGTTCTTCTTACATGTCCATACCACTTTAGTCTTTTTTGTTCTATATATGTTAGTATGTCTGTTTCTATTGATGTTCTTTGCTTTATTTCGTCATTACTTCTCCTATCCATTCTTGTTACTCAGCAGCATCTTCGCAGGCATTCCATCTCTGTTGCTACTATCTTACTGCTGTTTTTCTTGTTTATGATCCAATTTTCAGCCCCATATGTCATAATACTTCGCACTAATGTTTTATAAATCTGCGTTTTTGTCTTCATTTTTAGGTGTCTATCCCACCATACTGAGTTAAGTTGTCGGATTGCTGTTCTTGTTTGCCCTAATCTTTGTGTAATTTCTTCCTCTGTTGTTGCCTTTTTCGTGATTATAAACCCCAGGTATTTGAATTTATTCTTTCCTTTGATTGTCACGCACAAATATAAGTGTTTTTAATGTTTACTGTTAAATTTTTTAGTCTACCGGATTTTGTAAGAATTTTTGTTGAATATGCCAGTACCAAGTGTTTGTTCAGTTAATATCATATCAAATGTTTTTATTTGATTACTTTTTCCACAAGAGAATTTAGAAGAAGTATATTTAACAAGTATTTTGTTAAGTTTATTTTGTTACTTGGAATCTGTATCGTTTGGTCTATCTTTTATACATTTACCGAGCTTTTATACAGGACGATTTACCTATATTTTGTACAGGATGGTCATTTGAAAAAATGTGATTTTTTTTTGTATAAATATTGCCGATGGAATTCCAGAGATAGTCTTTTTTTGTCGCTTATGCACTGTTGATAAGCGTTTTAGAGAGTTATGACTTTGCAATTTTTACTCTTCAAGAGTTTTAGTGAGCATCATCATTGGTTCTACAACCTATAGTGGGTTTTGGCCTGTTCTAGGATCAGCTTTCCTCCCTATCCTTTGCCTTGGTTTTCCAATTTCGTACTCTTAACATTCCTTTCGTAAGTCCACCTGGTCCTTATATCATGCTGCCTCTTCTCCTCACCTTATCCGGTCTTTGGTTTTAAATGCATTTCGAAGGGCTACAGTAGTGCACCAGTACTATTTTCTGGCGCCATTTCTTTAGGAAAAATATTTACGTATGTTTTATAGATTTCGAAAAATCCTTTGATAGAGCACCACATACATTACTATTTCAATGTTTAATCTCAGTTGGCCTGGACACGTATGACATTAGATTTCTCAAAAATCTTTACTACAATCAGACCGCTTGGATTAAGGTGGATTAAGAGGTTTCAGCTAAAGTTTCTATTAAGCGTGGTGCCAGACAGGGATTTGTTATGTCACCAATGTTGTTTAATGCCTACACTGAACCAGTTCATGAGATAGCGTTAAATAATTGTCGCGTTTTGTGTTAAAATCAGTGGTGAAATTATTAATAACATCAGGTACGCAGATGACACGTGCATAATGGCAGAGGGTCTAGAAGACGTTCAAACCCTGTTAAACGCTGTAAACAACGAATGCACTGATAAGGGCTTAAGGATCAACGCAAAGAAAACAAAATGGAAGGTGGTCGGAAAAGTTAATATCCAAGACTCGGTAATAAAATTAGATAACAAAATCCTGGAAAGGATGGAACACTTTAGATATCTGGATTGATTGCAGGGTTGAAAGTGGCGAGGAAATTTCGACCAGAATATAACTTATAACGAATATAACGAAAAATCTTTATTAACTGGCAGACATCTGTAGAAGTCTGTCATCGACAACACGTTTGAAAGAAAACAAATGTCCTGGCTCCGCACTATTAACTGCTATTTCTTCTTTTTGGTGCCCATTCGTTTCGAATATTGGCGATCATTCTGGCTATAATTATTTTATTAACTGATGCTTTAAATAGATTTGTTATTGTTGTGGAGAACCATTTCTTCAGGTTTTTTAAACATGATATTCTTCTCCCAATTCCTCCCCATCATTTTTCGTTTTTCGAAAGCTGCTGCGTTTTTGTTAGCTGCTGTTAGATGTTGATAATTGAATTGCTGTTCCATTTGAAACTAATACTCGCATATTAGTAACTGCCGCTTGAGAAAAATTTCATATATATATATATATATATATATATATATATATATATATATTTAGGGATTCTACAGTATTCACTGCCTTCCCTCGCTCAACCGTTTCCATCTCTCTCTGTTGTTCCATTCTCCATCGTTTAGTCCTCTCTTACTCATGGCGTCGTCTACTTCGTTCCTCCAGGATTTTCGGTGTCGTCCTCTTTTCCTCCTTCCTATGGGGCTCCATTCGGTTATTCTCTTTATCCATCTGCTGTCGCTAGTTCTTCTTACATGTCCATACCACTTTAGTCTTTTTTGTTCTATATATGTTAGTATGTCTGTTTCTATTGATGTTCTTTGCTTTATTTCGTCATTACTTCTCCTATCCATTCTTGTTACTCAGCAGCATCTTCGCAGGCATTCCATCTCTGTTGCTACTATCTTACTGCTGTTTTTCTTGTTTATGATCCAATTTTCAGCCCCATATGTCATAATACTTCGCACTAATGTTTTATAAATCTGCGTTTTTGTCTTCATTTTTAGGTGTCTATCCCACCATACTGAGTTAAGTTGTCGGATTGCTGTTCTTGTTTGCCCTAATCTTTGTGTAATTTCTTCCTCTGTTGTTGCCTTTTTCGTGATTATAAACCCCAGGTATTTGAATTTATTCTTTCCTTTGATTGTCACGCACAAATATAAGTGTTTTTAATGTTTACTGTTAAATTTTTTAGTCTACCGGATTTTGTAAGAATTTTTGTTGAATATGCCAGTACCAAGTGTTTGTTCAGTTAATATCATATCAAATGTTTTTATTTGATTACTTTTTCCACAAGAGAATTTAGAAGAAGTATATTTAACAAGTATTTTGTTAAGTTTATTTTGTTACTTGGAATCTGTATCGTTTGGTCTATCTTTTATACATTTACCGAGCTTTTATACAGGACGATTTACCTATATTTTGTACAGGATGGTCATTTGAAAAAATGTGATTTTTTTTTGTATAAATATTGCCGATGGAATTCCAGAGATAGTCTTTTTTTGTCGCTTATGCACTGTTGATAAGCGTTTTAGAGAGTTATGACTTTGCAATTTTTACTCTTCAAGAGTTTTAGTGAGCATCATCATTGGTTCTACAACCTATAGTGGGTTTTGGCCTGTTCTAGGATCAGCTTTCCTCCCTATCCTTTGCCTTGGTTTTCCAATTTCGTACTCTTAACATTCCTTTCGTAAGTCCACCTGGTCCTTATATCATGCTGCCTCTTCTCCTCACCTTATCCGGTCTTTGGTTTTAAATGCATTTCGAAGGGCTACAGTAGTGCACCAGTACTATTTTCTGGCGCCATTTCTTTAGGAAAAATATTTACGTATGTTTTATAGATTTCGAAAAATCCTTTGATAGAGCACCACATACATTACTATTTCAATGTTTAATCTCAGTTGGCCTGGACACGTATGACATTAGATTTCTCAAAAATCTTTACTACAATCAGACCGCTTGGATTAAGGTGGATTAAGAGGTTTCAGCTAAAGTTTCTATTAAGCGTGGTGCCAGACAGGGATTTGTTATGTCACCAATGTTGTTTAATGCCTACACTGAACCAGTTCATGAGATAGCGTTAAATAATTGTCGCGTTTTGTGTTAAAATCAGTGGTGAAATTATTAATAACATCAGGTACGCAGATGACACGTGCATAATGGCAGAGGGTCTAGAAGACGTTCAAACCCTGTTAAACGCTGTAAACAACGAATGCACTGATAAGGGCTTAAGGATCAACGCAAAGAAAACAAAATGGAAGGTGGTCGGAAAAGTTAATATCCAAGACTCGGTAATAAAATTAGATAACAAAATCCTGGAAAGGATGGAACACTTTAGATATCTGGATTGATTGCAGGGTTGAAAGTGGCGAGGAAATTTCGACCAGAATATAACTTATAACGAATATAACGAAAAATCTTTATTAACTGGCAGACATCTGTAGAAGTCTGTCATCGACAACACGTTTGAAAGAAAACAAATGTCCTGGCTCCGCACTATTAACTGCTATTTCTTCTTTTTGGTGCCCATTCGTTTCGAATATTGGCGATCATTCTGGCTATAATTATTTTATTAACTGATGCTTTAAATAGATTTGTTATTGTTGTGGAGAACCATTTCTTCAGGTTTTTTAAACATGATATTCTTCTCCCAATTCCTCCCCATCATTTTTCGTTTTTCGAAAGCTGCTGCGTTTTTGTTAGCTGCTGTTAGATGTTGATAATTGAATTGCTGTTCCATTTGAAACTAATACTCGCATATTAGTAACTGCCGCTTGAGAAAAATTTCATATATATATATATATATATATATATATATATTTAGGGATTCTACAGTATTCACTGCCTTCCCTCGCTCAACCGTTTCCATCTCTCTCTGTTGTTCCATTCTCCATCGTTTAGTCCTCTCTTACTCATGGCGTCGTCTACTTCGTTCCTCCAGGATTTTCGGTGTCGTCCTCTTTTCCTCCTTCCTATGGGGCTCCATTCGGTTATTCTCTTTATCCATCTGCTGTCGCTAGTTCTTCTTACATGTCCATACCACTTTAGTCTTTTTTGTTCTATATATGTTAGTATGTCTGTTTCTATTGATGTTCTTTGCTTTATTTCGTCATTACTTCTCCTATCCATTCTTGTTACTCAGCAGCATCTTCGCAGGCATTCCATCTCTGTTGCTACTATCTTACTGCTGTTTTTCTTGTTTATGATCCAATTTTCAGCCCCATATGTCATAATACTTCGCACTAATGTTTTATAAATCTGCGTTTTTGTCTTCATTTTTAGGTGTCTATCCCACCATACTGAGTTAAGTTGTCGGATTGCTGTTCTTGTTTGCCCTAATCTTTGTGTAATTTCTTCCTCTGTTGTTGCCTTTTTCGTGATTATAAACCCCAGGTATTTGAATTTATTCTTTCCTTTGATTGTTACGTTGTCATCAATCTGTAGATCTTCTATGTCTTCTTCACTTGTAGATAGGTACTCTGTTTTCGCGAGGTTAATATCTAGGCCAGCCTTGGTATATTCTTCTTGTAGTTTCTTCATCATGTAGCTGAGGTCGTCTTGGTCTTGTGCAATCACTACTTGATTGTCTGCAAAACTTAATGTATATAGGTATTCGTTCCGTACCGGTACTCCCATGGCTTCGCATTTTCTTTTCCATGTAGTCAAGGCTTTCTCTAGTATAGTAAGTATATTTTGAATAGGGTTGGAGATGTGGAACAACCCTGCAGGAGCCCTTTTGTTGTGGTGAAGTCTCCTATGATTCTTGTTCCCATTTTAATGGACACTTTATTTTCTTTATACAGAGCTTTTGTAGAAAAAGAAAAATTTTGCAGAAAAATTTCATCAACTTGTTAATACGGCACTGGCCAACGCTTGAAAACAAGCACGGTACACAAAGAAGATTCTTCTGGCATTTGTTCTTTATTTTGAACTCTGACTATTATCTTGTAAATTTCATCTGAAATGCCGCCGATTTCTGGAACTTGTTGCTTTTGACTAGTTTGCTTCCTTACTTCATGCTGTGCATTCCTTACTTCCACCATTAAAGAGATTCTGTGAGGTTCTTGTTTCATAGCGCTGAATCCATATGTTTATAACTATAACTTGTTTTATTTACTTTTTTATGGTATGTTCTCCAACCTCATAATCTTTCTTACATATACCGTTCCTTATTCTGGCCGAACTGTGCCATGTGATAATAAATTTTTGTCCAATTCTTTGCTTCATTTCTCTTTTGATTCGTGTTTCCATACTTTCTTCTCTGAACTGTTCATTTTATTATATATTTTTCATCTATCTTTTATATCTTGGTCTTCTTGATCAAGTTAGATTTCTTTTGGTACTTCCATTTTTGATCCAGTTTTAACGCAGTCTTCATTATTTCTTTGAAATTGTTCCCTGTTACTTTAAGATAGTACCACTTGTTAATATTTGTGACCAATTTTTCTTGTCACAGATTTTTTTTTGTTTAAAAGATGTTTAATTTCAGTTTTTCCTATGTTATCCTTCTGCATTCCAAGGTTTACATATTGTTTGCGTTTAGTTCTGTATTATTTGATTTTTTCATTCTTTGTTTTTCATTCAGTTCTTGTCCTACGTCTTTATTTTTCTATCTATCAAGTCTTGTAATACCTTTTACTCTTAAAATAGTTCTAGAGCCAAGATAAATGATGATAAGGTTGGTCTCTGTTTGTAACTAAGGCAAGTAATTTTCAAATACCTTATATTAATGCCTATTCACTTATTTTGTTTAGCGTCCAAGCTTCACAACCTTCCAATTTGTTTCAGTCTTTAGATTTCTCCCATCATTATGATTTGATGTATTGCTTTATGTCGTAAATAACACAAATTATTGTACTTTGTAACTGGAAACTGCAATAAGCTAAATAAGAGACCAAAAGATTGTGTTAAAATTGCCAAGGCCACATTTATTAAAAGGAAAACATCTTCTGCAACTGATTGGCGCACTGACGGATAAATATCCTCATACGCTTAACAAGGTAGAAGTGCTGCCTATTTGATACTTTTTTATATAATGTAGAGTACTGGATTCGCAAACAGAGCAAACATAGGAGGAATGGGCAGTTATATAGACTTAAGCCATCTTGTGAGTATGTTCTACATCATCATGATGTGCCATCTTCTAGATTCCTAGAACAAAGAAGATTTGGAAGCTGGGGACGATCACAAACACTCCCCGCTTATTCATGGTCCCAAGTATCCTATAGCTAGTAGAAAATAGAACAGTGGCTAATTTAGGTAGAAAATCTAGCCGAACTAACTTATGAACTTAATCCCTAGAACAGTTGGCATACAATTGTATGTCAAGTAGTGGATGCAGTGAACCCAGAATCCATACTGGACGAAACGGCATGACTTTTTGAGAGAACTAGACGAGGAACTTCTATCTGGATCTGGATCCTACATCCAGAAATTACGAAACCTTGGCAGATCTGTAAAAAAGCTCTCCAGAAAACATAGATCTACGAAGCTTCAAGAGGCTGCCGTACCTCAATGGCTATGGTACTAGCTTATTAAGTCGTTGTCATGCTAATACTCTAACACTAGACTATCTAGACCATTGCGGTACCTTAATACCCTAAGGCTAGACCTGAGCCAGAGGGTTACTCGAACTTTACGTTAGTTTAGAGACTGCAGAAATAATTTTATCCCCTGTAGAATCCTGAATGATTATTCTATCGAATAACCTTTCTTTGTCATTGTTTGTAGGACAAACAATTTTTACCTATTTTTTTATCTATTTACAAAAATTACCAAGAAATACAGATTCCAAGTTGATAAAAATACTTTGTTTGACTTAAACTTTTTTATTCGAACAGCTATTGTAATTATACAAA
This sequence comes from Diabrotica undecimpunctata, assembly GCF_040954645.1. Taxonomy (NCBI): domain Eukaryota; kingdom Metazoa; phylum Arthropoda; class Insecta; order Coleoptera; family Chrysomelidae; genus Diabrotica; species Diabrotica undecimpunctata. The sequence goes on along the minus strand of NC_092810.1, from coordinate 42,967,025 downwards.
TATATAAGCATGATAGACAAAGTACAAACAGTACTTTAAAGATTCATAATATAGATAAAATATTACCAGATAGAAATATTTAGTATCATAATTATCTTTTTTGCGCGTAATCAAGGGACCAAAATATTTATTCTGACGTTGATATTGAACTAACACTGTTAATGTTTCCAGCATGTCTTCTCTAAATAATATTACTCGGTTATCAGGCGAAATTTTTATTGTATCGTGAGGTGTGAATATAGAAAATCTATCTAATTTTAGTTTTATGTTATACTAGACTATTCAGTCTAGTTTTAGTTTTATTTTATACTGGGGACCATTTCTATACGAAAAAAATTGTTAGGATGTGTCAAGTTTCCCAAGATTTTCAAATTTAACTGTGGAGCAATTTTGCTGCTTTGGTGCACTGTTTTTGCTGTTGTATTCGTAGTAAAAATCAGTGCAAGAATCATTTAAGAATTTTATTGAAATGAGTATATAACCGCCTAAGTTGAGGTCATGTCTAAAATATAACCTCAACTTTGACGGTTATACCCATAGAAATGCAATACAAATAGACCACGCGTTGCCATACAGCGACACACGTTCCCCCAGTGCGACAGAGAAAACTGATGCAAAGCAGTCCCTGCATCTCTTTCTAATTTGCCGGTTTTATCGACCACGTGACCAAAATGACCAATGAGAAGGTCACGTGGTCGATAAACCCGGCCCATTAGAAAGAGATGCAGGGACTGCTTTGCATCAGTTTTCTCTGTCACACTGAGGGAATGCGAGTATATTGCAGCAGCAAGTCTATTTGTATTATATGTCAATGGGTTCACTCTTTTCAGCAAAATTCTTAAATAATATTATTGAAAATTTCGGAGTGGAAATCGAAACACAATATTTAACTTATACATTGTACAAGAAAACAGTTTTAGGACCATATGTGAATCATGTTAAAATATTCGTTTAATTTATAATTTGATATAATCGAACTCTTACTTTCAAGATTTTTTAAGCCTATTTCAAGTCATCAAATCCTCTATCTGTATCTGGTTCTAGACCTTCCTTACTTGATTTTACCTAGTCTTTATGACTAGCTTTTTTTGGGACCTTAATTTCTTACATGCTTCTTTTTTTCCGGAAGTTAAGCTGTGTTATGATTTCATTAAGCAGATAGTCAGAGTTTTTATCACCTTTAAAAAGTCTATGCTAGGTTTAGTACTTTCAGATATTGCATCAGTACACAGTGTCTGTAAATAGTACTAGTTTTGGTATTTGTAGCCTCTGCTAGATAGTGTGTGCCATATGTAAGATGTCTTCATTTTATATTTTTTATATTTCTCCAGTGAGACTGTCATAATTTATGCAGGCAGCAGACACTTGTAAAATGTCAAGTGACTCCAAAAACATATGGTACTATTTAAGTAGACACGTACAAGCTGGTACAGGGTTTCAGACTACTGGAATCTTCTTCTTCTCGTAGCACTACAACCCGAGGTGGGTTTTGGCTGACTGCACAACTTGCTTCCATATTGAACGGTCGTCCATAATAGTTGGGTCAGTGGGTAGCTCCATTGTTCTTAGACCTGACCATATATTGCCTCTCCATCGCATTCGTGGACGTCCTAAGGGCCTTCTTCCTGTGGGGGCTTCCTCCCATATTAACTTGGCAAGGCGAATATTAGGGAGTATATGGACATGGCCAGTACATCTTGGACGTTGGGATTTAATCTCTTGGACTAACTACTGGAATGGAGATCATAAAACAATGGAAGATGTACTATAAGCCTATTGGCAAGTACGACTAGTTCCAAGCTGTTATGAATCCATAAGTTGTATACTGCAGTGTCTTTACAGCTGGCCTACAGGATCTGGCAATATCGATGGATCAAGTGTGTCTTTCTTCATAAAAACAAAATCTTTAGTGTAATTTCTGCTGCCGGTAAGTCTTCATTTCGGCACGAGCTCTAGAATCCTTCTAAAATATTGGTCCTGGATGTACTAAAGACCAATGAGTGGTAGTTCGGTAATAGTTCTCAAAAGTTTGTCTATTGGGAACTTATATTTTTGATCTGGCAAGTTATTAGAGTCAGTCAGCCAGTTTGTGATAGACCAAAAACCAAATTTTAACACAGAAAAAAATCAAACTCTGACAGAAACGATGGACATACACAATAGACAACAAGTGGATATATAGGCGATGGTTTATTCCACAAATAAAATATATACTGTGCATTTTAAATAAAAGTTTAAAGGATAATATTTTTTCTATATTCACACCATTTAAGTTTTATCTTTATTTACTGTTATTCAATATATCGAGGAATTAATGTTTTATAAATTTTTGTAGACCATTTTTGTTGTTATTTTTTTCGTTACCGTTTGAATGTAAGATCGACTATGTCATAGGCCTTTCAATAACTGTTAAGATATTTTGTTTTGAGTAATCCATTTGTTTTTTGCAAGACCATTGCATGCGTTGGAGCAATTTGCAATATGTAAGTATTGATTCGTTGCATGATGTTTGGTTTATATCCTTTTGTCACATTTACTCACCCGTAGGCGTGGAAACGGAGACCAGAAAGTACTCGATCGAGTCATAAGCAAACTCATATGTACAGTTAATCTAGAATTTTTTTATAAATATACAAAGACAAGTAGATTATTTCTGTGTCCACATAATTTACCAATCTTTAAAATTTGTTAAATAAATTATCGATGGTTATCAGAATAAAAAAATTACTATGTTAGAAACAAAGAATTCATGTTTACCAAATATTTCATGTGAATTGACACATGACGCAAGAAAAACGCGTGACATATGTCTGGTAGGTATACCAATTATCTTCTGGCATAAGACAAATGACAGTTGACATAGTATAGATGGCGTTGACAGATATACCAAATAAATTTCTTACTAAGTTACTTATTTTTAAGACGAGTTTTAACAACAACAGACAACTGCCAGGCAAATAGCGAGTGTGCTTTTATATAATATACATACATCAAGTGATAAATGACAGAAGAAGACTGTTAAAAGATCAACATCGGTAGGGGAGAAGTAGCCAAAGACATATAAAGCTGTTTTATGGTATAGGACTAACAACAAATGACGGGTTGGAGGTGGCATCGAACAAACTGAAAATAACTGATCTAACAGAGAATTTATATCTTTCTTTTACAACATGTAACATATACATTTTATAACACTGATTTTTGAATACTTCTCGTCGGAAACATATTGCCGATACTATGCTGGACTAGTCTAACGATTAATGTTAATTATATAAGATAGTAGATAAATACTGAAGATTGTAAAGAATTATAGAAACACAACTAAGTATTTTCTGGTCTCTGATACCAAGGTTAACCTCTTTTAGCTGAGTTCTTCCCGCACCTCACCCACCTATCGCTTGAATCGCATGCGCTTGGTCTAACTCATCTTAACCTATTGTATCCCCTCTGTATCCACCCCCTATCGACCGCAAGAAGCGTGGTCGAGAGCTCCTTAATAGTCCGTGAGCTTAGATAGCGCTAGAGTATCGAAACATGGTTACAGACTGTCTGAGACTGCCCGGCTGCTGAGGAACGTCTTCACCAGGAGGAGCACGGCTCCCAGGATCGAACAAGATGTCGAACTATCACGTGAGTCTCGATTATTGGGTTTTGTGTGTTGGATATTTGGTCAATCTAAAAGACACTATTGAGTATTTTTAATAAAATTGTTTGTTTGTTTGTTTTAATATTTTTAACCAGGTTCTCTAATAATTAAGCATAAGACCCTTAAGCAAATTTATCACATACCAGAGTGATATTGCTAGTAGAGCCATCTAGTTTAGATGGCAGAAAGCTGACACCACTAAAATAAATTTCTTAAATCGTTTTATGGAGTATCGTGTTCTCTCTCGAAAAGTCTATCTTCATTCACAGCACGACATAACATATTGTGTTTTTATTGATAATTAATGAGGGAATGAGAAGAGAGCAGCGCAATCTCAGAGAGAGTTTAATCGCTCGTCTAAACAGCTTTTTAGAGCAGCAGTGAAAATAACATGGTAGTGACTGATACATACAGCGATAGTCTATTACATGAGACAGGAAAAATGCCTAACATCATTAAAGAAATAAAGCAGTTAGATATAAGTATCGTTGGAATAAGTGAAATGAGCTGGCCAGGCTCTGGAAAAGTAACTTTAGTCGGTCATATTATCTTGTCACCCAAACAGGTTTATGACAAAGAAGATATTAAAAAATTCTATTATGATTTAAAATAGTTTTAAGAGCTCGATGTTATCACGGGAGATTTTAATGTGAACATCATTATTCAGATCTGTTGTCAGTAAAGTTATGATAGCAAATAGCCAACATCATATTTAAGGATCGACAAGAAACGATATAGCAGAAAGAGACAAACGATTGATACAATTTGGAAGGATGCGTTCAAGAAACCTGAAAATTCGATAAAGAACAATACAAATAACTTACTAAATTTAACTAAATTTTAATTCACGTTGAATCTGTTCATATAAAGTTTCTTTAACTAATATTGTTTATAAAATTGTTGATTTTTCACAATTTTTATTAAATATCCATCCACAAAACCATCTTGAATTGAAGATTTGTCTTAAACCAGTTATTATCAAGAGCTAGGTATATAAATATTCACATATTTATTACCAAACTTATAACAGCAGTTTCGGTGGCACGAATTTTTCTCGAGTGAGATATTTTAGGGTTTTACAGATTTTTATTTACAGCGAAACGATTTACTATAAGCTTATTTGAATGCCTTAATTGAAAATGAAAGGAGACTTTGTTATAGTGACGTAAAAGTTGCTACTCAACTTGCAACAGCCTAATGGGTACACATTTTTTTCAAAAGTTACTTTTCGTTAAAATTTCTTAAAGAGAATCGTAACTTTAGAATCTTTTTTCTTGAGTACATCTTTCAAATTCCGAATCTTCACTGCCGTGCTTGATAGTAATTATATTAACGGCATAAACAACCGAAAATATTACCAAATAGGCCTAGTGGTACTTTTTATGCTTTCAAGTAGTTCAAGGAATAAGATTTTTCTGTAACACTGACCCTGCCAGGTAAACGTCAGTTATGGGCGAGGTATGGCTGTAACAATAACCTATATGTTTCCTGCAGTCGATGTTTTGGACTTAATTATTTATTAACAAACTAAGGTCAACGATCGGTAAATTTTCGCTTTTTTCGTCTATCAGCAAAAAGTGAAACATTTAGAATGAATTTGAAAGTAAGAAACTTATAAGCCTTCATATTACATGAAATGCAATCGGTTAAATAATTTAAAACTTATTTTATTTGTTTTTTCCAAATTAATTCTTTTTGCAACAATATAAGTCAGAAAATAATTAAACTACAGTAATTCAATGGGTCTTTTGAAAGAATAAGATTTATTCTATCAATATTTAAAAAAAAATTAAGAAAAACAATTTTAAATATTGCAAAAACATATTGCATATTATTTTGCAAAAACATGTCGATTTTTTTCTTATAAAAAATTTTTTATCCATTGCCTGTAGGAAAACTATTTGTTCATTGGATTATAACAAGAATCTTAATGTATACATTCTTTGCATTTATAGATCACCTGATTCTTCTGCAGAACTATTTTTTCAGAACATGCTAAATTTGTTAGACAACCTGCCCAATAAAAGCAGAAAAATTCTATGTGGCGACTTCAATAATAATTACGCTGTAGCTTGTTCTACCCAATTATCCTTGGTTAATATATTTGAATCGTATGGTTTTACAATTCACGTTAATTCTACAAGAATTACAATTCACGTTAATTCTACAAGAATTACTCAAACAACATTTATCATAATTGAACATATTGTCACCTCTTGATCTACAATTATTAATGCAAGACTATCTGATCATGAAGCAGCATATACCAAGTTTAATACTCTCAACAAACCCAACGTTTATGTAGGATTTTTTCCGCTTAGAACTTTCGTAAATTCCAAAATTTGCACATCACTTCTGGGTGGCACTTTCCCTCTGTGGACGTGGACTATAAATTCAATAATTTTTTAGATAAGCTTGTCTGTATTTTCAATAAGGCATTTCCTTTAATTACAATTAAGTCAAAACGTCACAAACCCTCGACTCAGCCAAGAATATGCGTTCACTACTGTACATCAAAAAATTTACCACCAACGTCTTTGTCATTGAATATATCACCAAGTACAGAGGAACCTCTCTAAAACTCATCAAAACACCTAAAAAAGTGTACTATCAAAATCGTCTGGGAAGCTCTAAAAAAGTTGCAAAAGAAACTTACTCCATAATATACGATCTTCGAAGTAAAACTAACACAGCTCAAACATTTGCTATTCCAAACCCTCAAAATCTAAATCAATACTTCGTTAATGTGAGTAAAAATATAACATCAACTATTTAGCCACAACAAGATTCTATTTCCTATCTCCCTAATTCAAAAAAGGTCTCGAATTCATTTATTATAAGACCAGTTAATAAATCTGAACTGATCCAATCAATCAAAAGCAAATCTTCTATAAAAATTTTCCTAAATCTCCCAAATGTGTTAAAATTCCTGGTATTTTTAAGTAATGATTCCTTTGAAAAAGGTATATTTCCAGAGCGCCTAAAAACAGCCATTATTATTCTTTTTCATAAGGGCATCATCTCCCTTTGCAACTTAAATCTACAACTTCTTTTCTTATGTTCCATAAAATGACAAAAGCCTATCTATCTGATTTTATACCTACCTAAACAAACAAGAACAAGCTTAGAGCTTCCGCCTAAAAAATACAAAATATTTTGATCAAGGTAAGATGGGGAATGGACATTGACTCCGAAACCAATAATGCTCAAACACACACACACGTACACAAAAAAGAAAAAAATTGTCGTTGGACAATTTGGGACGACGTTAGTCCTTTTTTAATTCAGCTTTGTCTATAATAAGTAAGAGATCTAATTAGCGTCATTTGAAATAACATTCTTTAAGGTTTCAATTATACAAATTAAAAAAAGAAACGTCAAAATTCATTAACAAGAACCAGAGAGTTAACGGCTCCTTCTCTTTCGATCTCTCCAGCGAGTTTCAAATCCGGCCGATTTTTAGGACCACATTTTGAAGCTTTGTGGACGGTTCTGTTGATAGGCAATCTATTTAGAATTTTCAAATGACGCTAATTAGATATCTTAATTCTTATATAAACAAAGCTGCTGTGAATTACTAAAAAAAAGTACAAATTCCTTCCCAAATTGTCCTAGTACATCTTTTTCTTTGTAAATTTGTGAAAAAATACAAGCTTTCTAAATATTAGATAAAATTTCCTGCAGGTAATGGTTAAAAAGATATTCAAATTTTTTATAAGCAAAAAATCGACTTGTTTTTGCAAAATTATTTTGCAATATTTAAATTTTTTTTAATAGTATAGATAGAATAAATCTTCTTTCTTTTTCTATCTTTTCTTTTTTTTGTATTGTTGCATAAAAAATAATTTGGGATACACAAATAAATAACTTAACTATTTGACCGACCGTTTTGAAATTTTTATTTTATGCACTTTTTAAAGTCCCAACATTTCATGTAATGTGAAGATTCTAGGTTAATTTTTAAGAAAGTTATTAACATTTATAAAAAATCAAAGTTTTTGACTTATTTTGCAACTTTCTTAATAACAAATAAAAGTAGAAACATTTAAAAAACGCCATTTTGAAGGTTTTTCTATAATTTATAAGTTTATTACTGTCAAATTTGTTTCAAATGCTTCACTTTTTGCTGATAGACGAAAAAAGCGAAAATGTGCCGCTTTTTGATCTTAATTTGTTAATAACTAATTCCAAAAGTCTTTAAAGAGTTTAAAATTAATTCATTAAGTCCAAAAAATCGACTGCAGGTAACGAATAGGTTTTTGTTACAGACCTCCATACTACCCAAAACAATTGTCGTTTGACTGGCGGGATCAGTGTCATAAACGGGGTACTTTTTTTTATTATTTCGCTGAACTAAAGGGATACTCGATATTTTGTTCTGTTTGTCTTGTTTGGTACTTTCTTGACGCTTTTTTACTGTTTCACCTTTAGGTCATAAACAACCATATTACGCATATAAATAGGCGAATGAATATGGTTTAAATAGTGAACTTAAAAGAGATTTAAAAGCTTTTTCATCTACAACAAATTTAATTTTGATTTAAAATTTTAACAATTACGTTCTTTAAGGATTCATATTCTGAATACTGAAAGAACAGGCTAAAATAAAAACATATAAATTTTTTCTTTTGCTCCTGTCTTGATTCTGACTTTTCTGATTTTGATTTCTCTCAATTTTCTTCAAAATCTACGATCTCTTGCCTCCTTTTCTACAAATTAAAGAAAATCTACAGGTATACAATATTCGGCAAAAATATTTTCAAGTACTGTGTTCTAATAAACTACAAAATAACTGGTTTAAGTTTCTAAAATAATCTTTTCACCGAAACCCGAAATTCACAGCGCCAAGAAAAACGTACACCGTAAAATACACTTTTTATTATTTAATTTTTGGTATTATATAAAATGAATCTTGTAAATAAAAAATAGAATTAACAAAGAAACAAGAAGTTGCTTTTTTAAATTACGCCGAAGCTAGAGCTTTTTCGCTTGAATATAAGCTTATTATCAATTTTTTTTATACAGGTTGTCTTGTGTTCTTAAAGAAGATTCATAATATGAATGTCAAAAAGTAACGTAACTTTTAAAGAAAGACCAACATATCTAAAAAGTCTAAAAGTGTTAAAATGATTAGACTTCTTCCACAATATTTAATTAAAAATCGTTGATAAACATTTATACCAATCAAAACTCAGGTTTGTAAAGTTAGAACTCTGCTCTGTTGGGAACAACAGGAAAAAGGGGTGGTATGCTGATTTTAAACACGGTGGACGCAAATGAAGCCTAAATTTCTGGAACATATAAGAAAATCCACGTAATCTTTTTGACCGATCCTAAATTGAAGTTGGGCGAGATAAAAGGGGGCTAAATATAATAGAAGCCATTGTATTCACCACTTTACATGTGCATTTATAGATAAAAGCGTTGTCTTCAAAGTGGGTACCACGTTTATCCTGTCAATCAAAAAAACAACGTTTCGACGATTCAGGACTTTGCCACAATTTCAGCACAACAAACAGGAGTTTTTGCGGCGATGTATGAAAATGAAACATAAATGCATTATTACATCCTAAAGTCAAACTCGCAGTAATCTTTGAGAGAGGAAGAACCATCAGTTTTGAATACTAAATAGCTTTATTTTTGTGCGTTTTCAAAAACGTCAAAAGCAGAATAGTTGTTTCCTAACCCACCGTATTAATGACTTCAAAAGAATGCTAAAGGAAGAGAAACTTTGAACCAAGTGAGAAGGCTATTGCGCATTTTGGGCAAAAGACAAATCGTTTGACAAAAAAAATGAGTATATCCAACTTTGGCATCAGTATATTAACGTAGAAGAGGACTCGGTTGTTGAATAAGGTTAAATTTTGCCTAACAGTTTTTGTTTTATTATTTAGACTCTAATGCGCTTATGTAGCCAATCAACTATCTTCCATTGATGAATAAGAAACGTAAATATTGTCCAATCTTCCAGTAGAGACAGATGAAGAGATATCATTTAACTTTAGACTTGATTAATTTATTGTTTCTTGAATATTTTTCATTGTAGAGTTTATAAAATGCTGTTCTTAATGTAGGTTCAGTTATTGTAAATTTGGGTTATGTCTCTCCAAAAAATGTGCCAGCACAAAACCAATACCTTCATTTATAACAGCGTCACTAACGAGATACATTAAATTGCTCATCTTATTTTGTACATTGCTATATTTTGGACACTTCCTCATTGAGTCTTTAAAATACCTACAATATTTTTAACATCTGTTATGTAAGTCCAAAACGTTCTTACGTTAATGGATTTCCAACATCTTTTCGACGTCATTGTTAATTGTAGATTTCAAATTATTACCAGCTCCTTCTTTAACACAGCTATCACAAATACCGTTAATATTAAGAAATTGAGACCTCCAGCTGATGTTTGCTGACCTTATAAAAGCACATGATCTTTACATATATTATGGGAGGCAGAGAGCAAAATAAATATAAATGTCATACAACATTTTTCGTGAGTTTTGCCGCGTTTACTGTTGCCTTATACTTGACTTATTGTCGCTCCTCTGTCACTATTTCCCACTGTCTCAACCCCATTTTTTCCAGATCCTCTCTTATTGCATTTTTTTGTTCCATGCTATCTCTGCAAGGGCCATATATGACTCGCAGGATTTTGCGTTCTCACACCAGTAATTTATTCAATTCTTTTTTGATAGTATTCCATAAATATAAATATGGAAGTAGTTCAAGTAGTATACCATAATAAAAACACAAGAATTAAAATGATTAATGGAGTTACTTAATTTTTAAAGAAGCATTCAGGGAATAGAAAAAGAAATATACAAATATGGATATGTCACTTACCGACAAAGTTTTGTATAATTTGTATTTCGCAGATAATCAGATGATTATCGGTCCAGGTTGATAATTGTGTATTGGTGAAGAACAACAATTGTGGTATTAGAAGAAGAAAAGAAATCAAATGCTGCGAGACATACCAATACCTGGTGTAAAAATTACTAAGGATGGAACACTGGACCATATACGTCAATCTATATATTTCTATCCATACACTAATCCATATACTCCAATGCTTCCACAATGAATTCTCGCTAAAATCCAAACTAAGCGCAGACTAATTAGAGGGTATGAAAGATTTCGTGACCTACAGATCAAAACAGAATACAACCAACTCTCAGCGTTTATAACACTAGAGGTGAACAAGTCCAAACAAGAACAGTGGAGACGAGTTACCTCTGGTCTGGACCACAGAGACGGTTCAAATTTCTGGAAAAAATTCAAAACCTTAACTAAGCAAAAGTCAAGGCCTCACTCTCATCTCAACGTAAACAACATCGTACTATCCAATACACAAGATAAATCAGAAGCCTTAAAAAATACACTTCAGGCAACTTTTATCACACCTGAAAATCCAAAAAAGTGGTTTAAAGTTGATGCCGAAAGGATACTGGAAGACGTACTCTATTACCCTCCACAGTACTTTAGAGACTATAACATCCAACATCCGATTAAGGCTCCTGTGCAGGTGTGACTACGGTAGAAACACATCTCCTGGCCCAGATGGCATACATAGGAGATGCCTCAAAAAATTTTCAGAGAGTATAATCCCTCTGATTACTAATATTATCAATGCATGGACTGAACTACTTTCCTACTCCATGGAAAGTAGCCAATACAATTATGATTCCCAAACCAAGGAAACTCTCTTTTAATACTCTAGGTAAAGTCTACGAGAGGATCCTTAAGGAAAAACTCGTAAAATTCCTAGAAGAAAACAACATTATCTCAGAATTAAAATTCGGATTGAGAGCTGAACACTCTTCTCAAAATGCGTTGACAGAAGCAGCAACTTTCACTTTACGCACAATCAACGAGAAAAGCAAAGTAGCCATCAGCATATTCTTAGACGTCCAGAAGGCTTTTGATCAAGTCTGGTACGCAGGCTTGATCGAAAAACTGCGCCACTCTGAATTTCCAACCACATTTCTAAAAACAATACACTCCTATCTCTCCAACCGGACCATCCGAGTTAAAATCACCGAAAAATTCTCCACTTCATTCACATTACAAGCTGGAGTGCCCTAGTGCTCAATTTTAGCACCTATCTCATACACAGTTTACAACAGCAATCATTTTACTTTATGCCGACAATACTGCACTACTTTTCTAAGGCACCATGGACGGGACGTTGAGGAATCTAACTGTATTCGACAAATCTCAAGCCCAATTGGACAAAATCGCCAAATGGGGCAATAAATGGAGAGTTACTTTAAATCCAACAAAAACACAAGCCATCCTCGTCAGATACGGAGAGGTGCGAGACGTGCACCTTAAAAGACAGAACCCAAAAAATACCCAGGGCAACAAAACTTACCTTTTGGAAACGGTCGACGGGAATCTCTTGACAAAGAAGAGTAACAAATCAGACCCGTTTCGGCTTGAAACCGTGCACTGGGGAACTCTGAATTAGTAGCAACTCTTCAGTACACCGTGCACGACAAACAGGGCGTCAAAGTTCTAATTCTTGCCACGGTGCGGCGCGTCCCAATTGCCAATAAGGAATTTATATACAGATATATAGATTTATTAGTCATGCAGATGTAAAAAACTCTCCTGATCAATTGTTATGAATACAACATTTCAGCACAAGTACTTTTACGAAAATGGTTGCGTTTCGATTTAATTTGAGTTTCTTACCACTCCCTAACACGTATATAATATAAATATTCCCAGCATCGCTCTTAATGGCTTGATTAAGCGTGAGTATACAATTTACTTTAATTGCTATCGACACATTTAACTTCATCTTTCATCGCTAGATGTCTCTAGTAGCATACTCTGGTAATTATTTTTCTATAATTGCCAGAGTAGTCGGTGCGTTTTGGTTTAGTTTGAGTTTTCTTACAAGCTCTCTCTGATGACGGGAAGACCCAGAAACACGTGTTAGGGAGTGGTAAGAAACTCAAATTAAATCGAAACGCAACCATTTTCGTATATTTATCGTCCTTACTCGACGCAATGAGTACAAGAAAGATGGTAATTTATATGGGTAAATTGTTGATGCATAGTGGAATATAAATATTCCCAGCATCGCTCTTAATGGCTTGATTAAGCGTGAGTATACAATTTACTTTAATTGCTATCGACACATTTAACAAGTACTTTTCATTGAATACAAAGCCGCCTACGATACAATAGATAGAAACAAATTAATAGAAACGCTAAAATAATTCCAAGTGCCATAAAAAATAGTAAGATTGGTAAAAATGACAATAATTAAAAAAACCATTTGTGCTGTGAAATGCAATGGTTCAATCTCAGAAGAATTCAAAGTAAAAAAAGGTGTTCGCCAATGAGACCTGTTGTCTACCATGCTATTCAATGTAGTTCTAGAAAAAATTGTAAGGGTTAGTAGGATAAATATATCCGGCACTCTTTTCTACTAAGAGCACCAATGCTTAGCGTACGCTGATGATGTGCTTCCCATTGCAAGAAATGGAAAAGAACTGGCAAGTATAACAAAAAGACGGGTTTCGGGAAAGCTCTAAAATAGGACTGAAATTTAATATTAAGGAAGACCAAGAAAGAAATTGAGAGATGTAGTGATGGAAGATGTCAGAGAGAGGGGAATCAGAGATTGGAAGCTGACAGATAAAAACAGAAAACGAAGAAAATCATCCATCCAGCAATGGGCCTAAAAATCCTGTTAACGCTATACTTCCATACATAGGACAGGCGTGCATAAAAAACCGCGGATCAACTAAAAACGTGACATGGGGCAGCAGCTACGTCCTGACGGCATTTAGTTCCAACTCGTGGGAACAAAATGGACAGGGAGACAAATGACAAAATATATGATCCAGAAGTGGACTCAAAAATGAGTGATTCAATATGAGATGATACCATGGCCACATAAGACGAACTAAAGAAAATAGAATACCGAAATAAGTTCTAGAATAACAGCTCTGAGGTAGACGCAGATGATAAGGACAAAGGAAAAGCTGAAAAGACGACGTTGGATGTATAAATAAAAGAAAGCGATTCAGGAATTGTTTATGGAATGGTTAAATTAGATTTAGATTGAAAATAGTAAAACAACGAAGTTCATTATTATACACCCATAACATACATTTTCGAGGGCTACTGATTGTCTTAGCACCATGACAGCTTTCGACAAAGTACAACACCGAATAATGGCAAAAATACTGCAGAACACAGAATTAGATGACGAAGACGTGAGAATCATTGCCAATCTATACCGATATCAGAAAGCCATAATACGAATAGACCAATAAAAATCGAAAGAAATACCTATAAACCGTGGAGTAAGACAAGGATGTGTGCTTTCCCCTTACTTTTTAATATGTATTCAGAAGAATTGTTTAAAGAGCCATTAGAAGACGTAAATGAAGGCATAGTTATTAACGGAGCACTTCTGAATAATCTTAGATACGCAGATGACACAATGCTCCTTGCGGACTGCAGAGAAGAACTACAGATCTTGGTTGATCGCATTACCCAATACTGCGAGGTATGGAATGACACTGAATACAAATAAAACAAAAATCACAGTGGTAAGCAAGAACAAGATTAAGGAAGACAGTGTTTATGCTAAAGGAAAACTTTTAGCAGGGTGCAAAGATATCAGTACTTAGGTTGCGAACTAAATTAAGAATGGGATAGAAGTACGGAAATAAAACGACGTATTGAGATAGCTAGAAATTCTTTTAATAAGATGAAAGCAATATTATGCAATGGAAAACTCAACATCGAAATTAGAACTAGAGTATTGAGATGCTACGTGTTCTCTGTCCTGTTGTATGGAGTTGAGGCCTGGACAATTACAGAGGCGACAGAAAAAAAACTCATTAACTTTGAAATGTGGTGTTATCGAAGAATGTGGAAAATATCTTGGACACAACACATAACAAATGCGGAAACGCTACGAAGAATGAAAAAAGATAAAGAAATACTATAACACTATAATACAAGGGAAAGTGGAAGGCAAAAGAGGACCGGGGAGAAGACGCACGTCCTGGCTAAAGAATCTAAGACAATGGAGTGGGAAAACGTCAATAGAACTTTTCAGAACGGCTGCAGATAGAGTCAAATGGGCCATGATGATCGCCAATATCCTTAGGGATGGGGCACGTTAAGAAGAAGCACCATGAACCCCTATTCTCCTACTCTGTTACGTATTATTTTTCTACTTAACTCTTACCTAAAAACTTAGCTCACAAAAATATAACTGTTTATATATCACCATTGTCCTGATGTACATAGAATGTAAAAATATATCCGATAATGTATGAATCTTTTTGAAGAACTTTTATATACAAGTTAACCTGTATGATATAATTTCAATGAAACAAATATAAGGTACAGAAACTGTACGACCTGTGCTAAACCTTAGCTTTAACAAAAATCCACTAACGATTTGGGTTTAATTTGGTTTAATTTTTAATTCGTATTAATGAAATAGTAGAACACACAATTAAATCTGGATATTATGGTATTAGTAGTGGAATTTAACGATTTAATAACACTAATTTGGTCTATAAGTCACTAAGAACGTTTTCTAAGAAGTATCAAAATAGTTTGGCTGTTATTTGTTATGTTTTAAGTGAGGCGGATATCATTTGGATTATCAAAAACCAAGTTATTCAAAGTTATTTATGAGCGAGATTTTCTTTCATGTTGTACATTTTTGTACTTGTACAACATGTAGTAACAACGATACAATATAGCATTCATTGATCTCTAGATAACATCTAATAGCATATCTCGAGAGGTCATGTGGACATCGAAGAAGAAAGGAGTTTTTGAAGAGTATGTGAAACTATTGTATTTTCATATTAACCGCCTTGTAAAGTCAACTCTCATTCGTAGAGAGCTCACATAGTCCGTATTTATTCTTGGATTGGAAAACGACTGTATGATATGTACACACTTCTAAAATATAGGTCAAACTGGCAACAGGTATATGTTCTCAAAAAACTTGATAGTGTGTAAACTTTTTTTTATTATAATCAGCTGAGTTATATTAGCTTTGTCTTATAGGTTACAAATACCTCATGGAAGAGCGATTGTCGACAAAAAACATATTAAAAAACATTAGAAGGCCAACCTCTCTGTTATAAGCATGAAAACCCTTCTAAAGTTCTAAAAATCACATTTAAAAGATGCTTGGCATACCAATGGTTGCTGATTGGCTGACGCTGATTTCCATCGCTTCAACGAATCAGCCATTGGTATACCAAGCACCGTTTAAATGTGATTTTTACAACTATAAAAGCATTTTCACTCTTATAACAGAGCTGTTGACCTTCCAATGTTTTTTTATGTATTTTGTATCGGCAATAACTTTTCCGGGAAGTATTTGTAACCTGTAAGATAAAACTCTGAAGATGGCATGTTATATGTCGAAAGTACTCAGCTTATTATAATAAAAAATTTTACACACTATCGTTTTTTGAAAACATGCATTTGTTGCCAGTTTGACCTATACTTATGTATTCTAACCATTGCTGTAATAGATAACAGGTAAATTATACATTTGAAGAAGGAGTTGCCACTACAAATAAGATGACGATTGAGAAGAATAGTAGTTTTGAAAATCTAAGTCGGTATTAGATAGCAATGGCAACTATGTAAAAACGCATACAATAGAGGATAAAGGCCAAAGATGATATGGTACACGACTTTTGAACAATATATCTGCGAGAAGAGTTAATATTGGGATGAACCAATATATAACTGTCTGCTTCTCTTTATTTTGTTAGTTTAAATACTTTCTTTTATATCTTGAGTTCTGTCAAAATGAAATTTGCCTCGCAGTGTACAATAAAAAACATGACAAAAACAGAGAAACAAATTAGTTCCCTTAATAACTTAATGAGGATTTTTACGTATGTTTTGAGTCATACCAGTAACAATAATTATTTTATCACCCAAACAATAGATGGCTTGTCGGTTAATAATTGTTTAAGCCTACTTTAAAATCAATTTTCACTTTAAATGTGGTAAGCATAAAATATATGGTTTAAAGCCAACTGATTTTTCTTCAGACGTCAAGAAATGTTCACCACTCAATTTATAATGCCCTAGAGTTATGTAGATCTATGAGGCATCACATAGCTAACACTTTTCCCCCTGTGTCATGCTTCCCGTGGGCATGATTGTGCTACACCTAAGAATTGGGGAAAGCAGTAGTCGAAGCACAAATGTCACCATTTATTTTCACGAAGTTTATTCCTTATTCACATCTCTGGTTCTATTTGCCCATATGACGTTTCTTATGGGGTATATGGGCTCCTATATGGGATGCTGCAATTAATTCTACAAGGAAAAGTGGAAGAAAAACGGGGACCATGAAGGGGAAGAATTTACTGGCTGAAAAATCTACGTACGTGATTTAACACGACAAGCACAAATCTTTTCAGAGCAGCACACTGTGCCAACTACAGATTTGTACACAACATCCGAAACGGATAAGCACTACAAGAAGAAGAAGACGTTTCCTATTAGTCCAGAGTCCTACTCAGTATAGAGTTCCCCTCGCACAGTCTCATACTGGGACGGCTTGAGTTCTTAAATCTGGATCATGATTTTTCTGATATCAATAAGCAATTGTCTTTTGTATTGTTTTCAGTTTAATTCGGCTACCAACAAATTTTGATCTCAGTTTATGTCCGCTCAGATGTGCTTTACCCCTGCTACATTTATTTATTTTTATTTACCACTGTGTCATCGATTTTTATGTAATGGTTTCATATGATTGTACATTTTGATCAAAAGAACTCCCTTAGTGTCAAATCAGGACTGAATGGTGGATGACATCTTTGAGGATTACATATATTCCTTATCTGAGTTACTTGGATCCAGTTTGTTCTGAATTTTTTTAAATCATCTGCCCAAAGTGTAGCTTCCCCTATCTTTCTTTTGAGTTCCCGGGGCCATTCCAATATCTTCGTCGTCCGTCTGTTATGTGTCATTCTTGCCACATGACCAAATCTTCGTTCGATGATGTCGAATATGTCGTAGTGTCTCGTTGTTAATTAAATTCTCGCTAGTGGTTTCCAACATTGCTCTCTCCATTTTTACCTGGACGCCCACCCTTTGAAATGCTGTTTATAGTTGTTTAAGCATATTTTTAGCTTTTAGAACAATTCAAAATTGTCCATTCTTTTTGAAGCTATATGAGAGACCAATTTTAACCAGAATGGAAAAAAATATTGACAAGCACCTCATTTCACAACCAGGAGGACTGAGACCCGGCAAATCTTGTACTGGCCAAGTCCTCACACTAACAGAATACATTGATGAGTGCTTCGAACAAAAACTTCAAACAGAGTATGCTTCCATAGATCTGACAGCAGCCTATGACAGACTAATTCGCAAGACATTGCTCCACAAATTGTATGATATTTTCTATGACCACCATCTTGTAGCTTCGTACATTTTTTACTGCAAAACAGACGTTTTTTCGTCTTGCTGGAGGGCAAAGGAAGTAAGTGGAGAGTGAAAATCGTAATTAAACTAATTAACAGTTTATGCAAACTGGTGTCATAATTCAAAACATATGTAACTTCCCTCTTAATTCACCTTCCTTTTTTTAATAAATAATAATATATTTTGTATTTTGATAGACGGTTTCGCTTTTTCCCAAGAAGAAGGAGGAGCAGTGTCGCAATCAGCCGTTATAAGAGCCTACAACACCAACATCCCGAAGCCTGACGGTATGTAGAAGCACGCCAGCAGGGAGTCTCGAAAGTACTTATG
Organism: Diabrotica undecimpunctata; assembly: GCF_040954645.1. Lineage (NCBI taxonomy): Eukaryota > Metazoa > Arthropoda > Insecta > Coleoptera > Chrysomelidae > Diabrotica > Diabrotica undecimpunctata. Next base: position 42,948,592 of record NC_092810.1, on the reverse strand, counting down.
TTCCTTTCGGATCAAAATGTAAAACTGACAGATAAAACAGAAAATTTTATTGCTCGGTACAACCCGATCTACTGCGTCTCGCTGTCAACGTGATACGCAGAAGATTCGGTTGTTTCGGATTATTTTTTTACGAAAATTCTAACAAAGTTATATAAAATGCATAATGTGTGTTTTAAAGGTAAAATTTTGAACGTTAGAGTAGCTTGAATTGGTTTTTTTATAGTACCAACGGAAGAGGTGAGTGGCAGAAGAAGCTGTTTCATTTGATATATTTTGAGATGTTGAGGTCCAAACTAAATTTACTCGATATATGCCTCTAGTGATTATTTTAGAGGACAAGGCCATACAGTATCTTAAACTGTAAACGAGTGTCCATATAGTTTCTTCTTTCGTTCACTTCTTCAATGTTTGTGTATAATTTTTGCACATATAGGAACCTTATTACTACTTGTTATGTTACGGTATTTTCGTAAAAATTTACAACTATTTTTAGACAGTAACTCTTCTAGAGTTATAGTCACTACTTTGTATTGATATAGAAGTTATATTTTGACACGTTTAAAAATCTGTTGATGAAAATATGTGTATATACTTACAGTAGAATAAATAATTGATCACCTAACCTAACATAATCTCTAACTTTCTGTGAAATGCAACCTGGAACCACAAGCACGTTACGTCACTGAAATGCGTCGTTGATGGTCAGTTTTATGATATAACATCAAAGATTTGAGTTGCTACGATACTGGGGAACTAAATGAACAAAGAAAACAAAAATACTAAACAACACCTTCGCAGGAAATCGAAGATTGGACGTGACATGTGGTCGATAAGTGACAAAATAGAATTTAGATTATTCAGTCAACAGATTTTTAACAGTACTTACAAGAACTGAAATTGCTTTGGTTGGTGATTATTCTTTCTAGATTTAGGAAACTTTACCAACGAATCTAGTGTCTTTATGAGAGTAACGATGCAGATTATACATATCACAAATCTGTGGTACGTTTTTTACTTACATTTTCTGGCATTTGCTTATTTGCTTTTCGAATAATATAACATGTGTTATATATTTCTTTTTAGATCTTGTTTTATATGATTGTGTTTAGATGTAGAACCACCGCATCAGTTTTTACTACAACTTTTGTATTTTTACGACCAAAGGAAGTGAAATGCTGAACTGAAACAATTTTACAGTTAAATTAAAGAAGAAAATGAAAGAGGAGTATCTAAAGGTGCTGTATAAGAACGATGGCATTTATTTTTAGTACTTTTTGGACTTATTCCTGTTTAATACTGTTTTCATATAACGATTTTATTAGTTCAATTTCAAATCTTAAAAGTTTTGTATAATTGTTAAAAATTATGCTGGTTTGTGTAATTTTGTTTGGATGTAGTGCCGTCGCATCAGTTTTTGTTATCAATACGCTGTTTTACGACCAAGATTAAGTGAAATAGTGAACTGAAACAATTGTACAACTGGATCAAAAAGATTAATAACACTTCACTACTATTACATTTTGACACGAATACGTCGTGAATTGTTGTCACCAACCAAGTAATTTCAGCAATATTTTTTATATTGTCCATTGTAACGAAATTATGTTGATCTACTTATTTAATAAGTCTAAAAGTGTAAATATTAATTTTAAAAGTTATGTTTTATGTAAACCATCCATTGTTAAGTTTGAATTTTTTTAATTTTAGTATTAGATCATGTAACTTTTATATAATTGTTGATGCAGATGTTGGAATTTATGTTTATAGTTTATTTTTTATTAAAGAGGAAGATTTTCTGGAATTTGTAAAATAAATTGTGATCATTTTTATTTTAATTATTGTTGTTCCAAGCTATCTAATGATTTTTCAGATAAAAACAACTTTGCTTACAGTAAATATTGGCGTCCCACGTGGGGCACACATAAAAAAACAGCTGACACCAGATTGAGTATGAATATATCCTTCGTGAAAATCTCCTAACTCAAAACTATGTAGTAAGCGTCATAAAGTATTAGAGGTTTAAAGAAGATACTCCAAACTACAAGTATTTGTGAATGAGTATTGAGACTTTTACGGATCCAGCTACTTAAAAAACTATTCTAGATAAATATTCGTATTCAAATATACTTGTAGTCATAAGGAAGCCCCACAGAGTGTGCTGTCACACCATTGTTTATTGTAAGTGATATCTCTCTCAAGACTTCTTATTTGACATTAAAGCTGAAATAAATGCTTTTTACTAAATATATTAAAACACTTCTTGTCCTTTAATTTATTTTTAATAAACTATTTGGTAATTAAACACCTAGCATAGATTATTTTATCGATTCCAGAACTTTCTTTCCAGTTATTATAACTCGGTGTGTCAAATAACTACAGTCACTCGTTTTAGACTTACAATAGATAAAAATCACTTAAATTAACGTGCCTTTTCGTATTTAGTTCTGTAGTTTAGCTGCTCCATAGGGCGACACAATTGTTTAGTTGAATAGTCGCCAGAGTGAACTTCAAAACTATTTTCTTAATCCTGCATTCTAAACTCACCGACTAAATTTATACATGTTTAAATTTTGTGGAAATTTTATGTTGGTTATGACCTGTTTGTGGTCCAGATTTAGCCTCATGTGATTATTTTTGGGCAAAGCTACAAAGATGACTAAGAAAGTTGATATTTTTGTTATGTTTTACGACTATCTTTGGACGAATCTTCAGAGTTGTTTAAATATTGAAGATTATTACTAAACATAAATTCATGAAATTTTAAACATGTACGATGAGTAATTACAAATTATCCAGCATTTACTTACACCGTTATACTTAAGTGTTCAAAAAAAGTGATAGAAGCTTTTTTTGAAACAATAAATACTTGTTTTCTTCATGTTACTAATTCTTGTTAAATTTTGTTTGTATTTGGTGCTTGATGTGAAGCTTAAAAATAAATCATATTATGACGACTAATGCTTAGAATGTGTCTCTGATAACATTTTGATTTATAATTTAAATTTAATCTTACAGGAATGATTTTTTGGTAACGGTTCAGTCGAAATTCGGTTTTTAATAAAAACTTATCATTTGTTACATGAATATTGTCAATATAAAATGTACGAAAGAAATAATAAATATAAAAATAAAGTACTTGAAGGTTTTTAATACAACTGTCAAAAATCACGTTATTTCTCCGATCTTGTCTGGACGCAGAAACGTCGCATAAGATTTTATTAATTACGTTGATTCTACGATTAAAATCAAGTAAAATAACGATTTTACAATTGAATCAAAGAACAAAATGAATCAAAATCACTGAAAAAGGACGATGGTAGTTATTTTTAGTGCTTTTTGGACATATTTCTGTTTAAATCTTGTTTCCCTAACTATTTGTACAATGCAGATTCAAATCTTAAATATTTTTATACAATTGTCCAAAATTATAGTCGTTTCGATGACTGTGTTTGAGTGCAGGGCTGTCGCATCATTTTTTCACTACAACCTCTTTACTTTTATGACCAAGATGATGTGGAATGGTCAATTTAAACAATTTTACAATTGAATCAAAGGAGAAAATGAATCAGGATCACTTGTAAAAGGACGATGGTAGTTATTTTTAGTACTTTTTAGACATATTTGTGTTTAAATCTAGTTTTCATATAATTATTTGTATAATGCAGGTTCAAATCTTAAAGAAAGGTTTTTATAGAATTGGCCAGTCTCATCATTTTTTACTATATTTTCAGGATCAGTATAAACTGCATCATGACGTTGGTATTTATTTTTAGTACTTTTTGGAAATATTTCTGTTCAAATCTTGTTGTCATATAACCATCTGTATAATTCAGCTTTAAATCTTAAAAGTGTTAATCCAATTATTCAAAATTATGATGCTTTATATGATTGTGTTTGGATGGAGGGTCGTCGCATTAGTTTTTTGTACAACTATGTTGTTTTTACAACCAAGATGAAGTGAAATGATGAACAAAAACCGAAACCGTTTTACGATTAATTCAAAGAATCAAATGAAACAGTGGTTGACGATGTCATTTGTGTTGAGTACTTTTTGATGCTTGAAGATGACTTCACAAATAAAGTCGAAACCTCAACATAGCTACGTTCATATTAAAACTAAAAGTTTTTCCACATTTCTATGTAAAAGATCACTCATGTTATTGCCAACAACAGCGTGTATGAAAGTCACATTTACAAATTTACAAGCTATGTTGACAATTTAATTTTTTTTAGTCTAAAAACACTAAATTTATGGAATCTCCAGAGGTGAAGAAAGTTTTTGTTCTTCAAATATATATAGTTAAAATGATGTTCGGCTTTTTGGAGAGAAAAATACTTGTTGAACGTCTAAAAATTATACAGTTAATGACACCCAAAAAACTTCATCCAACTAAAATCCATCGAGCCTTGCCATTTTGTTATTTTAGCGGGCGAAGTAAGTCCCCCATCTTGGGGGACTTACTTCGAAGTTAGTGGTTTAGTGTGGTAATAATGCGATCCAAACTTCAACCAGAAATTTTTCAAACGCACTAGTATAATATTTATAGTGGATCTACGGCGTTTCAGCAGGTGAATCCAGATATTTAATCGGTCATTTATGATGGCAAATTAAAGAAGTTAGGTGATTCATTGATTTAATAGAATACTTTTCGCTTTTATTATTTTTTAAATGCTTCTTTAGTTCTCTGCAAAAAATAATGGTGTAAAAAACAACAATGGTGCAATTCATACTTACAAAGAATTTGTAGGTTTCGTTACATTTTATAAAAACTGTATGGTTATTTAACATTAAAAAGAAACTTCTTAACGAGAAACAAAAAACTGAAATAGAGCACCATTGTCATTAATTTAACTGTCTGGTGATTTAAATTTAACAGACTGCTTCATTTGGCTATGATGTTTGAGATCTTACATAGACAAAACGAAACTATTCACATTCGGAAATTTTCTGTTGGTGTCCCAGAACATCTTGTAGTGTAAGTCAATATTTATTCATACGTGAAAGGTCCATAAGGGTTTTTAGAGAGTTACGCGATTGTCAAGGGCATTAAAGATCGATATTATAGAACCATTTGGAACCATAGAACATGTTTCAGGTGCCCCATCTGCATTCGTTCATGTAACTCAAAATTCTCAAGCTGTTATAATCAGTTTCGCCCGCAGACCACTATCTGTCAATAAATCTAAACAGCTAGATGAACAATTCATTAGGGTCATTGTAAAAGAGTTCCAACTATTCAGAGATGTAGAAGACCCTGAAATTAAAAAAAGTTATACAGATGCTAAAGCCTAATTGTAACATGGCAGACAGAAAAACAATATCGAATAGCTTAATACCATGAATTTATAACAATATAAAAGAAGTTGTTTTGAAAAACTAACCGAAATTGATGCGGTATGTCTAACTACAGATGGGTGGATTTCAATCAATAATCAAAGTTTTATTGGAATTACCGTCCACTTTATTGATAGAGATAATGTCAAGCAAATATTTAAATCTGATCTTTTGGGCTGCACTCCATTTGATGAACCATATACAGCTAAAAACTTATTCAGATCAACTAAAAATTCTGGAAAATGAATGGAGCCTTTCTAGTAAAATACCTTGTGACATATCGGACAACACTACTAATAATATAACTGCAGCAATAAAGGCTAGGTCTTGGACACTTTTTCCATGTTTCGCACATACCCTCAATTTGGTCCTTCAATCTGAGCTAATGAAAAGGACAAGTTAACAAGGTTAAGGCCATCGTGTAATTTTTTAAAAAGAGTTCCAGTGCTTTAGCTAAACTAAGAGGTATGCAAACACAGATGGGGCTGTCTGAACTAAAATTAAAACAAGATGTCGTAACAAGATGGAACTCTACGTATATGCTCTTAAAAATAATATTGGTTAAACCAGCTGTTAGGTGCTTATTAGCTGTTGATGAGCCCCATCTTTATACACTATCTCCATCTGATTGGAATATTTTAGAAAAAAACAGTTGAGGTTTTGATACTATTCTACGAAATTACTGTGGAAATTAGGCGAAAACCACCGATCTATATCTAAACTTATTTTGTTTGTCAAATCTATGAGTAACCATTTACGAAAATGTATAAACGTGCAAAAACCCACTAGAAATAAACAACCAGAAAAGCTGCAGGCCCAGATAAACCGGAGGTTTAAAGACTTAAATCCAATCAATTAACAAGCGAAGCTACATTTCTTTATCCGCGGTTCAAAAACTATGGATTTTCTTCTGAATATCAATATGAAAATACTTTAAAAAGTATAAAGTTTAAAATAACATATTTTCTGAAAGAAGAGTCTGAATCAAAGACATATTTGGGAGGATTTCGATAGAACAGTCCAGATTGTCCTAACTGTGGCAAATCCTATGGCTGCTATTATTATAGAGGTAGAGAAATATATTAAGGAACCTCTTATTAGGTGAACAGATAGAAGATCCACTACATTGGTGGGAGGAAAGAAAACAAATATATCCTCGCCTTTGTAAGCTAATGCGGAGAAGATTATGTGTTGTAGCAACATCTGTTACCTGTGAGCGAATATTTTCAAAAGCTGGACAACTTATCTACGAGAAACGAAGTCGACTTAACCACATGGCATATATCGGTCTTCACCGCAAGTGAGGAACGACCGAGGACCGAAAGTTATGAGAGATCGGTTGTGGGAATTTGTTTTGGTTCGGTCGGCAGTTGATCAATCAATTTTTGTCACCTCAGAATGCAACTAGTGGGATTCGGTCGTTCAATACTTTAAAGTGATTGAATTAAAACGAACGAATCAATCGCGATTGATACAACACTATTTGCCATCATAAAATGACCTATTAAACCTCTCTGAACACCTACTGAATACATTTGAGTTTGAATGTACATATATTTATATATACATACAAAAACCTTTAAACCTTATGGTTTTCCACTACACTTTCGGTAATTGAACGTACATAATTAATCTTAGAACTAAAGTCACTGTCTGAAGTATTCTTGTAAAGAATTTTGAATCTGTTATCGATCGACACCAAATGGTAAATGTATTACGAATATTTTGTTTTTTTTTTCTATCTAATATGAACACTGTTTTTAACAAAACTCATTATTGATTTTGATATATATTGATAAACTGGATATTTAAATAAATGTTGTAAAATAACAGTCTTTTATTTAATTCCTTTTCACAGTGGTGTCTATTTTCGTCATCCAAATTAGATGGCGCCACGTAGCGATAACACTGTTGATAAGTCTGCTTAAGTATCTATCTGATGCGCTCTCAATAAACATGTTATGTCTTAGTGTGAGCAAGGGCAGATTTGTAGAAAGTGAAGACATGCATTTTGTGGTGCGTAATGTAATAATTTATTATTGAAATTGTAAATAATCTAATAAACCCCTCTAATAAATTGTCACCACTCTAATAGATGCTGTCACCATTGTAGAAGACGTCTGTCTCAATATCCTTATCAATGCATCTACAATTCTTAGGGGATACTTATCCCTGCGAGCGGGGCAAGGCTTACTGGTTCCACTAGTCTGGACTGACTGGTTCCGCCCTAGCGGATTTACAAGAGGGTAGGGAGATTTTGGGAGGAAGGGGATTAAGGACTTCTCGGTCTCAGGTCCTGCAAAGAGTGAGAGGCTATGGGCTTACGTTAGAAGCCGGAGCACTGCATAAGCGGAAATGTGTATCTCTTCTAGTCTCTACCTGTAACGGCCGGGAATAACAAAAAAACAAATTTCGAGTTTACAATGTATTAAATAGACATGAAATAGACTGTACACTACAAAATATCAGTTATGACCAATAATGTTTCGATCAGGCGCGAAGGGAGACGAGAAGAGACAAAGCAAGGAATTAAAGGGCGGACAATTCCGTATCATTAGATATACCTTGGGTTAGTATATAGATCATAGTTACCTTCGCGTATTTAGGCTCTAGCTAATGAATACGCCTCCAGTCCTACAGGGATTCGAGATCCGTCAGTTTTTTAAGAAGTCAAAACGGCGCGCCATCGCGAATTTTCGAATCTCCAGATACCGGCACTTCTACGTCACACTGTCCCGTCGAGTTACAACAGCGCGCCCGATCGCCGCGCCTCTCGCGTGTCCCACTCTCGGGCGCCGCGCTCTTACTGCCGCTGGCCCGCTTCGTTCCGTTTTTATCTATTGCCAACTCGTACCTTAGATTCTTTTGTCACGTCCGAAGTGGAGATTTGTTTCCACGTTTTCGCTGATTATTCCATCTATTCCATGTGTTAAACTGGATCACGCTATGTAAAACTTCTTAGTCAGCTCAATTCTTATCACTTGTCTAACAATTCGTACCTTGTATTAATTTCCAACAAGGTCTAAGTGTCGTAATTTTTTAAACATTCAGGCTTGTGTTAAACTGGGTCAATTGTTTTGTTTTTAGTTTGAAATGTATACGTTAAACTGTGTCGAATTTATTCTTTATTAATTTGGAATATATAATAATTACTTAAATAATTATTACTCTTTACTAGGCTAATTATCCCTTAATTTTTCCTTCTTTACTTCCTTGCTATGTTTAAATTACAGTAATATCCTGCCCTCTATAAAACAAATGACAGAAATTACGTTTTGACTCAGAGTTACACCTAAACATCACGCATTTCGTTTGAGCTACCCTTGTTCTTGTACATTCGAATGTTATTCAGTCCCTTCTCCTACGTAAAGATGTGAGAAAACGTTTTGAGTATAAAATTCTAAAAAGAATTAATGAATAAGTAAAAGTGCAAGGATTGAGGCGCACTCAATATCAATGTGAGTTGTATGATATTTACGTCGTAAATATAATCAAGCAAGGAGAAAAAGCAGCAATCAATAAAGCTTTTGATCGAAGAGAATCGGTGGGACGACGAACCAGAGGAAGACAGAAGCAATTTACAGGTTGATAATAAATTCATTCGAAGAAAAAGATGGAGAAAAACTGACCGAAACAATGTAGAATGAAAGATTGTTTTTAAGAAAGCCTTGGCTCATAACGAGTTGTATCATTATTGATGATTAATGAAACATCAAACGATGTTTCATATAATGAATAAATAAGAGAAGAAAATTTTTATAGTCGTGAATGAAACATCAAACTAGATTAGAACCGCTGAAAGACTTTGGTACAGCGACACGAAAAGCAAGGCGGCACTACGGCAATATATTTCTCGGTGACAGAACTTAAATAACAGACGTGATGTGAAAAGAATATTTTAGTGGTTTATTGAGTATAAGGGGTTCACCCAATACTGAAAATAGAACGTACCAGAGAGCAGAAGAACAGTTAGGAACTCCATCACTAACCGACATTAAAAAAGCAATCTAACAGTTAAAAAACAGCAAAATACCAGAGAGTGTTAACATAAAACTCATAAAGCATGGTGGAGAGTAGTTACATAAAGCAATACAATCATAGGTGAAAAAGATATGGGAAACAGAAACATTGCCGAAGGAGTGGAACGAAGGTATAATTATCTCAATCCATAAAAATGTGACAAATCAGTGTGCAGGAACTATAGAGGTAAAACGCTACTAAATATACCAAACAAGGTATAAAGTATTATACTGAAAAGGTGAATAACTCCCTAAGCAGAAGAGAATATCTGGGACTATCACGGTGGTTTTCGATCGGGAAGATTAACAATAGATCAGATTTTTTTTATGGGGCAACTGCTGGTGTCACAAATATGGTGTCTGTCAATGTTAAACACATTCACCTTCCTGAGGAACGCCACTTAATATGCTCCTGGTAACGATGTACTTTTGAAATGTGCCATATTTGTTATATGGTTGATAAATATAGTAATAAAGCCAACATTACTGAAATATACCTTCAAAATTAAATGCTTACTTGGTAAGTACTTGTACATAGCTGATCTATAGTCACGAACATTCTTAAAAACTACAAATAATGATATTAGATCGGATATCAAATTAGTACACTCATTAGAATTCGAATCACCTTGCCAGGTAATTCAGTGATTCTTAAAAGAGAAACAAAAAGTGACTAAATTCTCAAACAAATTATGGATTTCTACTAAACTATTATGTCATGGAATAATATAAATCAGGACCAGGAAGCTAAAACAATTTTCAAGATAAAAAAAAAATCTATTTTGTAATAATGGTGTTTTGTTTTATAATAAAAAAATAATTATTCCAAGGTCGTTAAGAAAATTAATCATGACCAAAATCCATAACAGTGCTAATCTTGATATTGAGAAATCTTAGACGAGGTGTCACCTCGGGGGAACTAATAAGGGTCTATCCACCTTCCGATATCCCCGGGTGCTCTGTAGAGAGCTTTGGAGTAAACGTCGAGAGCTCCTCTACTTAAGTCCATTTTCGGGTTATGGACTTGAAAAATATTTATCTTCGGTGTCTTGCCTTGAAAAAGGCAAGATATTTCTTACATGACAATTTCTTCGTCGAAATAAAAACACCAAGTTAAGTTGAAACAATTCTCAGCCACAGAGTATGAAAAATAAATGCAGGAAGCAGAGCCCCGAGTGCAATAAGCTCTCGGAGAGCCCGTGAGGGACTGACCTGGATGACCTGAAAATCGTGAATATTTATATGCGCTGTTCGAGCGATAAATAGGGATTTCCAGGTCAAGAGCCAATGGGAAAATTCGAGGCGGGGCGATGCGCATCGAAATGCGCACTAGTCCACAGACTATGGCAGTCGATGACAGTATGGACTCTATTATTATTAGCCAGGTTTAAGTTCTGATGTAATATATTTTGTTGAAAACTGTAAAATATTCCTAAAATATCTAATGCCACATCAGAAAGAAACTCTCATTCAGGTGCTGATATTTAAAATGGTGAGGGTTCTAATTAACTAGTAGTGGTTGATTACTTCAGTCTGGTTATACCTGATAAAATTAGAATAAAAAATTCACAAGAAATAATTAAAAAACTAAAAGGTTACGTTTTCTACACATGGAACCCCAACTATTTTTCAGATAATATCCCATTTGATAGCAGTGAATTCAGGCAATTCGCCCAAAAGTGGAATTTCAACCTGATCACATCCAGTCCAAAATATTCACAGTCTACCGGACTAGTAGAGAGAGCAGGAGATTTGTAAAAATATACTTTTAAAATGTAATGACTGGTGAGGACATTATACAATACATTAATGGAATACAGAACAACTCCTTTAACAATAATTTATTTAACACCATCTGAGCTTCTCAACAACCGGGTTATTAGGACAACTATTCCAGTATCTCAACAACTTCTATCTAAAAAAGCCCATAGTTAAACTAAATAGATTAAGAGGACGTAGGAGTAGAAGTGCCAAGTATTACAATAAACATTCTCTGGTTAAAAGTGATTTTAAAGTAGGTGAAAGCATAATGTTAAGAAAAGATAAAATATGAGTACCAGGTGAAATAATTAGTATTACTGATAACCCAAGGTCATATTGGATAAAAGATAATTTTGGCAATATTTATAGAAGAAATTCATCTTTTATTAGATCTTGTCTTCACAAGTATGTTCAGAACACATCCTATAACATGAATTTTGATGAAACTGATGTGCCAAGTTCTGATAATATTTCAAACATTCCTTCAACTACTAATGCACCTGTACAAATTAATAATACTACTAAACCTAATAACATTGTAAGACGCTCTGGTGGAACTGTAAAAAGACCTTCCAGGTTTAGAGAATCTATTTGTTAAAACAGGTAAAGGGGGGGGGATTTCACAAATAAGCATGTGAAGTGGGATTCACATATCCGAAGATCAAACCGGCCACACTCTGTAATGGAGTGGTACCTATCTGACCCCTAAGCTATAACCAACCACCCCTTTCCATCGCAGGACATAACGAATGGGGAGGCTTTGTACTGAAAGTTACTTTGGATGCTCTGGGTAATGGGACATCCTTTGTTTTAGTTGATGTTAGTTTCTGGTTAAGCCACCTGATTTTAGGGGTAGCTAGAAGAGCTTTTCTCCCTATGAATGAATTTTTACAGTTTGATTTGATGATGACAATGAGTTTGGACTTGTCTTCTGTCCCAAAATGTGTATTCCGGACAGCGAGTCACCGACCTAAGTCGTTGATTAACCGACCGGATTGTGTGTACTCGGTCACTCAGCCGCTGAATTGGCAAAATAATTTTTGTTCTCCTCGACGACTGAGCTCCCAAAAGGTTTGAGCCTCTCAATGAGGTTCCCATTGAGCCCACGTTTGTCGGTATATGACCTTGATGCTCAAGTTTCGCGAGCTTGGTCCTTTTGACCTACCTGAAGGGTATTAGGTGCCTGAAGGGCCCTTTACCTGAGCTGCTGATCAGTATTCACTCTACTTTTATTGTATTGGCGCTGCATAACTTCTGTAACAGAAGGTAATTAGTATTAAAAATAAAAATAACTAAATGAAATAAAATATAAGGATAGGGTATTTTGTGGGTCTTCAGTTACTGCGTACATTCGACTTCTGCATGGCTCTCATTTTTTCACTGTTCTCCTGGGTCTTCTGTATATCCAGCTAGCTGCTGTCTGGGCCGCCTATGAATTGTCCTTTGGGTTTCGTCATAGTCTGCCAACTCTCTTAATAGTCTACTAGGATGGTTCCTGAGATCGTTGAAAATTACTTGTTCTTTTTCGTCCATAGTTTTTAGGATGCTCTTTCGTTCTGAGTCCCTAAATACGTACCTTAACGGAACGTACTTAGGCATATTCGGAGCCTCTCTGATCATATGGTTCTGGACTATTTGTATTTTGTTTCTGTTGGATTTGCAAGTGTGTCTCCATGCGGCCGTGGCGTATGTTAGTGTTGGTAAAATTATTCAGTTAGCCATCCTAATCTTTGTTTTAAATCTCAGTTTACACTTTCGACCTATTAACGATCAGAGCTGACTTCCAATTATTTTAGCCTTCTGGACCATTCTTCTGGAACAGGGATAGCATCCCGTTTGGACCACCTCTTCTTATTTTGTATATGATGGCCTGTGTGTTTTGTTAGGGTTGACAGCTAACTTCCACTGTATACACCAATCTTGTAGTTCGTTAAGTGCCCCTTGTATTCTAGACACATAGTGTCTTGTTGCTAGATCTGGGTTCGGCTCTGCTGTGTATATGGTGTATACATATGCCGACAACACCGCTCCCTGTGGCAGACCAGTCTCCATGGCTCCAGCTTCGGACAGGGTTGGCCTTATTCGAACTCTTAACCTCCTGTCGGCTAGGTATGACGAGAGAAGGCTTGTCATCCCCTGACTATAACCATATTGGTCCATTTTATACAACAGGCCTTCGTGCCAGACTATGTCGAATGCTTTACTGACATCTAGAATGACGGCTGCTGTATATCTTTTCATTGAACCCTTTGGTGATATATTCTGCTAGACGCAGTACTTGAAGTTCACATGAGTATTTAGATCTGAATCCGAACTGTGCTTCAGGTATTGTTCCGATTTCTTTTGATTCTTCTTTTAGCCTAGCTACTATGACCCGCTCTGCAATTTTGCTTATTGCTGGTAATAAGCTTGGCCTATAATTCTGTGGAAATGTGCCATTTTTCTCTGGTTTTTTGATCAATATTACCTGAGCTTGCTGCCATCTGCCAGGAAAACATCTTAATCTTAGTATGTGGTTAATTAAATTTGGTATGTATACTATTGCTTTTGCTTCTTCTCTTCAGAGCTCTATTCGTAATATGGTCCGGGTCCTGAAGCTTTTTTGGCGTTAGTACGCTTGATCAACTGTCTGACCTATTCAGGATAGGTGTGGCTAATATCTATGTTGCCCCTTCTTCTGTGGAGATCTCCATAAGGATAATAGTTTTTCCTACATCCTCTTTCTAGCGTGTTTTTCATAACTTCCACTTTGTCTTCTTCTGCGTACATAATACCATTTTCTCCACGTTAGGGTGGAATTGGTTTTTACCAACCAAATATTATCAATGAGATAAAGGACCAGAGGATCAGGTGGACAGGACATGTACATAGATCCAATGAAGAACGTCTCATCAAACAGGTATGAGAGGAAAATCCGATAGGCACAAGACCCATGGGCAGACCTAGACTCAAAGATGGAGGAATAACATTATAAATTCAAGCTATGAGAAGAAATTATTGATCGAAGTAGGTGGAGGCAAGTCGTACACCCAGCGAAGACCCACGCAGGATGTGAAGCTACAGAGAGAGACAGGGAGATCTTAAATGATCAGAAGGTGCTAAGAATACCCATGGCAATAAAAACAAAAGTAACACAAATTTTTTGTGAAAAACCAATGATAATTGACATAGGAATGTTTAAGTATGTATATGCCGAATAAGTTACACAGTCATCATCATCATTATCAACCAGCTTTATGCGTCCAAAGTTAAACATAGACCTCTCCTAAATTCTTCCAGTTCTGTCGGACTTGAGCTTCTTGCAGTCAATTCTCAGCGATTCTTTTGATTTCAGTTACACAATGATAATGAAAGCAACTTTTGTTGCTTTCATTATGTCCTCGTAGACACATCGTCTCAGGACCAGTAACTTCACGTGGAGTCATACGTCGCCATGTTACCAAATCCACTGGTAGCTTTAACATCACAATATTTACCACCATATAATGTAAACTAAATTTAAAAAACAACTTTTAACGGGTTTTTAACCACATATTTAGTGGTTCAATACATGTATACCCACCTAGTGCACTGATGATGGAACATGGATTCCGAAAACGTTTTGTGATATAGCCCGATTAGGTCTTTTAAATTATATACCTTTTAGAAAGGGTTTTTAATAATTTTTTTTTTTTACAATTTTTGATATATTATGAACCAACGAGAATATGTTACTCCAGCAATTCTGCTTCATCATCTTCTTTATGTTGGTCAGGCTGAAGGGATTCATAATAATGATGATATAGGGGCGGTATATATGGCAATAAAGTTTTTATGTTATCTATTTTTTTTTCGAAATTTTGACAGGCTCTTTGTATTTAAGTATTAACGAATCGAGCTTTAGCAATGTCGGTCTGTCTTTTTTTAATAAATTAACTTTCTGGTATGTACCATTAACAGCGTACTTAACAAAACAAGCATTGGGAGTATTAATGTTGAACATAAATGAAAACACCCCTGAAAAGTCAAGTTTGTTACCGTCGTCAGTTTTGGTCGCTCTTTTGGCATTCTGTTGTAGTATACTGATGCGTTTAGTCATTTTGTTCCATTATTGTGACCACAAAAGGATTTTTTTTATTCGATTTTTTAATAATATCATACCAGAATATATTAATGGAGCATATTTTCGATGGTGTTTTTCTATGAGAGCAAAGTCTTGATCTGATGGTAAGTGCGTGTGGCCGCTAACCAGGAAGTGGTGGGTAATTTTTTTAAATTTCCTTTCTTTAACCATTTGCAACCACAAGGCCATTAACGTCCAGTTTTTATTTTGTTCCGGACAGTTGTCAGTGAACAACATTAGTTCATCAATGCATGACTTATTAGATAAAAACTTTAAAACAGCACTTTCAATTTCATCACTACTTCTTTTAGCTGTGTCTTCTGTCCATACAAACATGTGCCCCGAACCACAGTCATGTATACCAACATTATATAGCCATACTTTTCTGCAGTAAAAAGCTACTCCTGTAGTCAGTTTCGGTACTGGCAGGACCTGTTATAAATCAAATGTTACAACTAATTTTTTATCATTGGTTTTTGCATCAGCAGTTTCCGTTTTTAGCAAGTCCTGCATTGCTTTTGCCCGTGCTTTGTGAACAATTAAATTTGTCGCCAAAGAAGCTGTTAATTCGTCATTACTCTCAACTTTTGCTGCTTCTATTTTAATCAGCGTTTCGTCACATATCTTGCAGGTGTCGGATTTTGGCAACATAAAACCTATATTAAAATCGATACAAAAGATTTTCCTATATGTCGATGCAGAAACAGATGGTACACCCTTACGTTCACACCATGGAACATAAAACTCTTCATATAAACGAGTTATTGACATATCACTACTTAAATAAGTCTTTCCCAGATTATCAGATCAACTATAGTGACTCTGATACTTAAGAATAAGGTTAATATGGTCTTTAACATACTGAATAGCTGCTTCGCATATTCTGTTTGGTTTATTATTATGTTTTCCACGACCATCCATTTTGGGCACAGGAGTACCTGACGATAATTGCGATACAATAAATTACTATTTAAATGAGAATAAGCCACAATTAAAGGTTAAAATACGTTTATTGACGTTTCAATTTCCACTTCGGAAATCGTTCTCAAAATACAAACATTAGTAAATTAAACAAATTTTGTTTTTTGTTACTTAGTGAAAAATTCTTCTAATAATTTAGTTTTATCTGACTCATCTATATTGACAATTCAGACATACATTATACATTTTAAAGTAGACGACTTTAAAATGATATTGCCAATATTGTTGAGTTGCGTTCCTGGGACGACTTTACTTATAAGATAGTTCATTAGATTACATGAAATCAACTTTAACTTGAGAATATCCGTCAGAAAAGATCATAACTTGTAATTCGTCTTTAAAAAGACAAATACATGCCATGATGACAGTAAAATTCTCCTGTTAGTGATTCCATAGTAAATTATGAGAGAAAAACCAGGAAAAAACCTCATAATACTATCCCGACATGGTAAGTATTTGATCGTGCATTTAGTTTACCTTCAATAAACACCAAATTCCGATTTTTTATGTTTGTTATTTAAAAAACATAAATGATGTATTCTCTATATGTTACTGACTTACCAATACTGGTAAGTACCTTTTAATAACTTCGTCTTTCAATATGGGTAACCAGATCCTACTACATTCTGCCGAGGAATTCGCGACACAATTGGTCTCATTTAGCATAATTAGAGCTGCTTCTTTGATTTTTCTCTTTTTACCATCCGTTTCTTTTAGGACTATATTTGAATCATTCCATTGAACCCTATGTTCATTATCCCATGCGTGTTTATATATTTGAGATTTATCAAATTCTCTATTTTTAATATAGGATTGATCTTCACTTATTCTAACATTTAATGGTCTTGATGTTTCACCTAAATAAAACTGATCGCATTCACAAGGTATTTTATAAATGCAATTCTTTATCCTTTCTTGTTCATTATTAGGTTTGGTTTTGGACAAAATAGATCTCAACGTGTTTGTTGTTTTGAATGTTGTTGAAATGTTGAATTTATTTCCTATCCTTTTAAGCTTTTCCGATAATCCTTTTATGTATGGTATTTTTATTTTCCTCCTATTATTCCTTGTATATGCTGTAGGATCTCGTTCTAAGTTGTTTTGTTCTATTCGATGGATTGTTGAAAATTCCTTATTAATAAACGATAAAGGATAATCATTTTTTAATAAAACAGATGTTAACAAATGTTTTTCCTCCAAGAATGAATTTTCGTTAGAAGAAGCGATACAATATTATTTATTCTACCTCTAGATCGGTGAAGACCATGAACGGACATAAATTCGGATTTACATATTTTGATTGTTTCTGCATTGACAGTGACATAGTATTCCACACTGGATTTTCTTCCAGATACTGCCCTTTTAGTTTTTTTCGGAGAATGTCGTATTTTATTTTTATTACAAATTTTAATGCATCCAAATAGGTATGAATTTTGAATATCAAAGGACCCAAGATTCCAGAATTGTGTAAAAATAATTTCTCGATTTTCGTTAAGTTTTGTTGCACATTGCCTTGAACAAAGGCTAGGTAGTCCAATTTCTCGAGCTCCCATCACTTTGTACTTTCACTATAATATTCCTGTCCCTTATTACGTTTTACTTTTCTTTCGTTTCTTTTGTATTCAGATGATTTTCGTTTTCGCCAACGAAATGATTTTTTGCATTTTCGCCTATTACGTTTTCTAGATTATTGCCGTTGGAAATGTTCTCACTCGAAACATTTTCCGAATCATCCTGAAAAAAAAAGATTATTTTCAATATGCTATATAATGACAAGCCACACTAAATTCGACACGATAAGGTTAACAAAGAAAAATTTACTACAAACATATGTAAAAATCATAATAATAAATTATTACAATAATGGTTGTTGCCATTTTTATTATTTTTACAAACTCTCACAATAAAAACGGAAAATGTTGTCGTAAAATAGTTATTAAAATATTTAAAAGGTAGAATATGATAAGCCACACTTAAAAAAAATATGATTACCGTTGAATCTGGATCATAATTTGGATCCTGATCACTATCATCTAATTGTGGATCACTATTTCCATCATTATTGCTATTTGTGCTAGGTAGTTGCTCCATATTTTCAGCAAAAACACCGTTTTTATCGTCACAGGTTGTCAAGGGCGAGTAGGCGGCGGCCATATTAGAAAGTGGCTTGTCACTATCTGCATAAAATATTTCACACTGTGCAATATAATGATACGGTTCATGTACTGCCATCTGTGATTTGATTGCGGAACTACTTACCATGTGGCTTAGCATTATATTTCTAAACAGATTACTGCAAATATCCAAAAAATGAACAAATGTGGCTTGTCATTATGTAGCAATAAGCCCTTCATTTGTTGGTAATAAATGTTGTTACACTCTTT
Source organism: Diabrotica undecimpunctata (assembly GCF_040954645.1). NCBI lineage: Eukaryota > Metazoa > Arthropoda > Insecta > Coleoptera > Chrysomelidae > Diabrotica > Diabrotica undecimpunctata. The sequence continues at coordinate 42,930,010 of NC_092810.1, read as the reverse complement.
TATAATCACTTTATTTAAAACAGCAAACAATATTACCATGGAATAGTTCCATGGTATGGAATTAATCTCTCGGAATGAACTACCTTCGGCTTACTTCTTGCTGAAAACTGGATGCGATAGATTAGATGTTTATTTTCTGCATGACAGTGTACGGGCCCTCCCAGTTTTACTGAAGTTTCGGACAAAGTCCTTTCTTAAGATTGGGATTATATAATCATACTGGATCACCTCTTTCGAAAGTTGTCTCGGTAGCACGCATGTCGAGCCTGTCCTTGATTCAAACTTTTATGAACAAATTTGTAGACTTTTTTCAATTTTTCTTTCAAATTTTCAATGTACGTCAGGGATGAATGTTCTTCTACACAGGAAGGGATTCTTTCGAAAATAAGATCTTAAGGACGCTTTATTTCACAGACACTGCATATTCTGAACTTGAGTAATTACAGTATCCTAGTATTTTTGATTATCAGCGACAAATATTAAAAGGTATTGACAAGCAGTTCTATTATGTCTTTCAACCATTCCGTCTTATTGCGAATGGAGAGGCGTAGTGCGAGTTTTCTTAATACCGAGGATTTTCATTAATTATTGCCATAATTATGGTTTAAAATGTCTTTCTTGATCAGAATGTAACTCCAAAGGAACTTCAAGTCTTGATACGACGTATGTTATGAATGCTTCTGCTACTGTGGTCGCTTCTTGATTCGGAAGGGGTACTATTTCAGGGTATTTTGAAAAATAAAATATCCAAAATGCTTTTGGGAAAGATATTGTGCCATTTTACCATGATATCTGGTTTTAGGACTTTTTCATTAGGCATTTCTTGCACAAATCTATATCTCGGCGACAATTGATCCAGTAAAATCTGTCTCGAAATCTAGCAAGTGTTCTTTTGACTCCAAAATGTCCTCGAAAAGGTGGCTAAAAATTTTGCAACACACCTTTAATGTGTGATTTTGGCAGTACCAATTGTTGAACTGTACGTACTCCATCCAGACTTTCCCACTTTCTATATAATAGATCATTGGAAAGATACAGAGATTCCCATTGAACCTAATACGCCTTTATAGTCCGAATGTATTTATTTCACTGGTTATTTCTTGCCAAATAGGTTCATTTCTAATCTGCATTTTTAAGCCTTTCTTGTATCTAGTAATATCTTTCTTTTGATTCTTTTTAAGGGTTTCCAGGGAAGTCTGATCAGTATCTTCTTTCTGTATATCTGTAATCATCCAGACACTTCTCTTCGGTTACATTATTTTTTTCTTTAAGCTGACACTGGCTTTGAAACCTGTTATTCGTTTAAAGCATCTTGGAATTCTTACAATCGTTCTTTTTACACATTCTTCTTCTTCGCCAGTTTCTCGCATTTGTATTCCAGATCGAACTGTGTAGTTTTTGCATTATTTCGAGATGCCTTACAATCCAACTTTTCTATTTATTTTTACTAATCGTTTCTTCTTCTTCACTTGCCATCTCCTCTAAGAAGGTTGGTAACTATCATGGCAATTCGCACTTTCGACACCGCTGCTCTAAAGAGGTCAGCAGAAGTGCAGTTAAACCAAGCTCTCAAATTATTCAACAAGGAGATGCGTCTTCTTCCGCGACTCCTTCTACCCTGTATTCTACTAATCGCTAGTTGCTCCTTTGATAATGCTAAAAACACATTACTGAAACCAGCTCAAGAAAGTTTGATACACTATAGGTCAGAGGCTAAAAAACAGTGGATGACAGAAGAAATACTATGACAGATGGAAGAAGGAAATATAAAGAAAAAGATCTACAGAAGTATTAATAAATACAACGATTAATTAAGGAAAAAATCAAAACAGCTAAGGAAATCTATTTGATGAAACAATGTAAAGAGATAGAAGAACTAGAAACAAAATATGATATGAGAAATATGCACAAAAAAATAAGAGAAGTGACTGGAATGAGTCGAAATAGACAGCAAGGACACATAAAAGACAAAAAAGGAGTACTACTAATAGATTTACCAGAGAAATTAAGACGATTAGAGGAGTACGTTAGAGCACTTTTCCAAGATGAAAGAGGTGAAATGCAGAAAATACAAGAATTAAATCCTTTAGAAAGGCAGAAGATCACGATAGATGCAATTAAATATGCTATCAAAAACTCTAAATACAATAAGGCAGCTGGATTAGATAAAATACCAGTAGAATTGTTGAAACTAGTGGAAGAGGATAGGTTGGAAGTATTGGCAGATTTATTCAACACGTTGTACGATACGGGAATAATACCACAAGAGTGGCTGAAGTCATCATTTATAACCATCCCTAAAAAACAAGCAGCAAAAGAGTGCTCTGATTATCGAACACTGAGCCTCATGAGTCATACTTTAAAAGTAATGCTGAAAGTAATACATAAGAGAATATACGAAAGGCTAGAGGAGGATATTAGCGAGACGCAGTTCGGGTTCGCAATGGAATGGGTAGGTACTCGAGAAGGACTATTTACCATCAATATATTGATTCACCGATGTCGGGATGTAAACGTTGATCTACAGTTGTGCTTTGTTGACTACGAAAAAGCTTTCGATAAAGTAAGACATGAAAAACTAATATCAATACTTATAAACAAGCGCATTGACAGTAAAATCATTAATATAGTGCAAACATTATATTGGAACCAAAGTGCCAAACTTCAAATTGATGGGCAACACTCAAAAGAAATGAAGATCTGTATAGGAGTTAGACAGGGATGTGTTTTATCGCCACTTTTGTTTAACTTATAAGAAATTTTCCAAAACACGCTCAATAATATCAAAGCGGGAGTTAGCGTTAACGGAAAATTAATTAACAACTTACGATATGCAGACGACACTGTGATCATAGCAACGAGTATAGAAGATCAACAACATCTTATCGAAAGCTTAAGTATGAATAGTGCTGAGATGGGAAGTATTATAAAAAACGAATTACATGCTAATTACAAAAAGACCACAAAATATACATCACCTATTGACAATCAATGGTAACGTGATAGAACAAGTAGAAAAATATCAGTACTTGGGAACTTTGATCAATGAAACCACTGATCATACTGCAGAAATAAACAGGCGAATAGAGATTGCCAGATCAGCATTTATACAAATGAAGCCACTCCTAACGTGCAAAAATCTAAATTTGGAGATCAGACTACGTATCATTCGCTGTTATATATTTTTAATATTATTATATGGAGCTGAGACTTGAACATTAAAAAAATTCAATTTAAAAAGAATCGAGGCTTTCGAACTCTGGTTATACCGCAGAGTATTAAAAATATCATGGACTGATAGAATTACAAATAAAGAAGTACTGGAAAGCGTTAGTAAAGAAACAGAACTAATCACCACTATACAAACCAGAAAACTGGAATACCTAGGCCACGTGATGAGCGGACCAAAATATGAAATTTTGAGACTCATAATACAGGGAAAGATTCAAGGAAGAAGATTTGTTGGCCGAAGGCAGAACTCATGGTTGAAGAATCTACGTGATTGGTATCAATACAGATCGATTGATTTGTTTAGAGCAGTAAGTTCAAAGATAAAAATAGCCATTATGATTGCCAACCTCTGTAGAGAGACGGCACTCCAAGAAGAAGAAGTTGCTCCTTCATATATGAGCAACTTAGAGTATCTTTTTCCCTTCTATGGTCAGTTGTGGCCCCATATCTACTAATATAACTACTAATATTTCTAGTAGGACTATGTGACGGGTTTCTGAATGTTGATCTTCTGACCTCATTCTTTGGTCTTTCTTTCCTCACCTGGGACTGGTTTCAGCAATTATTTTACATCTTTATTATTTTATTTTTGGGATTTTTGTTAAAGATTTTATAGTATGTGTTAACATTTGGTATAAAATAGGTGTTGGTTATCTGCGGTAGTGACTTCCTCGTTTTCTTGAAATCTTATTTCTTTTAATTTTTTCCTACTCCTCCAAAGGAGATATGAATATGAGTAGGGCAGACTGAGACGCAGGGAGACTGCGTCTCAGTCTGCTTTACTGTCTGGGGACTGAGACATCAGTAGAATGTACGATGAGAGGCACACAAATTGCAAGATCTAAAAATCCAATACATAAAGTTTACCTGATAGACGTCCAAAACGATGGAACGTGAGCTGGACATCAAAGTTCCAAGACTAAGTTGTAACAATAAACAGTCCCAAATTGGGAAATGGGAAGCAGCATTTTCATAAGAATTTTTCAGAACAGTTTAATACAAACACTTTTAGGCGCATCACCATATTAGATTGATACGTCTAAAACACTGCGATGAGTAAAGTCATATTTACAGACAAGAGAGAGTAAGACTAGTCAGAGTCCAATCTAATCTCCATTCGTAAATCTCGTCAGTGAAGCAAGTTATCGAAGGTGCCTTAAAATTAACATTAACAAGACAAAGTGGATAGCTGTTGGAAATATTAATATAGATTGTCTGTTTCGCTTAATAGAAAGAATAGGAGATAGGTTAAACGTGTAAACTATTTTAAATACCTTGGCAGCTGGTTATATGTAAATTGTTACTCTGATAAAAAAATATTAACCAAGATACAAATATTACGTAGGGCTTTTATGATCTGGAAACCAGTTTTATGTAACAGAAACCTTTCGATGCATTTTCGTAAGAAAGTTTTAAAATGTAATGTGAGGTCTATCCTGTTATATGGTTGTGAGACATATACATTAAAAACCACAATACTTAACAACTTAGAAGCATTCGAGTTGTGGTGCTACTCACGGATCCTAAAAATATCATGCGTTTTAGATACTTCCAATGAAGGTGTTCTTCTTCTTCTCCTTCATCTCCTTCTTCTCTATTCCTCTTTAAAAGCAATTATGCGTGGTAATTGGCGGATTATTACCTCTATGGAAGGTTGTTACTCCATCTTTTGCGTGGTCGTCCGATACTTCTTTTCCCGATTGGTGACTTATCTCTTGCTATTTTACTCCTCCATTCTGTTTATGTGGTTATTCCATTCTTTTTTTTTATTTTGTGTCCAATCATCTATACACTGTACGTTACATTTTCTTTCTAATGTCTTCACTTCTCTTTCGATCTCTCAGCGTATTTCCTTTAATTCTTCTCATTACTCTCATCTCTGCCGTTTTCAATAGCCTTTGCGTTGTGGCTCTGCCAGGTCTTGGTTCTGAGACATATGTCAATATTCTTCTTACACTGGCTTTACAAATTCTTGACTTCATCTCAGTGTTAATGTGTCTGTTTCGCCATATAGTGTTATTAAGGCATCCTGCCAGTCCATTTGCTTTTTGTACTTAATCTCTCACTTCTTTGTCCAGGTCTGCATAGCTGAACAGTATAATTTCCAGGTAGTTTATTTCCAATGCTTGTTCAATACTAATGCCACCAATTTCTATTTTACATCTGGTTGGTTCTTTGCTGACTACTATTGTTTTAGGTTTCTGAGATCAGGTTGTCATATTAAATTCTTTTACTTTTATGTTAAATCTGTGGACCAGTCTTGGCAGACTATCTTCATCTTGGGCTATCAATATTGAATCGTCTGCTTAACAGAGTATTTCTTTGCTTCCCATTCTGTATCCCTTTCCTTTGTTAACGCTTTTGATGATCTCATCTATGATTAAATTGAAGAGCTTGGGGCTCAATGAATCCCATTATCTTATTCCGCTGCCTATTTCTATAGGTTCTGTAAGTTGTCCATCTATTCTGACTTCCATTTTGCTGTTTTGGTAGATGTTTTCGATAGTTTTTATAATATTTAGGGTAACTTCTCTATGATACAGAATATGGATTACATCTTTGAGTCTTACTCTGTCAAACGCTTTCTTTAGGTTAATCAACCACAAAACGAAGACAATTTTATTGTTGAAAAAATTGAACACAGTTCAGAAAAATTGTTTTTTACATTTTGCATAATTATACATACAAATAGCAATAATATTATCTCGGTTAATTAACTTGCGTGATTGATACGGATAATTAAATAATAAAACTGCCTTTTTAAGTTTTTACAAACGTAATAAAAGTTAACGACATTGACAAATATAAAACGGCCTCATTCTTTAAAAATTACTGAAGGTACCTCCATCGATATTCAAGATCTCTATATGAAAAGAACAAATGACTGAACGTAACGATCGTTTTACCCTTAACGAATTGCCATTCACGTGAACTCTCTTACAAATAAATGAATGACGGTAATTAATCTTTTTTCACCCCAAATACATCAATTTTGTCGCCCAGGCCACGCTACACCTACCAATCCACTATCGATTTTCCATTACCTACATTTCAATTAATTCTGTAATTTTTTTTGAATTGTATTCGACGTAATTTCTGTATGGTCGAGTGGCTAGCTGCCGATTTACACAGGGGTAGGTTTATACTTTTGCCGGTGTTAATGATACAGCTTTTTGGATTGAAAAAGTAAGTAGAGTTTTCGATTACCATTAATCAAATTGATGTAATTTAAAATTAGCTTAATCTTTATTATTTTAATTAGCTATTTTAAAATTAGCAAAATTTAAAATAAACAAAAGTCATGCACTCCTAAGACACCGTGACAATAATAAACGATAAAGTTATAGAAAAAGTTGAAGAATATATATACTTAGGACAAAAAATAATACTAAATAGGGAAATTCAAACTGAAGAAATAAAAAGAAGAAGAAAGTTAGCTTGGGCAGCATTCGGTAAACTGAACTATATACTCAGAAATCAACAAATTCAATTACATCTTAGATCTAAAGTTTTTGATGCATGCATTATTCCGATATTAACTTATGCGGCACAAACATGGACAATCACAAAAAAAAATATGAATATACTTCACTCTCAGTCACTCAACACGCGATGGAAAGAGCAATGCTAGGTATATCACTTAAGGACAAGAAAACAAACACATGGATAAGACAGAAAACCAAAGTCACCGATGTGGTGCAAAAATCATTAAAGTTGAAATGGGAATTCGCTGGACATGTAGCTAGGAGCGATCTAAACAAATGGCACAGATCAATTTTAACCTGGAGACCATACCAACACAAAAGACCCAGAGGCAGACCTCCTATGAGATGGACAGATGATCTGAAAAGGACTGCCGGGAAAAATTGGCTACAAGTAGCGTACAATAAAAAACAATGGAAAGGAAGACTTGAAGAGGCTTATGTTCAGATGTGGACGTGAATGGCTAGACGAAGAAGAAGAAGAAGAAGATTTTAAAATTAAATTATATCACAACATATTGCGATACATGAGGCTTTATATTGCATAACGAAAAATAAACACGCATTGTTTTTGATTTTAGGCAAATGTTGTAAATTCGAATCGATCTTAATTTGGGGCTTAGAGCTGGGAACCGTTTATCCTCAATGCAGGAGGATCATTCTTCATCTCCAAAATTTACAGATACCATAGCAAATGAAGCAGTTGATCGCATTAACCGGGCTAAGAATACTTTTGTTAGGGTTGTACCAGAAATTACAGGAGACATTGAAACAAAGAAAAGTCACGATGGTGGAATATTAAAAAATATTTTAGATACTGTAATGTGTAACTCCACTTCTGTCACATTTTTCACGATTGCAAAACCAAACAATCGCTTCCCTAGGATGATAAAGGTCATTATGCAAAATGACCATGACGCCAAACATATTTTGAAAAACAAAAAGAAATTTTTACAACACGTATCTTTAAAAACCGTTTCCATTATCGACGATAAGACTCCGAATCAAATAGAATGCCCAAAAGAACTTCGAGTGAAACTGGAACAGAGAAAATCGAATGGAGAGCAAAATTTAACCATAAAATATATACAAGGTGTCCCGAAAATTGTAAACTTTCGTCACTAATTCTGATGTTTCAGGTTTTCATAATTGGCTCTGTTTCTATACTAATTTAGCTACTTTAAATTCCAAATTTAATGAATGTTTATGCAAGATTCAAAACCTAAATCTTCAAATAATTCTTATCACTGAAACATGGTTAACACCAAATGATCTTGACTCTCTTTATAACATTGATAATTATTTCCGTTATAGGTGTGATCGTCGTAATCGACGTGGAAGAGGAACTTGTCTTCAGAAATTACTAATAATTTCTTTGTTACATTTCTCCCTAATATGGAATTACTTGGCTTAAAAATATGTCATAAAAACTCTTTTGTTTTTCACCTAGTATGTGTTTATCGGCCTGTTGATTCTAGATTAGCAGATGATGAGTTCCTTATCGCATCACTTGATGAACTGCCTTGGCTAGAGAATCTAATTGTTATTGAAGACTTTAATTTTATAGACATTTCGTGGCCAATAACTGATCCACCTAGTGGCTTAACAACTTCCAAAAATGTATTTACAGATTTTATATTAAATTCTAATTTACATCAATTCATAACGGAGCCGACTCGTTTCAGAATCAATAATTTACCATCTATTTTGGACTTGGTATTCTCTAATGATCCCCATTTATTAACACATTCCATAATAAGCTCTCCAGTAGGTAACTCAGATCATGCAATGATGTTTTCGGCAACATAAGAAATCCAGTATTCTGGAATAAGTTTTTACACGTTGTTAATTTCTGCAAAAACCAAAATACCTTAAAAAAAACCATATACAAAAATAACATAAAACCTTGGATTAATGGAGAATTTATATATCTGATCAAGTATAAACGAAAGTTGTGGAACAAATATAGACGTACAAATCGCATAGAGGATTTACTATTTCATCGAGACTTTGCCAAAGATTTAAAGAAATCTCTACATGAAGCTAGTGTTGCCTACGAAAAGAGTATAGCCATTAGTAATAACTGTAAAAAATTGTACAAGTATATTAGATCTTCGTTGACAACAAAAGTTTCTATACCTTTACTGGAAAATGATAATGGGGATATATCCCAAAGTAACTATGAGAATGCCGAAGTCCTTGCTAGTACTTTCTCTAAGGTTTTCTCTGTCGAACCTATTAATCATCAGTTTCCTAATATATTACTTCGTCACGAGTTTCTTCTTCTCTTGAAAATATAATCATCACTCCTGAAAAAGTTATACATCATCTTCAAAGCCTAAAATATAATTCGTCTCCTGGTCTCGACTTGATATCTTCTTTATTTTTAAAGACATGATGCTTTAGCTTACCCACTATATGTGATTATGTCCTTATCATTCACCATACATATTTTGCCTCCTATATGGAAAACCGCATCTGTAACACCGATTTAAAAAAAAGGAACAAATTGAATCCTAATAACTATCGTCCTATCAGCTTAACACCTATAATCTCTAAGATAATGGAATCTATTATTGCCAAGACAATTTCTGACTTTCTGCAAAATGAACTGGTTATACCAGAACAGCAGCATTTTTTTGTCAAAGGACGTTCTGCAATGACAAATCTTCTCTGGTGTGTCAATAAATGGTCAAGAGCATTAGACAGAAAAGCCCTGGTAGACGTTATTTAGCTCGATTTTGCTAAAGCTTTTGATCGAGTTCCAAAGCGAAGACTATTACATAAATTGGAACACCTTGGTATCCGTGGTGAATTACTGAGATGGATCGACGCGTATTTAACAGATAGAAAGTTTTTGTGTTAGAGTTGGGGACTCTTTCTCAGTTGAAAGACTGGTTTTAAGTGGGGTACGGCAAGGATCAGTTTTGGGCCCACTTTTATTCATAGCAGAGTCAAGTGATCTACAACTTCACATTAAATGCAGCAAAGTTTTCTATGTAGATGACACGAAGCTATTTTCCGATCCCTCCGTAAATTTCCAGTTACTACAAGATGACCTTGATTGCATATCGGAATGGTGCTCTACTTGGATGCTGCCTCTTAATGTGGACAAATGTGTAGTTCTTCACATGGGTAAAAATAATCCGTGTCATCCTTACTCTATTAATGGGCGAGTGTTAAAAACAGTGAAATCACATAATGATCTAGATGTTATAATTAATAACAATCTAAGTTGGTCGGAACATATTTTGCATATTTCTAAAAAAGCCAACAGTAAATTATATCTACTAAATAAAACGTTTGCGAAAGTGTCATTTATGAGCTCAGTTTATCTGTATAAACTGTACATTTGTCCAGTTCTGGAATATTGCGGAACTGTTTGGTATCCGGTATTAGTGCGCGATCGTAATATTCTCGAACACGTACAGCGGCAGTGCACTAGGACGTCTTTTGGTCGCTCAAGACCTACGTATACGGAAAGACTGAATATGGCCAATCACACTACATTTGAATAACGTCGACTTCGAGGCGATTTAATTATTACGTTTCGGATAGTAAAATACAACTTTGGAAATGTGGGAGATATGTTTATACTAGACAATGACAATCGTCTTCGTGGCCACAAACTTAAGTTTAAAAATGAAACTTTTTTAACAACAACTAGACAATTTTTTCTCTCTAATCGAGTGTTCTCGATATGGAATAGCGTTCCGGCTAAGATCATAGATGCTCCATCTGTCAATATTTTTAAAAATAAACTAGATGACCATTTGCTCTATAGTTGAACATTTAATTTGTACTAAACACTTGCTATTAGCTATGTTTTTGTATATTTATTTAGTTAGTTAGTGCTTAATATGTAACTATTATAATGTAACCATGTAATTGCACACTATATAACATTGTATTCACATGGGCATATGGGTTTTACAACCTCTGTTCAAATTTATTGTAATAAATAAATAAATAATAATAAATAATAACATTTAGACCAGCCGGTTAGTATGAAAGAACTTTAAATAGCATTGGAGTGTTTAAAATCAAATAAAGCACCAGGATTGCTGCTGAGTTCTACAAGTTTCTTCCAGAAAACGGAAAAGTGCTTGTACTTGGGCTTGCTAATAATTTTTTCGTCAAACCAGACTTTCTTCAGGGTTTTTATGATGCAATAATTTTTCCTCTTTATAACAAAGAAAACATGGAAAGTGCAGGAAGTTATCGAGATATTAGCTTCTTAAATGCAATAACCAAACTCATTGCGGCATTGACTTTAACCAGACTTACCTTCTGGGTACAAAATAATAACATTTTAAATGAGTTCCAGGCAGGATATAGAACCGGCTATTCATCTACAGACAACAGTTTTAATCTTACGAGTATAGTAAAAATCCAACATGTACGAGGAGTAAAGAAATTTATACATTTTTGTGGACTTAAGTGCTTCTTTTAATACAGTTGATCGACGGGCCCTTTTTTACAAGTTGAGGCAATTTGGATTATCTACCAAAGTACTCAATTTGTTAAAAAGTATGTTCGCGAGTACAAAATCGGCAGTCTGGTTAAAGGAAGGTATATCTGAATGGTTTGACTGTAATGTAGGAATAAAACGGAGATGTCTTTTAAGTCCATTACAGTTTGTTCTTTTCTTGAATGACCTACATGAAGCATAGGGAGGCGGTTTGGAAATAAATAGTTTGATTATAAGACTTTTATTATATGCAGATGATTTGGTTTTGATGGCAATCAATCCGAAGGTACTACAGCAGATGATTACTGAACTGGAAAAATACTGCAGGATGTGGAATCTTAAAATAAATTTAGATAAATCCAAAATTCTTGTATTCAGAAGAGGAGGTGGTGTGATCGGGGAATCTTGGAAACTGAATAATCGAGTATTATAGGTAGTGAATAACTATAATAATTTGGGAATGATAGTAAGACCCAAGTTGGCGTTTAAAGCTCATCTAAAAAAGCGCCGGAGTTTGGCAAAAGTGTCGATTCACACGGCTTGGAGTAGTTTAGTGTCTAAAGCTGATATATCCTTTTTGGCTAAAGTAACAGTGTATGAGTCGGTCGTAAGATCAATTTTGACTTATGCGTCTCAGGTACTGGGTCTTTTTGAGTACGACGACGTGAAAATAATCAGATTTTATATAAAACAAATGTTTTCTTGTCCAACGTATTGTCCTAACTTTATGTTAGATTTGGAGACAGAGTATTGCTTGAGTCAGCCTATATACAATGAATTTATATAAAAAAGATGTTGAAATTTTTTTAGGATATTCGAATGATATGTTGCCAAAATTTGTTTTGAAAGAAATGATGAGAGCAAGGTGTGGCTGGTGGAAAGATTGTATGAGCATGGGAGAAAAATTTGGTATTAAGGTAAGGTGTGAATGGAAATGGAGAGATAGCTGGCTTAATATAATTGGGAGTATGTTAAAAAAAAGGAGGAGATACAGCGTCAAGCTGAGAATAGAGCATTCGAATCAAATTTTTGTGTACACTACTAGAGGAGCTAAAGAACTGCGGGAAAAAGGAGTAAATATGCATTATCTACAGGAAATGAAAAATTTTGGGGACATTCGATGGCTGTTAAAATTAAGATGTGGAGTTCTATATTTGAATGATCGACCTGGCAGAAAGGATGAAAGAAGTCAATTATGTTAAAATCAGTTTTGGTAGTCCTTTTTTCAGTTCGTATTGCTGGTCTTAAACGGCGTTGATAAATTATGTATATGTTGAATTGGCGAAGGTGTTTCTTTAAAATGTCACATACTTCTGGAAACTCTTGTATTGGAATTTCAATACTTCAGAAATCCATAGTTTTCAGAGTTTCTGCATAATGTTGTTTTTAATCTTTTACTTTCTAATAACTTTAGTTAGGTTCTCTTTAAATATTAATGTTGTATATAAAGGCACGCCGCCTTGAAAAATTCTTCGTTGACAATATTTTCTATAAATTTCTGTTTTAGTTAATTTTTTTTACATTTTCTTAAAATCCCTTTCAGGAAAATTTCTGCGCATTCATAATACTTTATTGGTACTGTTTCTCTTTTTATTTAGAGAATAATCTCGCATCAACTATAGGTTGTTAGCGACTAGGTACATTAAATATGTTATACATTGTGATATATTTCGTTTTTTTACATCCTCTTTATGTTTTTGCTTATTTCCGGGTATTACTTGATTGCCTATTCGTGCGTTAAAATCCCCCAATATTATTATCTTCCCTCTGACTTCATCTACTACTTGTTATAATTGCTCATAAAACGTTTTCCTTGTTGTTTGAGGCTTGTTATTTTCTGGGCAGTATACTCTGATGATGTTCAGGTCCTTCTTCTCCATTCTTGTCTTTGCTGTTACAATCCTTTCTGATGACACTCTTTAATGTGATTTTGGTACCTTTGGGGTATTAGTAAGGCTACACTTTCTTTGGCCCTGTTTTCTTTTGCTACTTCACTGTAGATTACTATGTATTTTCCTAATGTTGATTGTCTTTTTCCTTTCTTTTTTGTTTCCTGTTTCAGCCCTTGGGTTATTTCTTGGTCCAATGAGTTGAGCTATCTGATATTCCAAGTAGAAATTCTCATCTGGGTTTTGGATGTTTCTCGCTTGTCCTTATTTCTTGCCGTGGTCGTCTTTATAGTATTAATCTGGTTCCAAGGCTGTACATTGTTTCTTTGAGCACTATTCGTTTTTATGATTGGTAGGTTGATAACCTTCCCAATCACCCTCCACATTTTATCCGGGCTTGGTGTCAGCTGTGGTAACCGCAGAGCTACTCAATGAACCCCGCAATCACACCAGGCAGTGTTGCTGGGAAAAACTCAAAAATAACATAATTAACGCAGCAACAGAATCACTTGGAGAGAGGAAGGTAACGAACACTAACATATCAAAAAAGAAAACACCATGGTTTAGATAGGAAGTGAAGACAAAATGTAAAGAAAAGAAGAAAACCTTTTTACAATACAGAACACAACAAACAGCAGGCATATTATCACTAGCAACGAATCAGAAATGAAACAAATACTTTAGTTAGACAAATAAAAAGGGAACACTGGCAGAGCTTTTGAGAACAGATGGAACACGACTTCTACGGAACAAAAAAAGAAATATGAAGAACGATCAAAGGACAAAGAAAAGAGACGAACGAACTAATAATAGTGAAACACATTAAGAAGAAAACATGGGTAGACTACTTTCGACCCCTATTTGCTAAAGGTGACGATAATGAACCACTAATACCAGAGGTAATGACAAACGAAAAAATAAATATTGAGGAGAAAGAGGTAAAGGAAGCATTAAGGAAATTAAAAAATAGAAAATCACCAGTAGTACAGTGTAGAAAATAACACTAGTAGAAGAACAACAAAGTTTTAGGAAGATCATGCACTGACGCTATATTTATAATGAGGCAAGTCCAAGAGAAATCATTAGAATACAACAAAACGGCATATGTATGTTTCGTGGACCTTAAATAGGCATTTGACTGGGTCAAATTAAAGGACGTTATCCACTTATTATACAGATGATACAGTAATAATAGCCGATAGTCTACAAGACCTGGAAAGATCATAAGTAAACTAGTAATGTGTAGTAGGGAGTACGGACCCTTGTTTAATATCAAAAAGATGAAGTTTATGAAAATTTGTAAAAACAACCATAATACTAACGAAATCTTAATAGTAGAGGGTCACAAGATCGAAAGAGTAAAAAAGTACACTTACCTAGATACACTTATAACAGAAAATAATGACTACACTGCAGAAATCAAAGTCAGAATCGAAAAAACACGTTCTAATTTTATGAAAATGAAAAAGGTCCTAGTGGAATCATGGACGTTAAATCTAGACACAATGAGACGACTTAACGCCTTTGAAATATGGACCTATAGAAGAATTATGAGGGTTTCCTGGGTAGATAGAGTTACGAACAATGAAGTACTGAGAAGAATAGGTAAAGAGAAGAAAGTTAAACTTACAATTAAAAAAAGAAAGCTACAGTATCTCGAACATGTGATGCGGGGCGAGAAGTATGGCATCCTGTGACTAATAATGCAAGGAAAGATAGATGGCAGAAGAAGCATCGGAAGAAGACAAATTTCATGGCTTAAGAACCTAAGAGAATGGTTTGGATGCAGCTCAAAACAACTATTTAGAGCTACTGCCTCAAAAATTAAAATAGCTATGATGATTGCCAACCTCCATAGCGGAGATGGTACCTAAAGAATAAGAAGAAGAAGAATCCACTAATTATACGCAAGATACCTCTAGAAATAATCAAAACGATCGAAACTATCTACCAAAATAACACAATAAAACTAAAGGTAGAAGAAGAACTTACCGACCCTATTGAAGCTGGCAATGGTATAAGACAGGACTGCTGTGCAGACGACGCAATACTACTCTCTCAAAGTGACGATAATTTACAACGTATGCTGTATATATTTAATATAACCGCCAGAAAATGTAACATGTTAATTTCCCCAAAAAAGACAAAATGCATGGTTACAACAGCTAATTTACTAAGATGTTAATTAGAGCCGGAAGGTCAGATAAGAAGAACAAGTGATGGAGTTTAAATATCTAGGCATCACATTATCTAGCTACGAAAAGCTCGAAACTGAAGTGGAAGATCAAGTAAATAGAGCCTACAGAGACACAGGCTGCCTAAATGAAATAATATGGAGAAATAAAAATATCGGTAATTAAATGAAAGGCAGAATTTACAAAACTGTCATCAGACCAATAATGACATACGCGGCAGAAACACGACCTGACACAGAGAGGACAAAAAGGATGTTAGAAACAGCAGAGATAAAACCACTGAAATTGGTGGTAAGACACTATGAAACAGAGCTAGAATTACAGATATACTACACGCGTTTTTATAACTACAATACTTCCGACTGGAATCACGATTTTAAGTCACGTGGTGAGCACTCTCTGCACTTTTATCTGCTGCTTCACTACCCTGGATGCCGATGTGTGATGGGATACATACAAATTTTATTAACTTATTTGTCGTTTGAGCAATTCGGATTTGATTTTGTTGGTCGGGTGCTTTTACTAGGGAAACTAATGTCTAGGGAGTTGGGAGCTATCCTCACCCACTAGTAATAAGATTTTTCTGTGCTGATTTTATTTTCGTAGAAATGTTAATACTTTTGTGTAAATGCGATGGATATGGCATAAGTAAGTGTGAAGATTGGCACTGTTTCGTTTTGGTCTAAAACCTGCTAGTATTGGAAATAAAATAGCAAAAAGAATCCGCAATATGTCAAAATATTAATGATAAAGTTTTGTTCTTTTAAAATAATTATATATTTTCAATAGAACATTTTCTATTTCAGCTATCTTCACCATGGAAATAAAAGATCTAGCAGATTTATATGGCGACGAACTTAAATTGACGAAACTTATTAGAAAAAGCTCGGCACGTGGTCTGGAAATTGCTAAGAGACAGGAATTAGATTCTTCCGACGGACAAGTTATCGATGACCATGATCAATTTTACAGAGATCACAAGTTAATTCTTCTATTATTTAGAGTAAGAATTTTGTATATTCATATAGTTTATTGACATTTTAGTGAATTATGTGAAGTAATGTTTAAACCAAAAGTCCTAGTGTTTTAAAACTCGTTACATATTTTATGTTTGCAATAACAAAGATATTTTCCTGGTCTATCTATAAACTTTTCACTTACGTCTGCGTCGAGTGCGAAATAATTTTTTATAATGTTAATTGTCGATATATGTAAAATTATTTTTTGTTTTAACACTTTCAGTACCGCTTTTTTTTTCAGCAAACGAAAAAATATTTTTTGACTAACGTCAATGAATCATTTTGTTTTTTTATTCAAAAGGTTTACAACATCTTCTGTACCGACCCCAACGAAGTTGGAACCGTTATCACTGGCTTGTTATCTAACCACCTGGTTACTACAATTCCATCAGAAGAGATAATTGGTTCCGTTGATCCGGTTTTGTGAAATTTTTTTTACGTCAGTAAGAGCTAGTTTAGAAAGTCTATTGATCCTCGTAGTACCAGTAACAAGTATTGATTTTTGGTTGAGAATTTGTAAAAGGTTGTAGCTCGTAAAATAATTGTCATAGTACAATGCATGCTTATTAGGTTCAAGTACTTTGGATAATTGCAATACGATAGCTGCACCCTATCCATATTTCTAATAAGAAGGTTCTATTTTTGTGGTACTTCTTCTAAATGTACCTATCTTCTGGAGATATTGGCGACCACATTGACCCATCTTATTCTATTCACAGCAGCTCGAAATAAATCAGTTGACGTTAGACCAGTCCACTTCCTAAGATTAGCCAGCCAGGATATACGCCTACGTCCAGGGCCTCTCTTACCCTCAATCTTGCCTTGTAGAATCAACTGTAAAGTCGGTATTTATTATTTTAAGCCAATATTATAAGCCAATTTTCTGTTCTTTACGGTGTTAATAATTTATTTGTCTTTTCTTAGCCTATGAAGAATAGTTATATTACTTGTGTGGTGTGTATATGAGACCCCCAACATACGTCGGTAGCACCACATGAGGACACTAAAGACGTAACATTTAAATTCTTATAAGTATATTGATACTTAAAGATAGTTTTCAGAGAATCTTCCTAAGGCTGTTAAAAGAGCTTCTGGCTTTTTCAATAAGAGTTTTTATTTCTTAGCTGTGATCCCAAGTATCCTTAATATTGCAGCCCAAATAGCATATTTTTTCCACTCTTTCTAACGGCGTATTGCCTATTGTAATTTGGACGTTTATATAGGTGTTCTTACTAATGATCATTATTTTTGTCTTCTTGCAATTTAGTTTTTTGTTTTTTGTGATACTACCTTGTTAGATTAGAAAATTGTAAAGCAATCCACTTTCACCACCTAATAAATACAGTTTTCCTCCCAATGGATTGAACACGTGGATTCGTACATCTACTTGGGAACAACAGTTAACTCAAATTGGGATCAAGCGAAGGAAATACGTATAAGAGTAGAAAAGGCAAGAGCATCGTTCACTAGCATGAAGCAAATTTTTACCTCTAAAAGCCTCACCCTACCTCTCAAAATTATACTTCTGAAATGTTATGTATTCCCGGTTTTGTTATATGGAATGGAGGCGTGGACAATGACCGCAACATTGATGAAAAAAGTAGAGGCCTTCGAAATGTGGGCTTACCGACGTATATTACGTATATCCTGGACTGAGCACGTCACCAACGAAGAGGTACTACGCCGGATAGGTAAAGAGAGAGAGGTAGGAATAAATATAAAGAAAAGAAAGTTGGAATACTTGGGTCACGTTATGAGACATAATAAATATAGAGTACTACAGCTGATCGTTCAAGGGAAAATAGACAGCAGAAGGGGTCCAGGGAGGAGAAGACACTCGTGACTCCAAAACTTGCGGCAATGGTTCGGATTGTCATCTGCTGAACTATTCAGATCTGCCGTAAACAAAGTCAGAATAACCATGTTGATTGCCAACGTTCGGAACGGACAAGGCACATGAAGAAGAAGAAGGATTGGGTTTGTATTTGATACATTGCTTTATAGACAATCTCCCTTTAGAGGGAAGTTTGTTCGTCTGTGCAAACATTTGTTTCTATCTGCAGTTCTCTACATCTCTTCAGGACAGATTCAAAAACTTGTCGAACTTTCCATAGTTTGTCGTTGCTCTGTCTGGGTTCCAGATTGTCAACACAATAGCATTGTGTCTGGAAAAATATCAATTTTTAAAGATTTGTCCCAATACATTCGCAGTCTTGGAAATTTTAGACAGCCTGTTAGAATACTAAGGCCAAAAAACGATTTTATTTCTTGCAGGTTACATGGTAGAAATTTCTCAATTCCAGTTTGCAAAGCATACATATTTGTATATTGAAAGAAATTTTCAAATAAACTTTCGCAGAAATATCTCAGAAAATATGTAAATTGATATTCCTCAAAACAGTTTTCATTAGACACCCGGATTATTGTATTAGGTAATTGTCGAGTTACAAATTAAACATTCTGTAACCATTTTACATATTTTTTTAGAGTGATGAAGTTATCATAGTTACCATCATTTTCGCCCTGTTCATCATTATCCTCTTTTTCTTCCTCTGACTCATCCTTCCCTTCTTTTTTATTTTCTGAGAAATCATCTATCATGTGGCCAATTCTCTGTCTTACTTGTATTTCTTTTTCGCAGTCAATGTCATCACTAACACATCCTTCTATGTTGGACAGTTTTTCTAGCTCTTCTAGCAGTTCTTTCTCCGTTAAATATTTTATTGGAGGAATTTTATTCTGAAAATAAAAATAACAGTTAGTCATTTTGGATACAATTAAGTTCATCGAATTTTATATTTGAAAAAAGTCAAATTTCAATCAAATATATTCACAAATAGTAAGCAGCAACACTACTTTCAACATTGCACTGAAATATAAACCGCGAATGACTTTTATTCAAACTGATATTTGAAGAAACAAGTACACTTACTTCTTACGAACAATGCAATTTCCACCATATTGCTTTTGGTATTAATTTTCTTTTAGAATAAAACCATCCATGCACCATTCGAGTACACAACGCAAAAGTATAATAATTATAGAATGTAAATTTCTTTAAACTGGTTTAAGTAATATATTCCTGTAGAATTATATATACATTCAAATTAATGGGTCCAACATGACTAAAAGGGTTAATAGAAAGGTTTTAAATTGTAGATGCTGGGTGTGATGCCCATCGAACGTGGAGAAATCGGCAGAATAACTTTTAGCTGGAAAAGCATTCCGACCATTTACGCATACGTCTTCTATGCTGTCATGACAGTTATCGTCGTCTTTGTTGGATATGAAAGAGTCGACATACTACTGAACAAAAGCAGAAAATTCGATGAATATATCTATTCCATTATCTTCATTATTTTCTTGGTACCGCACTTTTGGATACCATTCGTTGGATGGGGGGTAGCGAGGGAAGTATGTGATTATAAAAACGGATGGGGGACTTTCCAGCTGCATTATTATAAAGTTACTGGTAAGCTATGTGAAACACATATGGCAGTTTTATTATTTTATAAACATATAAAGTTCTTATAAAACAAGATATACTAAACTAATTATAGTGATAAATCTTTATTTTAGGTCAAAATTTGCAATTTCCTTATCTTAGTACACTCATCGTCATTATCAGTTTGGGATGCCTGATATTAGCAGTGGCTTTCCTTTTAACACTGAGCGCATTATTGGATGGTTATACATTATATCATACAAGCGCTTACTACCATATTATAACAATGCTGAATATGAATTCTGCTCTATGGTATATTAACTTGAGGGGAATTGGAAATGCCAGCCAGGCTTTGGCAGATAACTTCCAGAAGGTAATTTATTATTAATAGTAATACCACTAGTAATTGAATTTTCGCGATAAGTCTGTCGATTTACTTCTAAACGAAACTGAGTTGCTTGAAAACACCACGAGTCCGTAGGTCGAGAGGTGTTTTCTTTAAGAAACTCAGTTGAGTTTAGAAATAAAAGACACACTTATAAGCTAAATTAAATCACGAGTGGTATTTTATTAGACTATTTCATGAACAAAGTGATAGGTCAAAAATTCAGTAGAATAAGAGGAAGGAATTTAATAATAATACATTTGATCTAGGTAACCCGAATCTACCCATTTTTTGAATAATTCACAATTAGTCATAATCATGAAATATTTATTATAACTATAAATAATTTGTTATAATTATTTTTTACCTATAACAATAAATAATTTGTACACGAAAAAAAATACATTATTCTCGACTATAATTATTATAAACGGTGCAATTGTAAAAATTTTGAATAGTATGACCGTTATTAGGTGGATACAATGTATTGTTGCTATTATTACCTGATGTACTTGGAGTATTCCTAAAAGTATTCACTATGTTTTGATGATGTTCGGCACTAAGATGTAAATACGGTTTCATCGAGTTCGAACTTCCATGTCCAGTAATTTTCATAGCTTGTTGTTCACTAACGCCAGATTGTAGTAACTGACTAACTGCAGTGGCACGATTAGAGTGATTCGTTATTTTCACTTTTTTAGTGTCTAATCCTATCTTCTCTGCAGACATTTTTGTCCATTTGGATATTGTATTAATACCAATAGGACAATTCTTGTACCAATTACTATTATTATATTTATTCCACTTGCCATTCACAGTCAGAAAAAGTCTATCATTGGTAATAGTTTCCCTTTTCGATATAAGTTTCCGGTATAATCTCACAGGACACATTTCAGGATTCTTCAAATTTTGAGTAAGCCATTTATTATCTGCACAGTTTTTATCACCACCTTGGCGGGTTTTGGAGAATATCGGGTTATATGCAATTCTGTTTGTTAAACAGCCTTTGTTGTTAGTCTCTTCTTTGGAAAAATGAAACATGGAAAAACTTGCTTCGTTACCTCTCCAAGCTAATTCTACGGCAGCTATATGAAAAAACTTCTTTTGGAGTCCCTCTGGCGTGTCTTCGTCCCATTGTAAGCACATATTTTTATATTCATCCAAAGTCATAGCGACAGAACTCATTTTCCTTTTATCGGGTACAGTTTGCAACAATTTTCTCTTACTATCACGAGCCGCTCTCGCTTCCTTGAAGGTTATATCTTTGAAGGGATCAATATGTCTTTGATACTCACAGAAATATTTTTCTTGTACCAATTTTGCCATCAATTTTTAGCATGTTGAAGGCCCAGTCTTTTAGAATGAATGCTAGTCTTTCGTTGTTATTTTCTGCATCTAATTTGTAGTTGCGATCCACACAGAACATCATAAATTGTCTCCATATATAAGATTTAGATTTTCTTGTGTTACTCGGTATATTTTCTTCAATGTTTTGGTTTATAACTTCGTTTGAAGTACCACCAAAACGACTCATTTTGACGTATACAGCTACAATAATATTTTTGGCAAACGTCAAACTTTGCTTTGCGATCGGTATCCATGGTTACGTCGTTGAAAACACGAAGCTGATAGACCAATCAGAATTGAAAGACAGTTGGTGTTAAGATAAGTGAAATAGTCATATAAATGTTAGGGAAATAAGTCTTTTACTCACAATCCGTAGTAGGTTTTATTAAAGTTGAAAAAAGAGAATGGGCTACCGGTTTCTTTGTTTACAAACTTTTACGGCATCTTCAGGCCCTCAAGAAACTAAGGCTAAAATACATAGTGTACATAAATAAATGTATATGACAAAACAAACAATACTCCAGTCGTCAGAGACAAAAATACCATTGAACCTCTAAAAATCATACGAACAAGCTGAATTCTGCCTAAAATATTAATTTTTGGACCCCAAAAAAGATGCAAAACAGTTTACCACTTTAACCCCCGGCTTTCCTCCCAAAAACCCCCTCGTAGATGGATGAAAAAAATCGATTTATCAAGATTTTTTCATCAAGATCGATCATTTTTTGTGCAGAACGAACCGTTTTCTTAGAAACAACGCCTGAAGCAACCGTTAATTTTTCATGTCAGTTACGCACGCGAAATCAATGTTCAATAAAATTTGTATCAGCTGGACGGTAAAAATTCAATGTCTTTTGGTTCAAGTGACCTATCAACAAAAATTAAGATGCATATTAAAGTTAAAGAGTTCAGCTTTCGTATGCACTTTTCGCATTTTGTCGCAAATAAACTCAGATTTTATACAGGTGTTAAATAAATAAACGTGGCGCGATTTTTGCCATTTTTTATGATTCTCACGAGATCAATACAATATATCCCTTTCAGTCAGTTCATAATATTGTTAAAAATTTTGAGAGTTGTTATTGCCTCAAAAATTGCAGAAACTGTCACGCTCAGGAAGTGTCACCAGAAACAGTTGAGGAAAGAGAATACCGGGATACACAAATTTGTGCAACAATCGAGGTAGATTCAACACATTCGAGTAGAAGCGTTGCTAGAAAGTTAGATGTTAGCAATGTTGCTGTAACGAAAGTATGAAAAAAGCACGGTTACAAAAATTTTAAATATTCGAAAACGCAGCAGCTTTATCTAGACTATTCTAGACGACTACTATCGAAGAATGGAGTTTTGTGAAACTCTAATAACGAATACTAATAATGAAACCAATTTTGTTAAAAACAATATATTTACTGATGAATCTTCTGTTTCGTTAGTAGGAAGACACAATTCTTCCATTACGAGGTATTGGGCGCGGGAAAACTAGCACCGAAGTGTTGTCTACCGAACTGAACGTCCTCAAAAAGTTAACGTCTGGACTGGTATTTTAGGAGACCACATAATACGTCCATTTTTTATTGAGACAACTTGAATAGTAGATTATACCTGGATGTGTTAGATAATCATGTTCTTCCCGCTATTCTCAATCTTTCTGATGTAAATCTAGAGAATGTTTGGTTCCATCAAGACGGCTGTTCAGTTCACAACGCTCGAATAATTAGGGAGTACATAAACAATACGTTCTCGAATCGAGTTATCAGTGGAACAGACGATATTACACCCATGGTTTTTTTTTTTGGAGACATTTAAAAAGCATCATCTACGATCATCCCGATTCTAGAGCCCAAAATTTGGATGAATTAAAAAACCGAATAAGAGAACTCTCCAATTTTGTTACAGCAGAAACTTTTACATCTGTCCGCAGAAGTTTTTATAGCAGATTGGGATACTGTTCAGCCATAGAAGGTTAAATATTTGAATTATTTCTGTAGGGCATATAGAATTATTATCATCATCATCATCATCATCATCAATGGCGCTACAACTTTTCGTGAGTCTTTGCCGCGTTTACTATAGCCTTCCATGTTTGTCGGTCCTGTGTCAGTAATTCCCATTGTCGCACTCCCATTTTCTCTAGATCTTCTTTGACTGCATCTTTCCACCTTTTTCTAGGCCGCCCTACAGACCTTCTTCCCTCTGGCCTTTCCCAGAACACATTTTGGCGATTGTCGTTACTGCGTATCACATGCCCTGCCCATCTGAGTCTATTGGCCTTTATATATCTGACTAGATTTTCTTTTCTGAATAGAGACTCTAGCTCGTTATTGTATCTGCCCCTCCATTCGTTTGTCACGCTGTCTCAGCAAGGGCCATATATCATTCGAAGAATTTTACGTTCCCACACCAGCAATTTATTTATTTATTATTATCCAGATTTAGCCATACGGCTCACACTCCCTCTAAGGGGAAAATTCACTCATCCCAGATACCTACGGTATCAAAAGGATTGAGCTCTGGTGGGACTCTTTCCATGTTATCGAGTCCTAGGTGACTTGGTATGTCGGTGTATCTCCCAAAAATTTTCGTACGCATCTGGACGTCGAAAGTAACACAGCTTTCTGCATAATCTTATATAGATGTTCGTTTAGACCCAGCTTTTTTATGTTTTCTAGGAGGCTCTTCGGGATGACTCCAGTGGTAGAAAGAATAATGGGTATCGTCTGGGTACTTTCCATTCTCCATTGTCTCCTGATTTGTATTTCTAGATCTCTGTACTTGGCGATCTTTTCGTTGTATTTAACAACACTGGTTGGTCTGTAAGCACAGTGCGGTCCCAGTATAGCTTGTAGTTGTCATTTTCAAGCATTCTATCAGGGACGTATTGATAATAAGGAAGATGGTCGGTTTGGAGAAGTCCCAGTTTGTCAGCTAGTTCTTGGTGGATAATCTTTCCTACTGAGTCATGGCGTTCTTTATAATCAGTACCGACAAATGCCTGGCAGCCACCGGTAAGATGTTGGATAGTTTCTTGGGCTTGGCATCCATATCGGCATTTGTCATTTTGGACTTGAGGATCTTTAACAATATATTTCAGGTAATTTTTAGTTGGAATAACCTGATCCTGAATGGCAAGTAGGAAATCCTCAGTCTCGGGAAACATCTTTCCTGATGTCAACCAATAGTTCGACGCTGTATTGTCGAGATATTCTTGGCTGATCTCATTGAGATGTCGCCCATGCAGAGGTTTACTCATCCAGGTGCGCATTTTGTCTTCTTTAGTCAGGTGGTTTATGCGCATTTCTTGTTCCCTCAGTTTAAGCGGCGTCGTATCATCTACTGCGCAAATTGCTCGATGTAAAGTAGATGTCTCAGCCTGTACCTGAAAATAAGTTCTTAAATTAGCAATTTGTTTATCCAATTGCTCACCTATATCCATAAGTCCTCTTCCCCCTTGATACCGCGGTAATGTTGTTCTCTCTACTGCACTGCGTGGGTGATGTTTTTGCGCCTTTGTGAGAAGTGTTCTTACTTTCCGCTGAAGACCCTCTATATCTGTTTTTGACCACTTTATAATACCAAATGAGTAGCTCAGCGCGGAACAGGCGTACGTATTTAATGCCTTAAACAAATTTTTACTATTAAGATATGACCGATTTAGTTGTCTTACTCTTCGTACGAACTCCGAAGTTAGTTCAGTTTTCATTTGTTTATGGTCAATTTTCCGCGCTTGTTTTACTCCAAAATATTTATACACATCATTTTCACCCATTGCCTCGATGTTTTGGCCATCTTGCATATCGAAACCTCCGGGCTGAATCTTTCCTCTGACTATATTTAGTATACGGCACTTGCCTAGTCCAAAATTCATACTGATATCATTTGAGAAATTTTCTACAGTTTTTAGCATCTCATCTAGGTGGTTTCGAGTGGAAGCCATTAATTTTAAATCATCCATATACAACAGATGATTAAGCTTCGCTACAACAGTGTTGTTATTTTTGATGCTAAAACCTGAGTCAGTAGAGTTCAGCAGCTGAGATAGTGGGTTCATTGCTAGGCAGAACCAAAGTGGATTCAACGAGTCCCCCGGGAAAAACCCCCGGTTAATAGGGATATTTTCAGTTTCGATATTAATTTCACCCGGTATTTGAAGGTGAATTTTAGTCTTCCACTCTGCCATTATATTCTTCAAAAAGGTCACGAGATTATCATCGACTTTATATAGTTTCAATATATCTATAAGCCATTCATGCGGCACTGAATCAAAAGCCTTCTTGTAGTCAATGAAGGCAGTAAAAAGGTTTCTTTTTTTGGTGTATGCCTGGTTAGAAATGACTGAGTCGATAATAAGTTGTTCTTTGCAGCCCATGGAGTCCTTAGCGCATCCTTTCTGTTGAGGCTCTATGATATTGTTCAGAGCAGAATGTTGGTAGATACGCCGGGCCACACAGGATGTGACCAATTTGTACAAAGTTGGAAGACAAGTAATTGGGCGGTACTTTGCTGGATCTTGGGTATTACTTTGATCCTTCGGTATTAGATAAGTGGTTCCCTGAGTAAGAAATGATGGTATTTCCTGTGAATTAGAAATAATATTATTAATAAATACTGTTAAAAGCTCATGAACACTCCAAAACTTCTTTAGCCAGAAGTTTTGAACTCCGTCTGGTCCAGGAGATTTCCAGTTATGAAGCTCTTTGATAATGTTCGAGACTTCTTCAGTGGTGAAAGGTTCATAAGGAATATTACTGTAGTGTTGACAGTTGTTCGTCGTTTGTTCAATCCATCCAGCATTGTTATTATGAGTAGCTGGCGTCGAAAGTTGGTTTCCCCAAAACTCATGAATTTCTTCTCGGCTTGGGTAGGATTTATTATTTGCATTTTCTACAGTGGAATTAAGTTTCCTATAGAAAGCCTTCTCTGCTTGCTCAAAAAGTATGTTGTCGCATTTCCGGTGGTTACTAACCTTGTACCTCCTCAGGCGGCCTGAGTAAACAGATAGTTTTTGTTTTAATGCGGCCAGGCATTGTTGAGGTGTGTTGTTTTCTGGATCATGTCGTGAGTGTCTTAGAGTGTTAAACAATATTTCTTCAGCTCTTGTGATGATTTTTCTACTTCTTACTCCTCTTATGTATTCTGTTATTTGTCCAATGTCCCTACGCAGTAATTCAATCTTCCCCAGCAGTCGTTTTTCCCAGGGTGCTATTCTATTATTTATTATTATTATTATTATTATTATATATTATACAGAATTATTCCTTATGTTATTAGAAATTATTTTTTATTTTCAATAAGAGTATATTTTTTGTTTTATCTATTTATGAATGAAAAAAATGCGCTTTTATTTTTAAGTCAACCACAAAAAATTCTTCACATTATTAAAAACCGATACAAATGCACCGCCTTATAATTGTCAGTGTATTTTTATCGAGTTTATGTTATAAGAAATAAACCGTGTATACGTAAGAAAAACAAAAATCGACGGAAGGAGATGCATATCCATTGCTAAATTGTTTTCGTGTTCTCATTTTCTATCTAGGAGTCTAAGGCTAAGACGTATGAGGGGATTGGAAAATTAAAATTACCTCGTACGAGGCAATGTTGCCGATTTTAGCGCTTTATGTAGTTTGCAATATCTAATCCAAAACTTAACGTACTATATATATATATATATATATATATATATATATATATATATATATATATATATATATTTCACATTCCGTTTTATTTTTTAGGATATAGATAACTTTTGCACCGGATACATAATATCCCACTATAGAAAACTATGGCTAGAACTAAGCGAGCTCCTTCAAGCAATAGGAAATGCTTACTCAAGAACATATTCTACATATTCGCTATTTATGATCACTAATATAACAATTGCGGTAAGTTATGTATGCTTCATCTGTCATAACATACTTATCGGTGCTTTTCAGACTTACGGTTTTATATCAGAAATTATGGAGCACGGGATAACGTTTTCTTTTAAAGAAATGGGCCTTCTTGTAGCCAGCTTGTACTGCATGGTGCTTCTGTACATCTACTGTGATTGCTCACATAAAGCCTCAGATAATATAGCAATTAGAGTCCAAAGATCACTAATGGAAATCGATCTAACTACAATTAATCTAGACACAGGGAAAGAGGTAAGATATTGTGCTCTTATGCTTTGGTCTTAAATTATTTTTAATCTCAATAAAATGGCTTATAATTTTTTCCTGGAGAGTACTATAGCCCATGGGCTTATTATATATTTTCCATTTATTCATAATATACATGTCAGATTTGTGGAACGATGTACCATCTGGTAAAGGTGTAGTGGATTCTTCTTCTTATAGTGCCGTGCATCTATAGTGCGTTGGCGAATTATCTTAAGGCCAGACGTCTGTCTGTTGCGGCATGCAAAAGATCGCCAGTGTTATTTATGCGTGTCCAGTTCTTTATGTTCCGTAGCCACGACTTTTGTTTGCGACCTACTCCACTCTTGCCTTCCATCTCTTCCTGGATGATTAGTTGAGGGATTGCGTATTTGTTTCCTCTCAGAATATGGCCGAGCTATCCAATTTTTCGTACCTTGATCAAATTGAGTAGTTCTCTCTCTCAATATTTGCCTTTCTTAAGACTTCCTCGTTACTCATCCTATCTGTCCATAGTATGCGGAACAAGGCATTTAAAATTGCGTTTTTTCTTATTGCCATGCATTTTCCAGCATTTATCTTCAAGCCATATATTTTTGTTATGCTACGGTGTTTATTTTATTTAACATCAACTGCATATCATGTTCGTTGTCTGTTATTATCGCGGTGTCATCGGCTTAACGAATGTTATTTATCGGGAACCCGTTTACCTATATTCTACACTCAGAGCCTTCCAGTGCCTCTGCAAAAATGTTCTCCACATAGAGATTGAAGAGCATAGGAGACAAAATACACCCCTGTCGCACCCCTCTTAAAATTTCAAATTCTTCTGTGTTGGTTGATTTGTCTAGTCTCACTCGTGCTTTTTGATTCCAACAGAGATTTTGGATAACTCTTATATCTTTCTCGTCAATGTTTCGTTGATCCATGCATTTTTGTACAAGTTTATTCAAGCAGAAAGCTGCTTCACGTGTACTCAGTCCGCTCTTGTGGTCTCACCGCTTAGATCTTTCAGATTTCTGAACATTCTTGTGTGAAGGATGCGAAGAAACACCTTAAGCAAATGTAGTGGATTATATATATATATATATATATATATATATATATATATATATATATATATATATATATACATATATAATTATATATATATATATATATATATATATATATATATATATATATATAATGTTTTGGATGGGTTGGAGTCAATAAAAGAGGCTATTGGTTAACTATTTATTATCAAGAGCTGCTAAAAAAGACAAAATATCTTACAAAGTTGAACTAGAAAGAAAAAAAAAATTGTTTAACTCACAAAATAAAATTAGTTTGGTTAATAATTTATTAACAATTTTATGTAGTGAAAGTAATAAATTCAAAAGGACTTTTTTGGAAATGGTTTGTATTAGCAAAAGTGATAATAATTTAAACAAAAGTTTAGAAATTCAAAATCTAAGCAAAATTTATAATTATATTATTTCTTTATAATTTATATATAAAACTTGAAAAATATCACATTTTGATTTAATTTTCCATATATCTGTTACATTTTTTTCAGACATCTATCAATGGTGATTAAATCTTCTTCTTTTTTGTTACTAAACAAAAAAGAATTTTTAAACAAAATTTTATTTTTGACAATATAATTGTCAAAAATAAAAATTTTAAGTTGGCATTTATGACATTGAGGCCTATTTGTAATTGGTCGCTACTTTAATTTATTTATAAATTCAATTGTTTTTGTGTTAAGAAAATTTTTTCAAAATTATATTAAAATTTCAGAGAAGCATTTATTAGATAAGGACATTTTTGTATTAATTCTTTTTGAAATGTATTTGCAGCAATTTTATTAACCAAATTAATTTTATTTGGTGAGTTAACAAAAAATTTTTTCTTTCTAGTTCAACTTTGTAAGATATTTTGTCTTTTTTAGCAGCTCTTGATAATAATTGTAAACACAATTGAAAGCTCGAGATAATAAATAGTTTTACTAATATAGACCAATAGTCCCTTTTATTGACTCCAACCCATTCAAAACATTTATATATTTTTTCCAAACGAGTCACAAGTACTTCTTTTTTCTTACTCTATATACTTATATACTTTTCTTACTCTTACTCTATATATATATATATATATATATATATATATATATATATATATATATATATATATATATATATCTTTTATAGATAGACACATTCTTTAATAACATCTACTGCACTTATAGGAAGATATAAAGTCAGGAACAAATTGTTTCATAAGTTTGAAACCAGTATAATATTATAAAAAATGGCAAGAGTGGAATCTTAATTTTGTTCTTAAATGAAGTTCCAGATATTTTTATACCCTTTTTTTCTATTCAATAGTTCGAATAGGCTTCCTAATTTCCTTTCATGCTTTTCTGTCCCATACCAGACGTTTCCATATTCTGCAACACTTTTTATGTCATCACTTCACCGCTATTGGTGTCTTCCTTGTGATCTCTTTGTTCCATAAGGTCTTCATAACCATTTTCTTCTGTTCCATCTGTCATCCTCGAGGCGTTCGTTGTGTTTAGCCCTCTTCCATTTTAATGTAGCTGCTTGTTCAAACATTCTCAAACTCAGAGGGCAGAAGAAATAGAGGATGACCGCGTAACATATGGATTGATAATATTGAAGAAGATCTTAAGATTCTAAAGGTCAGAAGATGGGGGGAAGTTGCTAGGATCGACGGGAGTGGCGGCTTGTCTGCGAGCAGACTAAGATCTACAAAGGATTGCCAAGCCAATTATGATGATGATCAAGTGAAATGCCCAGCATCTATCGTTTAATGGCTCTTTAAGTTTTATTTAACTTTTCCAAATTATCTCTGGTAACTGTCCATGTCTGAACTCCATGTGTTGGGACAGAGAGCATAAAAGAATTAAATGTTTTGTTTCAAAGTTTCTGAGGTAGATTTTTTATGAAAAAAAAATCATATAGGAAATTTTAAATAGATAATGGTTTTATTTTATTTATATTATTTCACGAAGCACCAGCATTAATTTATTTTTATCTAATTTTATCATATCTATTCGTTTGCAGATTGATATGTTTTTGACAGCAATTCGTCTAAATCCTCCTACGGTGTCTTTGCAAGGATATTCTGATGTTAATAGAAAACTTATAACTTCAGTAAGTAGTTTGTATATAATATATATTTGTTAATAAATGCAAGTGATTAAAGTAAAATATAGATAATAAGTGTTTATAAAAAAGAACTTTCGATTCGTCTACATTGAAAAAAAAACGTAATTTAATTAAAATAGTGAAAGAAGCATTGATAAATAAATTAGATTTCGGCAAAGTGACAAAAAGATAAGAAATATTTATCGGTTGGTTTTTAAAATCATTAGCCAGATAATTAAGTAAACAATACAACAGGATATCGTAAGTAAGCAGAATTTTAGTTTTAATAGTAATAATAGTAGCTTTGATACAAACAATATAAACATATAGTCAGGGCCGGCTTCTGAGTTTTAGGAATAAAAGTGTTGGAGAAAAGACATAAAAAAAGAACAATATAGATCACGAGACGAAATTACGCAACTAAAGAGGGAAATTACAGAACTAAAAGATCAACAAAGCGACTACAAAGATGAAATAAGAAAGATGCGAGAAACAAACGAAAAAGCTATTAAACAAATAGGCCAATTAGAGAAAGAAATTACCGCAGCAAACGAAAAAATAGAGAAACTGGAGAGAGAAAAAAAGAGGAAAAATGTAGTAATACAAGGACTAAACATTGACACAAATGATCAAAAACTATTGCGAGAGGCCGTAGAGAACTTTCTAGAAAAAGAACTACAAGTGTCAGTAGATGTAAATGGAGCGAGAAAAATAGGAGAAAATACTACCTTAGTAGAACTTAACAGTGTGAAGAACAAAATTGAAGTAATGAAAAATAAAAATAAACTAAAAAACAAAACAAACGAGCGAATCTACAAAAATGATGATATGTCAAAGGAGGAAAGAATTATCCAGAAAGAAATTAGAAGTAAGGCTATGGCAGGGAGATATAATGGAAAAAATGTAAAAATAGGATTCCAGAAGCTAATCATAGATGGAGGAATATGGACATGGAATAACAGCCAACGACAATTAGTAAAAGATAAAAATGTAAAACCAAAAAACTAACAGCAAAATTTAAACAGGCTAAAATAACGAAGACAACTTGGCAAGATAAAGGTATAAGAGATGAACAAAATGCAGAGATCATTACTGGAAACAAAGTAATAAACGAATGCATATTAGTAGGGACATGGAATGTAAGAGGAACGTACGAGGAAGGAAAACTAAAACACATAATCGACGAATGCAAAAAATACAAGTTCGAAATAGTAGCACTACAAGAAACAAAACAATTAGGGCAAAACTCAATGGAAATAAACGACTATTTATTTTTCAACAGCGGGGGAGAAAATAGAATGTTAGGTACAGGCTTTGTGGTAAATAAAAAACTGAAAGATCTAATCGTTGACTTCAAACCAATTTCAGAGAGAATATGTGTATTAAGAATAAGAGGAAAATACCAAAAAATAACATTTATAAATATACATGCACCGACTGAAGACAAAAGTATAGAAATAAAAGAAGACTTTTATAATCAAATAGATACAGTATTCGAAAATATCCCCAAATACGATGTAAAAATAGTGCTAGGTGATAGTAATGCAAAAATAGGAAAAGAAGAAATATATGTACCCACCATAGGAAAATTCAGCTTGCATGAAACAACGAACGAAAATGGTCACTTCCTAATTGATTTCGCGAAAGAAAGAAATATGATCATTATGAGCACATACTTCCAACACAAAAGAATACACCAAGGAACGTGGAGATCACTGGATGGGAAAACCATAAACCAAATTGATCATGTGCTTGTCGAAAAAGATATGCAAAAATGTATAAAGAACATAAGAACATACAGAGGTCCAGATGCAGATTCAGATCACTTTATAGTTGGAATACAAATGAAACAACTTATTCCAGTGCTTAGAAACCAGCGGAAGAAAAAGTATAAAGTAACTAAACCTGTGAGACTACTGAAAGAGGAGGAACAAAATAAATATGAAAGAATAGTCAGTAGAGGATTAGATAATATTGCAGAAAATGGGGATATTGAACAAACATGGATGCAAATAAAAGTATGTATGACCAAAGCAGCTCAGGCCAGTAATAGAAATATAAAACACGAATACAAAGAATGGTTCGACGATGAATGTAAAATGGAACTAGATGAACGAAATAAATTAAGAATGAAAATGATGCAAGAAAAAACAACAGAGATGGAGAGAAAATACAATGAAAAAAGGAAAAGAGCCAAAAGAATAATAAGATCTAAGAAAAGAAAATACAATGAAGATAAACTAAAATGTATAGAACAGAGCTATAAAAATAGAGAAATTAGAAACTTATATCAAGGGGTGAAAAATGAGAAAAAGGGGTACCAAGGAAAACCTGTACACTACAAAAACAAAAATAGAAGAAATTTAGTAAGTGACGAAGAAATATTGAGCAGATGGAAAGAATACTTTGAAGAACTTTTAAATGAAATTCCCACAACAGAATATGAAGAGGAAGAAGAAGTGAAGGAAAATGTCGATCAAGAACGAATAGAGGAAAGACCGCCTAACGAAAAAGAAATAAAAGAAATAATAGAGAAACTAAAGAATAGTAAGAGCCCAGGAAGAGATGAAGTAACAGCTGAAATGTTTAAATATGGAGGACCAGTACTAATTAAGCATTTGGAAAAGTTGCTAAAAGACATATGGGAACAAGAAAAATTACCGAAGGAATGGGCCGAAGCGACACTGTGCCCTTTTCACAAAAAAGGCGACAAAAGTTTATGCCACAATTACAGGGGAATTGCCCTACTAAATGTTGCATATAAAATACTTGCAGTATATATAAAAGATAAGCTATCTCAAAATATAGATAATGACATAGGGGAATATCAATGTGGATTCAGAAGAGGGCGCAGCACAGTGGATCAAATTTTCCTACTGCGCGAAATACAAGCAGAAAGCTACGAATATGGGAAACCTACAATGGCCATATTCATCGACTTTAAACAAGCGTTCGATAGGATAAAGCGCAAAGAAATATACAAAGCACTACGTGAAATGGGAATTAGTGAAAAACTCATAAGAATGGTAAAAGTGACAATCCGAAAAACAGAGAATAGGGTTAAAATAAATGGCGAAGAAACAGATAAGTTTGAGGTCAGTGAGGGGGTGCGATAAGGAGACCCACTGTCATCGCTGTTGTTCAGTATCGTCCTCGAAGTTACCATCAGAGAAGCTGGAATCAACAGGTCAGGACTTATATATCAAAGAAAACACCAATGTTTAGCATTCGCTGACGACATTGTACTGATAGCCAGAAGTAAGCAAGAATTAAAAGAAATAATAAAAAGATTAGAAATGAAAGCGAGAAAGAAAGGGATGTACATAAATGAAGAAAAGACCAAATATATGGAATGGACAGAAAGAGATTACCTACAAGAACAATATCTGACAGTAATAACAGATGAAAAAACATATAAATTCGAAGAAGTAGAAATATTCCAGTATTTAGGAGCGACATTCACGAGAAGACCAAATATGAAGGAAGAAATCCAAGCGAGAATTATGGCCGGTAACCGTTGTATTTTTGCACTAAACAATTTATTAAGAAGCAAAAACATATCTAGAGGGGCTAAGATAAGAATATATAAGACAGTAATAAGACCTATTGTATTATATGCCAGTGAAACATGGACAATGAAAAAATCCGAGCAAGTCTTGCTGCAATTCTGGGAAAGAAAAGTCCTCAGGAAAATATTTGGAGGTAAATTATGGAATGGTATATGGATAAAAAGACCAAATATGGAATTAGAGGAGATGTATGGAGAGCCGAATATCGTAGGGATCATAAAGTCACAAAGACAGATGGTTGGGACACATCCAAAGGATGGAAAACACGAGACTGCCAAAAAGAATGCTAATGGGAGGAATAGGAGGGAAAAGGAAAAAAGGCAGACCGAAAATCAGGTGGAAGAAGGATGTTGAAAAAGACATAGAAAAACTTAAAATACCAAACTGGAAAAATAAAGCAACAAACAGAAAAGAATGGAAAAGAATAGTAACCCAAGCCATGGGCCTTCTAGGCCTGGAGAGCTAAATTATATATATATATATATATATATATATATATATATATATAGAAATGTTTCTTCAACGTCGATATTCCCAAAAAAAAATCTTTATTTCGAAAATAAGTTACAATTTTTGAGAAATTCTACAAACTACTACATTTAATGATTTAAAGTTGACTATTGAAACATAATAATTACAATAATAATAAAAATATTGATTTCTTCCTATTTATAACGTCGGATATCGGAATCTGCTGATTCTTAATAGTAAGGGAGCTTATGGCTACATTTCTCCTCCCTCCATTGGTTGGGACTTCGTCCTCGAAGTTTTGGTTACTTCGGCTATCAGCTCGTCTAGTATCTGGATCTGGGCAGGATGCAATTTTTCTCCAAATAGGATTTTGGAAATTCGTTTTCTTTTCCTAATTAGGAAGATTATTAGGAAAGCTAAAATAGTTAAAAATATTATAACAGAAGTGGTGCTCAGTCCTATGGATAATCGGGGTAGTACTTCTATGGTATCTATTGGTTGAATTTGGCCATGTGTCTCTGGGATTGTTAATTTTTCAATTTTCATCTCATGGTTTGGTATTAATTTTATTGGAACAATTTTTGGAATGGAAATATCTTGAGACGTCTTTTTATTAAATTGGATACCTTCAATCATTATTGGTACATCTGTCGTCAAGAGGCTGGTTGAATTAATTTCTATCTGCTGGATTCTCATTGGGTGAACTATTCCTAGCAATATGACTTTGCTGGTTTCTTGGAAAAAGTTCTCTGTGATTAATGTTTTTGTGCAATTATCTACATTGGGTATGTTACATTTGGATTGTACATAGTTGGAACAAACTATGTTATCGCCTTGTCCTATACAAGTGTTGAACCATTTATTATTTGTATAGTAGCTTGCAGGTGGCAGAATCATAACATGATCTTTGTTTGGAATGGGATAGATTTTATAGGTAGTATAAGGAATTTCATGGAGTATAGGGATTTTAATTATTATGAGCATTGTATTTGAAGTTACACAAACTAAAGTTTTTGTTGACTCTATAAGTTCATAAGGGTGTTCATTACTATTGGGAATTGAATTTCTGGGATAAATTTTGAGAAGGTTCTCTTTAAGGTCTATTATTTCCTTTAAAGTGAATAATTCTATATTAGAGATATTAAGTTCAGATAAAGTAATGGTTCTTATAAGTTTCATTAGAAATTCGTTTATATTTTGGAGATTTATTATCTCGTTGTGTAGAATGATATAGCTGTCAAAATCAGCTGATAATTTGTTGAGTGCAGATATGAGAATTGAATTATCAGAATTTAGTTTCTCTAAAAGTTTATCGAATCTCGTGTTAAAAGAGTTTCCATAAGATATTTGGTTATTAAATTTTTTTATGATTTCGTTTTGTTTATTTTCTAAAGAGATTATGTGTGATTTTAACAAGTCTAAGTCAGAGTCGTCTGGATTTCCAGTCACGTATTTGATGGCTGTACCTAGAAAATTAAAAAGTCCGCGTTTCTGTTTTCGCGTAATCTTGTGTAGATCGTCTTTTGTTTGTTCTTGTATGTGGGTGTATTGGGAGTACAGTAGCGAGAGAGGTGCATTTTTGAAGTGATCTTTGAAATAGCTTGTCGGACTAGCGTCAATACTGTCGGATAATTTGTCTAGTGGAATGTGAAGAAAATGTCTGTGATAGTGGGAGATTTCTCTTGATTTGCCTATCTCTTCAGCATAGTAACCATTATTCGGAATCTCCTGAATATTGAGTGGATGGACCAGGGCGAGGATTGTCCTGTGAAAAATTTGGGTCTTGAGT
Source organism: Diabrotica undecimpunctata (assembly GCF_040954645.1). Lineage (NCBI taxonomy): Eukaryota > Metazoa > Arthropoda > Insecta > Coleoptera > Chrysomelidae > Diabrotica > Diabrotica undecimpunctata. The sequence continues at coordinate 42,893,428 of NC_092810.1, read as the reverse complement.
AGGTTTATCTACATGTTTTCGTATTCGTTTTACATATTTAAGGTGAGTGCTTGTTAAATTTTGTTTATCTGTTTTACCGATTATTTTTGTTTTGTCTTGCGTTTCTGGATGAATAGTGGAGAAAGGGGCTTGTAATTTGGACTTATGTTTTTTCTTAGAAACATATAGGGATTTTGTAAGGTCTATTTCCGGAATATCTTCGGCATTTTCGTTTTGTCTATCTAAAAGTTGTTGTCTTTTTTGTTTTTGTTTATTATATAGTTCTGCAATAAAGGGTTGGAGTTCTTCTTTATGTCTTTGATTATATGTTTCGTATATCGGAAGATCAAAGTCGAAATGTATTTCTTCTGCATAGGGTCCGTACAGAATTGAGAACGGGGAATAATCTGTGGAACTGTGGATTGATTGGTTGTAAATAAGAATGGCGTGTGTTAGAATGTCATCTAACGAATCATTTGGATTTTGGGCTTGTAAGGTCCTAAGTTTTTCAATAAGAGTTGAATGAAAGCGCTCTACAGGAGAGTTTGAGGAAGAATTGTTTACTGTTGTAAAATGTATTTCGATTTTGTGGATATTTAGGAATTCTTTAATGACTGCGGAATTAAATTCGGTGCCGCTGTCGCATACAATCTTTTTTGGGTAATTGTGGTGCGAAAAGTAGTGTCTTAATTTATTTAGTATGGAAATGGAAGTTTTGTCGGTGAGCTTATAGCATTGACCGTATTTGGAAAAAGAATCTATTATTGTGAGATACAGGTTTTTATTGCAGTGGAATAGATCGATATGTAATATATCAAAAGGTTTTTGACCTAACAACGGTCCTAATTGAGGAAGTTTATAAGGACGTCGCTCGTATTTATTTTTTAGGCAAATTTCGCATTTATTGATAAAATTAGAAATAGTTGTCTGCATTGAGGGCCAATAAAATTTTTGTTTTAAATGTTTGTAGGTTTCAATTATTCCGTTGTGATTTTCTACGTGATATTTCTTTATGCATTCTATTTGTTGGTTTTCTTCTTCTATGTCCTGAAGTAGTATATTGCAAAATATTGCTTTGACTGTGGAATTTATTTTTTCTTTAAAATAGTTACAGATAAAAGGTCTAAATTCGTGAGGGATTGTTATTGCAAATTTTTGATTTGGTCTAAGGATATTTTGGAAGGTATTTGCTATTTCTGTTTTCCAATTATTTGTCAAAGTGACAGTGTAACGGTGTTTGTTAAAAATTCTTTTGTATTTAATTTCAAAATTATTTGACTCTGGTTTAAAAATAATTTGGTTTGAGGATAAATTAATTGGTTCAGGTGAAATCTCTATTCCAGTGATAGGGTTCTCAACTGATGTATGTTGTGTGTTAGTACTGTTTTGTAAGTTGTCAAAATCGGCAAGGAAATCGTCTATGTCGAAATTGTCGGGTGGTTCAGCACATTCTGAATTCGGGGGTTCAGCACATTCTGAACTCGAGCTTAGGGCATTTATTTGGACTCGGCTAAGAGCATCAGCAACTTGATTCTCTTTGCCTTTTTTATATTTAACTTCAAAATCATATTCTTCTAGTTTAAGTCTCCATCGGGCTAATCTAGAAGTGGGGTCTTTAATTTTGTAGATCCATACGAGAGGATTGTGATCTGTTTCTACAGTGAATTTTTGGTTGTATAAATACATACGGAAGTGTTTACAAGAATCTAGTATGGCTAAAAGTTCTTTTTCAATAGTGGAGTAGTTTCGTTCTGCGGAATTTAGAGTTCGAGAATAGTAGGCAATAGGGTGATTATTTTGAGATAATACTGATCCTATAGCTATATTAGAGGCGTCTGTAGTCAGTACAAAAGGCTTTTCGAAGTCTGGATATTGTAAGATTGGAGAATTAGTTAACAATTGTTTGCATTTTGCAAAACATTCTAAATAATTTGGATTTGTGGGGTCGATAGTTGCTCCTTTTCGAGTACATCTCGAAAATGGGGACGTTATTTTTGCAAAGTTGGGTATGAATCTTCGGTAGTAACCGATTAAACCAAGAAATGATTTAATTTCTTTTACTGTTTTTGGTAGAGGATATTTTTGTATAGCTTCGATTTTTGCTGGGTTAGGTTTGATTCCTTCGGTTGTCACTACGTGACCTAAGAAAGAAACTTCTTTCGTGAGAAATTCAGATTTGTCTAACTGAATTTTTAAATTATTTTTCCTGAAAGTGTCAAAAATAGTCGCAATATGAACTAAGTGTTCTTGCAGTGACTTGGAAAAAATAATGACATCGTCCATGTAGACGAAGCAAAACTTATGAATAAAGGGCCTAAGAATATTGTCCATTAACCTTTCGAATGTTGCTGGGCTATTCTTTAAACCAAAGGGCATACGTAAAAATTCAAAGTGACCATGCGGAACTGAAAAGGCTGTTTTCCGAATAGAATCCGGATGAACTTCAATCTGATGGTAACCTTGAGCTAAATCTAATGTTGTGAAATAACTGGCTTTTCCTAAGTTATCCAGTATCTCATCTATCTGAGGAAGTGGGTAGCGATCACTTTCAGTATGATCATTGAGCTTCCTATAATCAATTACTAATCTAAATTTTTTCTGACCTGAGGCATCAGCTTTTTTTGGTACTATCCAAACTGGAGCTGAGTACGGTGAAATTGACGGTCGAATTATCTTATTATCTAATAAATTATTTATTTGTTTTTTTATTTCTTCCTGCATTGCTTTGGGATGCCGAAATCCCTTTACATAAATTGGATTTTCATCCTTAGTTTTAATTTCGTGTCTAACAGCTGATGTGAAAGTTAAATTTTTGTTTTCATCGTAAAATACGTCTTTAAATTTTTTGCAAAGACTTATAATTTTATATTTTTCTTCGTTATTCAAGTGCGAAGTACGTATTTTGTTTTCGTTAAAATGCGTCGTTGGAATTTTTACTATATTATAATTACAAAAGTTCTCAACTTCAATTCTCTTATTAAATTTCATAGGCATAGGTAAGTCGAAAGTGTCTAGAAAGCCGTTTTTTGCAACGTGAATAGAATTGGGAATTTTGATACCTTGAAAGTGTCTTTCACGCAATAAAACTTCGCCATTATGAACGCTTACTGGAATTTTTTGGTATAAAGTTTCAAATGGAATGCTAACGTGAGGATTCTCGAAGGTTAAAGTATGAGTTGCGTAGCTAATTGTGGCGTGGAATCTTTTCAGATCGTAAGTTCCAAGGAGGAGGTCAAAGTGTTGGCTAAAATCAGCAATTTTTACGTCGAATGTTTGTGGAATTCCATATTCTAGGAATAGTGGCGTCTTAATATTTAAGTCGTGCTTGGAAGTAATTTTCATTGACGTTAGCGAAAAAGGTTTTCGATAAATATGATTTTTATCAAATAGTTTGAGAGCTCGCGGATTTAAAATTGAATGGGAACCGCCGGTATCGATTAAAACGCGTAGATGTGTTTTGGGTGTAACGAAACAAGGTAACCCAGGGGAACTTTCGATATTATTTAGGTTTATACAGGGGGTGGATGATCGTCTAACGGGATGGCTTGAAAATCCTGATGATTTTCATCATGCAAATCGGGCTCTTGTTCGGATTCGTAATTTTCGAAATCGTTTTCGAAATATTGGGTATCATTTGAGTCTATGTGAAAATTGTGGCTTCTATTAGTTGTAATTGTCATGGGCTGATGGTTTCTGGTTGTGGTAGTTTGAACACCGCTCATTGGAGTAGCAAAATTTGGTTGGGGTCGAGGAGCTTTATATTTATTTAGTCTTTGTTGGTTGTTTTTCGGAACATTGTTTCGTTGGAAGGATTGATTTTGTTCGTGAGAACTGAAATTTTGTCTCTGAGGAAAATTATAGTTCTGTTGTGGAGTAAAGTTAAAATTGGGCTCTGTGTTGTGAGTTGAAGGTCTCACATAATTTGAATGCGTGGGTTGGAAGTTTGAGTGTGTGGGTTGGAAATTTGTAGATCTTTGATTATTCGAAGATTGATAGGGTTTATTTTTGAGTGGGGCCTTTTTGTTTTGTTGGCTCTTAAGGAAGTTCATGTATTGTTGTTGATTTTTGTGGTTATCGTAGGCAATACACTTTTGAAGGGCTTCTTCTAGGGAATTTAATTCAAAATGCGATAAGTATTCGCAATAAGGCTCGTTGATTCCGGTACAGAAAGTTTTGAGGGCAATGTTTTTGAAATATGGAGTTTTAAATGTTACTGTCGCGGGATTATCGTTTAGGGTGATGTGTTGGAGTAAGTCGTTCAGATTTGTAGTTATTCTCTGATGATAATTGTCGTAGGATTCACTATGTTTTTGGACGGTAGTGGATAGTTGTGTTACTAATATGTCTTCGGAACGTCTGTCTCCGTATTTAGTTAATAATGCTGGACGAATTTCTGTCCAATTGGTTTTATTAGAATAGTTTAAGAAATTTCTAGGTTCTCCTTTAATTCGAGATACGATATGGGAATTTAAGATAAATTCTTGGGACGGATTTAAATCTTGGGTGCCTAAGAAAACTATTAAATTATCTACTGCTTTGATAAAGGTGGAGAGGTTGTCTCCAGAAGAGAATTCGGGCAGAGTTGAGCAAAGGCTAGCAATATCGCTATTGGTCATCGGCATTTTGGAACGTAATTTAGATGCAGGCTTAGATTTAGAGGTTTGTAGATTTCTTTTTATTTTTAGATTTAAACTGTCGAATAGTAAACTTAAATTTTCGATACTATTTTGGGAAATATCATTCAATGTACTCATAAAATATATGCAAAAATATAAATGCAAGTATATATAAAAATTCGTTGAAGTAAAATGTTATAAATAATATAAATTCAATAAACAATAAATAATAAATTCAATGTAAATGTTTAAGAATTCAATTAAAATAATAAATGCTCATAAACAATGGTAAAGAAAGGAAAAACTTACGCAAGGATGATCGTGTTTGATTTCCAATACATTTTTCTCTTTTACCAGGTTCTTCAGGATTTCATTAAACTAATGTAGACCAGGAAACGACTATGTTTCTGTATGAAATATCCTGTGGTTCGCAGCGCCAGAAATGTTTCTTCAACGTCGATATTCCCAAAAAAAAATCTTTATTTCGAAAATAAGTTACAATTTTTGAGAAATTCTACAAACTACTACATTTAATGATTTAAAGTTGACTATTGAAACATAATAATTACAATAATAATAAAAATATTGATTTCTTCCTATTTATAACGTCGGATATCGGAATCTGCTGATTCTTAATAGTAAGGGAGCTTATGGCTACATTTCTATATATATATATATATATATATATATATATATATATAAGTAGTTTGTATTGTTTACTTTTATTATTAGTACTGACGCAAATAAAGTCAGTTTGTATAAAGGTGTTAAATAAATAAATTTTGCACGATTTTTGCCATTTTTTAAGGTTCTCACAAGATCAAAAAAATTTGTCACTTTAATTGACCGGAGCTATGGAATTTCTATTGTTAGAGCCTAATCTTTAAAACCTATACTACGAAATTTCGGTTTTAAGTTTTAGCACCAAATGTGAGGCATTTGAAATATGCTTAAAAAACGCTAAATTAAAACTTTCATATTACAAACCATCAGAACGTTTAAACCTGCTTCTTTTTGAGTCAACAAGTATCGATGGACACAAATAGCTGCAACCTCTGAGGTCATTCCATCCGATATATCGATGAATGACCATTCCGTTGTCTGAAAGTGAGCGAAACGTAAACATCCATTTAGTTAAAATTGGACACCAATTTTAGTCGGTTTGCAACGTTGTCAGATAACTTGGTAATTCGTGGAATATTTTTTTGTGGAGCTCGTGAAATCATATACTCTGTTTTAAAATTTACGCAACAGGAAATGCACTTCTTGTTGAGTTATCCAAAGTACAAGAACAAGTAGCTGCTTTGACAGGTAAATTGATAATATATTTGTATTATAAAAAATATGTTATTGTTTTGCAAACTCAGATTACAATTTTTTTGTTATAAATCAAATATAAAAAGAGTTGTTGTTGTATAAAAATATCAAATAATCAAATAAGAGAAAAAGTTTACATAATATTAAATATTTATAGGTGTCAGTTTATCCAGCGTCAAAAGCGTCTAATAAACGACAAAAAAAGTCCTCAAAAATACAGCTAGATGCATACGATCAAGGTATCTTATGGAAGCAGATATATAATTTTCATCTTAGCGATCAACAAGTTCCCAAAATTAAAAAAAATTCATCAGAAATTCGTAAGCGAACTGAATTATGCAGGAAGTAGAGAAAGCATGAGAAGGGAATTTCATAAACTTGGGTTTCGATGAAAAAAAAGCAGTCGACAATAGAAAAATGTTGATAGAAAAACATGAAATCATAAATTTAAGGCTGCAATATCTAAGGAACATTAAGGAAACTAAAGAAGCAAATAAATTTATGGTGTTTACTGACGAGACTTATTTATTAACGAGTCATATTTCCAAAAACAATTAGTGTAACACCGTAATAATGGAGTTACAAAAACCCGTGTCAAAAGGGTAACGTTTAATTATTGGTGCAGGAAATGAAAAATTTTTGTTTCTGGATCTTATTTAAGGTGGAAATCGACATCAAAATCTGGAGACTATAGTCATAGTCATAGTCATAGTCATACTTTATTGATTCTTTAAGACATTCAAAATAAATGTATAGGATACGTCACTACAGAATTCAGTAAAAAAACATTAATGTGTATAATACAATATTCACAGTGCAACAAAATTGACAAAACATAAACTATATAAAATAACATTTTTACAAGTAAACTATGAAGCTACTGCAGTTTGTCCTCAAGATATTCATTTATAGAATAATATGGTTTCTTAAGAGTAAATCTTTAAAATTTTTTTTTAAATTTAGAGGAAAGTGGTATTTCTTTCACAGTTTTTAGCAAATGATTGTATACGGTCAGTCCCATATATCTAAAGCACTTTTGAAATTTGGATGTTTTGTGTTTAGGAACTTCAGCACTTCTTGCATTGTAATAGTGATTGTCTGAATTTACTGGAAATGTATTGGTTTCCTCTTTTATATAAAATAAACATTTATACATATATAGGCAGTATAAAGTTAAAATTTAATGTTTAATAAAAATTGGTTTACAAGATTGTTGATAATCCAAATTAAAAATTTTACGGATAATATTTTTTTGTACAATGAACACTTTGTTACTATCTACTGAGTTCCCCCACAAAATTACATTATAGCACATGTGGCTGTAAGCAAGGCTATAATAAACGTTCATTAATGCCGAGATGGGTAGTATGTTTTTAATTCTAGATACAGCATAAAAAGCTTTATTCAATTTCATATTCACTGAATTCACTTGCTCTGACTATTTGAGATTACAATCAATGAACACACCCAAAAACTTTGTAGAGTGAGTGGAAGATAACATATTGTTTCTATCATGGATGGTTAAGATATAGTCATAGGTAGATGAGTTGTATGAATGAAACTAAATAATTTCCGTCTTGTCAATGATTAATATTAGTCTGTTGGTATTACAACAGCGTATAAAGCAGTCAACAACAGTCTTCATTGTCATTTTTAATTCCTCGAGTGTACGTGCAACGAGGTATCATCAGCAAACATTGATATTATAAGTGCCCTTATGTGATCTGGTAGGTCGTTAATAAAAATTAGGAATAATAATGGTGCCAGCACGGATCACTGTGGTACTCCTTTATTTGTCATGTATGGTTCTGAGCTTGATTCTTTCATGTTAACAACACTCTACCTGTCACTAAAGAAATTTATTACCCATTTTAGAAATATCGCTCTAAAACCAACGTTATATAATTTATTGCGAATAAATGTTATGTATAAGCAGTCAAAAGCTCGTGACAGATCAAAAAATAGTCCTGCCACGTGGTTTCTACCATCTAATTCATCATAAATACGCTCAAACAAGCTGCATGCAGCCGTAAGTGTTGACTTTTATGATCTAAAGCCGTGTTCGTTTGGAGTTATTAAATTGTATTCTTCTATAAAATTTACCATTCTGTTGTATACAACCTTCTCTATTACTTTGGAAATTATGCTAAGGACAGATACTGGTCTATAATTTGAAATATCATGGGGGTCATTCTTTTTGAAGATTGGAATAACTTTTGACATTTTAAATATGGATGGAAATTGGCTGGTTGTTATTGAGATATTACCTAAATGGATTAAAGGAATCGATATATGATCACTTATCAGTTTTTATTATTTTTACAGATATGTTATCAATACCAGTACTAGGCTTATTTTTTAGTTTATCGATTGTATTTTTTATTTCAATTGGAGTTACGAGTAAAAAGAAAAATGTTTTGTTACACATTTCCGAGGTAGTACAAGAAGAAGGCAACGATGTGCCAAAATGAGTTTGAAGATTGTATTCTGTAATTATAGCAAAATATGAGGCAAACGAATTAGCAATATCACAAGACTTGGTAATAATTTTATTATCATAATGTAGAATAATATCAGACCTGTTCTTTTGCCTACCGGTTTCACTGTTTACTAAATTCCAAATTATTTTTGGTATATTGTAAGATTGATTAATTAAGTCAGTATGAAATTTTTTTTTTAATTATTAATAGATAATTATATTCTTTTTTTTGCCTGTTTAGGTATCTTGGGACTCGAGAATCCCTATATTTTTTTGCTATCCAGAGTAGATTTTTTAGTTTTTCACTCATTTGTTACCCATGTAGCCTTATTTGTTTTATGTGCTTCATACCGTGTTTTTATTGAACAATATAAATTTAGATTGTAATCATGACAAACAAATGAATTTGTGGCATTATCAGCATTCAATTGTGAATAAACTTCATCCAAAACTGTAGAAGAAATCCCTGCTTTAAACATCAACATATTTTCATCTGACATATCCCTGTAACTGATGGGTTGTTTATCTTTTTTTGATACTTTATTGGCTTGCAAATTTACACTAAGTGAAAATACCTTATGATCACTGAAGTGCCGCTCGAAAACATTTGATTTATAAAGATGTGGTTCGATATTTGTCAATATGTAGTCCAATTTTGTAGATGATGTTTTACCCACTTTATCTACGAAAACTCTTGTAGGAACCTCTACGTGACTCTCAGACAATAACTTACTGAAAAATCGTTAAAAGATTGCTTATTATTAGACATGACAAGATAATTAATGTTTAGGTCACCACAAATATAAACATCATGATATGACTTACTGCATAGCTTCAATATATTATGTAATTTACACAGAAAACTCTGAACTTCTCCTGATGGCGAACGATAAACACTAATAACACAAATTTTCCTATTGGCTATAAACAGAGAAATCGCACAGCACTCACACATTATTTCTTCACTAAAGTTAGAGACATCTAATGTTTTGAATTTAATATCAGCTTTGATGTAGATGATGGATTCTTCATGGATATGGAACTTTCGACAAAAATAAGATATTGTATCCATTCAGGGTCATAAATTTGATGTTTTCTTCAGTACACCAATGTTCTGATAGACAAATTATATGAGGTGTTTCTTGCAATGTTAAGACCTCAAGTTTGGGTAACTTATTTGTCAGAGATTGAGCATTTAGTTGCAATATTTTTAAACAACTGTCTGGTGATGATAAAAGTAAAGTTTCTCTTGGATTTACTTGACTAAAAAGAGTCTGGTCTATCTTCTCCAGTTGACAGACCTCTATTGTGATGCTCTCAATCTAAAAATCTTCTTCCTAACCTAAAGTTAAATCGTTCAATGCCATTTTTTTTTTCGGCCAAAAAGCAGGATTGTAAATTTCTTCCCATAAGTCAGGTAGTACACCTATCATAAAACATTGATTATCCGTTCTTTTATGGTCAGTTGGTAACAATTTTACTTGTATATCCTCACAGTTTGTCTTAGTTATTATAAAACTCTTAATGTGGTCCGCATTTACACCGATTCCAGTTCCCATTATTTTCTTGCCTCTTTTTGTCACAATTTGGTACCCTTCATCGTTCGTTTTATTCTCTGAACTCCCCGTTGTGATATGATTAAGATTCATTTTTGTGCTTTCCTTATTCTCAACAGTTAAATTTGTAATGTAGTCACTTGTTTGTATGGTTTGAATTTCCATTAATTGTGTATTTAATTCGTTTGTAGTAATTTTTGAAATACCCTGTATATTGAAATTCCTTTCAACATGTTTGGTGTTTTTATCATTAAAATTTTTATTTGAGTCAGTTTCATTATTTGTTTTGTATTAAAAATTCGTTAACTGGACACTGGCCGTCTTATCTTCATTACCTTGAGTTTTTATTAAACCCTCATTAACAGTTGTGTTGGGTTTTTGTGAGATTCTGGTTCTGGTTATTTCTTATTTCAATAAATTCAATTTTTCTAGAAAATGTTCAATATTTGACTTTAATAGATTATTGTTATTTAATAATAAATTGTACTTATCATCTTTTTCCGCTAACAGCCCTTTTAATTACTGATTTTCTATCGCTATGGCACTAAATGATTCTATGGGTTGTCCATCACTATTTTGGCAACAAATTACACGTGAATCCCCTATCTTGAAGAATTTCACTTTGTTTTCCACAGCACATGAGATGTGATAACTATTTCCACATACTATACAAACGAGTGTTTTATTAGGCTTAGTTTGACAACATTTAAATGTATTCTCTTTAAAATCTACCTCTTTTACTACAGAGAGAGGTCACGGCACATTTTTACTTTTAGCCATCTTGGATCTGTTCAATCCATCTTCGATTTGTTCAATGATGACATGATCTATCATGATGACATGAACTTTACAAATTTTAAAAAATGGTTAAAAGAACAACTTTTGCGTAATTTGCCTCCAAATAGTGTAATAGTTAGGTGAAAGAACCGTGAAGAGTGGCGAAAAATGGGAGAGACCTATGTCCAGCAGTGGACAGAAGTGGTTATTTCAACATGTTTCTAACTTCTTTCTAACTAAACATAAAAATAAAAAAATACCAACTCATCAGATAGTGTAAAACAGACCCCATAAATTAAAATCGGAGACAGGAGGATCCCGAATTTTGAGTGGTCATTATCGTTATTCCTTAAGTGGAAACACTTGTTGGTGCATTCCAGCATTCCAGAATTGACGCGTTGTTGCATTGTGTATTATATTGAATTCCTATACTTTACTATAGGAAAAATTCATTTTATGACCGCCATTTTTAAACCGGTTCGAATTTTTTAAATTTTAAACCTTAGGGGGAATCTACTCAACAATCTGTTTAATTATTCGAAAAAATTATTCTCCTATCTATCACCGTTTAGGAGGAGTATTGCGCACAAGAAAAGGGCTTAGCCTTTTAGTATATAAGAATAATATAAAACCATCACTGTAAGTATGGAGTATTATTTTACAGTTCACAAACAAACTTCTAAAATATTAATCGATTAGGCAACGCCACATAAATGACCTTCTCTATCGCTTCTCTTGTTCGCGGTTTCAAAAAAATGTGTTCTACTGTACGTTTTTCAAAACCATACGACTTTAGCTACGAATTACACCCAATATTGTGTTCGTGAAGGGATCTATTGTATTCGATCGTTTGTTATGTAAAAGCTTAAAATCTTTATTTTAAACATTTTTTAGGTATATCTCAAATGACTCATATTTGTTGCCAAAACCGAAATTTCGATTTCAAAATCAAAATTTTATGTTATAGCTTTTAAAGATATGGCTCTAATAATGGAAATTACACTACGACTGGCCAACGGAATTAATAAATTTTATTAATTTCATAAGAATCGTAAAAAATGGCAAAAATCGCGCAACATTTATTTATTGAATATATTTATAGAAACTGACTGTTTGCGGCAAAACAAAAAAATTGCATACACATGCTGCACTTTTCTCCTTTAAAATGCGTTTTGATTTTTGCCGATAGGATACTCTGATCAAAAGATATCGAATTTTTCCCGTAGAGTTGAAACACATTTTATTTGAAATTGATTTCACGTGCATAACTGACAATAAACATCGCCGGTTGCTTCAATTCGCTGTTTCTGAGAGAACGGTTCACTCTACACAAAAAGTGATAATAAATATTTTGGTTAAAAATAATCTTACCTTTTATTAATTCAAACATTTTTTTCTACGGCGTATAGATTCTTGGTAAATGGATACATTTTCTCCACCTACGAGAGGTATTTTTAGGGAGAAGTCGGGGTTTAGAAGTCCAGAAGATGACTGGACTACACGGACGACTTTGACATTATGCGAGCAGAGAGCATGAACCCAGATATGCCCATTATGTCTACTTGTGATTTTAATATTTTTTTTTCTTATAATGGTTTAATTTAGGGTAAACTAAAATATATTAAACGAAAGTAAAATTTATTTTTTTGATAAATATACAAAATTTTGGGCGTCCTATATGTAGGACGATGGGCACTTAAGGGTACCTACATTAACTATACACTTTTTGTATGGTATACCAAAAAACATTTGTCGTAGAGTCCTTTGTCGCAATTTTGAACATCTGGTGGTTATTTTTTCATGGCAATGTGCACAGCGTGTTTGTTTATTTTGAGGAATTACCAAATGATTCATATGATCAAACCTAATGTCTAAACCTTCCGTGGATGACTTATCATCATGATCATCATCATCATCTACGGCGCTACAACTCTTCGTGAGTCTTTGCCGCGTTTACTATTGCCTTCCATGTTTGTCGGTCCTGTGCCAGTAATTCCCATTGTCGCACTCCTATTTTCTCTAGATCTTCTTTGACTGCATCTTTCCTCCTTTTTCTAGGCCGCCCTACATACCTTCTTCCCTCTGGCCTTTCCCAGAACACATTGTTTATAAGGCGATTGTCCTTACTGCGTATCACATTTCCTGCCCATCTGAGTCTATTGGCCTTTATATATCTGACTAGATTTTCTTTTCCGAATAGAGATTATAGCTCGTTATTGTATCTGCCCCTCCATTCGTTTGTCACGCTGTCTCTGCAAGGGCCATATATCATTCGAAGAATTTTACGTTCCCACATCAGAAATTTATTTCTCTTTTTGTTAGCGTCCATGTTTCGCTTCCATACGCGGCTGCTGGTCGTATTATGATCTTATATATCCGGATTTTTGTACCTCGTGAAAGAAGTTTTGACTTCATTAGATGTTGTATTGCAAAGAAAGATCTGTTATTCTCCGCCATTATTCTCGTTTCAACTTCTCGCTCTAATTTGTTGTCATTTGTGATTGTTGCTCCTCGATATTTATGTGGATGCCTTATGACCTTTCGAATGTGTTTCATTTTTTTTATTTTCAAAATGCGTTTGTAATAATAATCTAAAAAACTATAACTTACCTGAATAATTGTCCGTTCTTTTCGTGAAAATTTTTTTACCCTATGCAGGGGGTTTACGCCTACTGCATTTGAGCACAGGGTGACAATGCTGTTGTCATGCCACTTCACGACAATAATGTTCTGGTTTTCTGTTTTTTGAAATCGAAAACGCCTGGAGCTTGCTTATTTTTTTTTTTGAGTTTGTTAGTGGCCCATTAAGTATGCGATTTTCACTTATTATGCCGGTAGCGTTAAATGTTTTCTCCGATAGCAATTCTAACAAAGATAACATGGAAAAGAAATTATAAAAAAATAGGTGCATCCATTTATTGGGCCACCTAGTTCTTAAAACGTCGGCATACTCCAATACAACAGATAGCCCTACTCCATAATCAATATACTTTTCGCTAATACTTGTGGTAGCACAGCACAATTGTTCCATCCAATTTACGTAGCCTAATCTACTTGCTCCTACCCAAAGTTTGTAGACATAGCGAATTGGCTTATTGTGAATAAATTGTTTACAGCCATGGCGGCCGAAATATGGTACCATGGCTTTGTCAACACCTTGCATTTCCTCACATTTACCAAACTTCAAAAATGCAGCATTGAGGTGATCAAACAATGACCTAACTTTAGCAAGTGGTTTGCAGAGGTATTTATTCTTCTTCGTTACAAAAATTCCTGACCATCATACGCCAAATCTTCGGTTTCCCATTTATAACTCTTTTTTCTCTTTATTGTTTTTGTTCTCTTTGATGGCGTTTCATGTTCTTCCACTGATGGGCCACTTTGTCATCTTCTTTATTAGAGAAAATGTTTTGACTTGTATTATATTTATGAAAATTTCTTTCGGCAGGTGCTTTAAGCTGTTTAGCAGGTAGATTATTTATGGTAAGTGTGTCTTCGTCACCTAAATCTTCATCAGTTTGAGAATCCGTGGCATGTTCTGGCGGAGAAATAGTCAATGACTCAACGTTTTCTATCATATCTTCCTCGTCCTTGTCCTTCAGCACAGCCATTGCATCATTTAGAGAAAAACCCCCGGAATTCTAAATATACGTGACATATGCTAAATTATTGATATATTTTGTATAAAAGCATGTAATTTACGTAAAAATAAAGTTCTGTATGTAGTACTGTTATGTGTCCAACGTCCTACACGTAGCACGCTGTGGAAAAGAGGTTCAAAAATATATAACATATTTATACATTACTGTTGATCCTATATTGCTAAATATACTTCTTTTTACGTTAAAATGCACATCCCAAAATATTATATAATTTTAAAAATAAAAATTTTGCTTACCTTGCGAACGAAACACCATACTCGGCCAATTTCAAATTTACACAAACAAATATTATGGTATAACTAATAGTCGTTTTATATTTTATTACATCGGGTGGTTCCTAGAGATCAATTACCTGTACTCAGCATTTAGTTACTGGGCAAGAATGAGACAGGATCGGACTTGCTTCAGGCTTACTGACCGACAATTTTAATTTGAATATTCGCACGATTTGATTGCTTAGAATGCCAATCAATTAAATATCTGTAAATAATTTATTGTTGCCATAAAAAATTTTTTGTCGCTATTTAGTATATGTTTTAGAAAGTAATGGAGCACTGAAAAATGGCCATACTAAAAACTATCAATTATTTATTCTTTCTTAATCTACTATATCTTATTTCTCTCATAAATACCTTTGTCTTTATGTTTTTAGAGCATCTCTACCATAGCGATCTACCTGATTGTCCTGCTACAATTCAAGATAAGTTTACTCAACATGAAATCTGTAGAATAAAGCTTAAATTATACATATATTTTTAGATTAAACCGTTAGATTATAGATTAAAATAAGTATGTAGGCACAAGTTAAATGTTATTTTTGTTACAGGTTGATCTAATAAAGTTATCAACATAGCAATTCGAACGTTACAGCTAGCGCGGACACATTGTTTTTGATTTACTCGATCTGTCTTCTATAATATATAAATAAGAGATAGAATATTTGAGTTTGAAGTTCCTAAAACCCTTTTTGTCATAGCACTATTTTACCATTCTGTAGTTAAGGATTAATATACGACGGCAATCCGATAAGTATTTATCCTTATCACCGGATGGTGCCACTTTCGCAAGAAAAACTGACTACCCTATAGAAGAGAAGTAGCCATTTTTCTTGACAGTCTGAGCCATTTTTAAAAAATTAAAATTTTTAGCGATTCGCACTTACATAAGTATTAAAAAAGTACGTAAAAATTTAATTGTGGATCCCTGATGAATTTGTGGATCCGTGTCCACCACCATTTTTTCCACCATTTCTCTCACGGAATCAAACATTCTGCTGTTACACCCTCTTTCAAATTTCTCTCTTTAATTCGCCCAACGCTCACACTCCAACATCGTGTGTGTCACAGTATCTGAGAGACCACAGTAAAGGCACTGATCGGACTATGTCCTTCTAAGCCTAAAAAGGTAGCTACGGAAGAAGCTATGGCCTGTGAGCATTTGCGTCAGATAATAATCCAGCTGCCTATGCCCACAGTCCTCTCAGCGTCGAAGGTTCGAGATTAATGACTTCGTCCAGTCCAACACGTGTTGCCTTCCACTCTTGCTGCCACTGACAGATTGAAACTCATCTCTCGGCCAGGCTTATCTCAGTCATCTCTCGCTTTCCAATGTTCCGCCCCCTACGACTATGAATCCTGGCCCTTTTACCTGCTAGCAAATGTAAAGGAACACAGCCGGTGATCACCCACAGAGCGGCAGCTACCACCGTCCTGTAGACACATGCTACTCGCAGCAAACTAGTTCTGTCGACGCGTACCATGAGCCTCTTGTAAGTTGGTATTTCTACCGCCTCACTCCAGACTGGGGCCGCGTAGAAGACGACATACTGCACAACACCGTGAAGAGCCCTTTTCCTTTCGGGTTTGGGTCTACCGATATTAGACATTATCCTCCATAGCGCAGCAATTCTCCGAATAGCTCTGCGGGTCATTCCCTTAAATGTTGCTCGTGCTATCTAAGTCGACCGGCTCCGGAAAACTTTTGGACTTAAAACTCGGCTTAATCTCTCCTTTAACCCTCTCCTCTCTGACCCCTACCATGCCAACGGGATAGCATGTGTGTATGTGTTTGTTTGGTAAGTTGGCTTGGAAAATAGTTCTTTAGCCACAGAATTGTAATATAAGATATTAGTTTTTAAATAATGTAACCAACTTTAAATAGAAAGTTGCATATTAGTTCGTATACTTCTCTACTATCTAAGGAGAGTAAATGGGTGATGTTTATGGGAGTCTTAATTTTAAGTTCTGATAGTTTTGAATATAGCTGATCTGTTTCATACTTATGTTTATCGCACTTAAAAAGAATATGGTTGATGTCACATTGTGACATATTATCGCATGAGCATGCCCCAGAAGGGATAATATTTAACTTAGCCAAGTGAGCTGGGAATGCACCGTGATTAGTTTTCAGTCGTATAATTCTGGCTGTCAACTTCTTTGACATTGCGTATTTGAAAATATAGGTCATCATATAACATCTTGTGGTACGGTAGGGTGGATAGTATAATATTGATTATTTGAATTCGTTGCTATGTTTTTCCATTTTTCTTTCCAATTTACAAAAATTTTGTTATAATAATGTTGTTGTAAGTCCACCAATGTGAATATGGGAATATAGAGTCCAACATGGGTCGCATCTTTAGCAAGCTGGTCAACCAGTTCATGTCAACGGGATAGCATGGTAGGCGCTTTTGCAGGTCTCACCAGCTTGAGCCGCGGGGGCGTTCGCACTCTTGAGTCCTCGCTCTCATTCCTTTAACATCATTTACTTTTTTTATATCTATATACATTCCACGCGCAGGGCTGAAATATCCCTACCGCGAGGCTGTGCGCCCCTATCTCGCTAAGGCTACCATACAACGAAAAGATGCTATACTCACCGAGGGCTAGGTTCAAGACCATCTGACGCCAGGCCATTTATCCCATAGGTACGAATCGCATAACAACTGAAGATTGAGGATTTTTCCACGAGGTTTACTTGTCCCAGAGGTACTTACACGCATGCATGCCGGTAAGACCGACACACATGTGTGCAACTAGATAACCGACACAGTCGCTTCTCCCATGATGGTATATGGCAGAGCAGCTGGAATCGGTTGCTCTCGCCTGGGGTAGATGACCGTAGGTGGGGATAGGGCGTATCAACTCCGGTCCCTAACCCCGCGCACCACCCTTGAACCCCACGCGATATCTTTAAAAATTTAGTACCCGCGACCGGACAAGAGAACGACCGCCTCTTCGTTTAGTCGGCTTTTACCACAAGCAGGAGGAACACGGTGGGGATATTCTACTTAAGAGGCCTGTACCCCACACGGGGAAGTGACCACGTGACCTTCTAATTGGTTATTTAGGTCAAGTAGTTGATAAAACTGGCAAACTAGAAAGATTTGCAAGGACTGCTTTGCGTAAGTTTTCCCTGTTGCACTGGGGGAATGGGCTGGTATTGCAACAATCAGTCTATCTTGTATTAAATGTCTATGATTATCTAATTTAACCTAACCCAATGGACGGATGCAGTCTAATAATTGTTAGGAACACAGGCTTCGTTAATGTAATATAAACCAAAATAGGAATAGATGGAGAAACATCATTTAAAGAGCAGTATGGTCCCCGAAGGAACCGTAATATTCATAAATCATTATTCATCTGTTAAAATTGGAAGTACAGATCGGAAGTAAGAAAGAAAACCAATTTTGTAGGTACTTATAACCAGTTCCTTTTACAGATCTTCTAATTCTTTGTTTATTTTTTTTCCAGCAAGGTATCTACGTCATGAATAGATCTTATGATTTCTTTTCTATCGGTTTTATGTGGAGTGTCTAGGGTTTTTGTTTTTCTCAATCAAAAATTGGACTTAATTAGTGTCGTTAAGTTTTAACTCTTAATTTCCCTTATCTACTGTAGCTTTTGTTACATCCCAATGAAGGTATAAAAATTGCCCACCTTCTAGCAACCGTAAGTTTCATATTTCTTATATGATCGTCCCTCAGTACCATACATTTTCCCAATCTAATACATGTAAAACTTTGGGTTATTCGTGTTGAAAATCCACAAAAGTGCAATGTTTAATATTATTTTTCAGAACAATAATAAATTGGCCAGTATAAAGTGGATTACTTTGTTTTGTATTTTCGTTATCTTAACGTCCTCTACGTTTACTCCTCCCATGTAACTTTGCTCGAAGTCTTGGTTAATGTCGTCTTGATTAATCTTAATCATTTTTCTGGTATAACTCTAAAAAGAAGCTCCATATTTTCTTTATAGCAACTATCTATAAATTTTTCAGAGCATAAATTTGAATTATATCTTCTAGAAACCAACCTTTTGGTTACCACATATTGCAAAAGAAGTGTGTCTTCGTTTCTGTATAATTCGGACCATCCATTCAAGAGGAGTTTCCAGACTTTTGGTTCACTCTATATATTTTTACATAGTGTAGGTAATGCATATTTTTTTACTATGTTTGTTGCATTAATATTAAAGTGCACACTCCGACCGAGTGCATGGTCAAGGTTATTTTCCAATTAAATATTTTAACGCTCCACAGCAAAAACTCATACATATTGATTACTTTTCGTGGAAAAACGCATATAAAAAGGAACAACTTCTTTCTATAAAGTGCATTTTCCTAAATGCAGCTTTAAGAAACTTAAACATGGAGGTATCAACATTTGAAGAACTATACGAAGATGAATTAAAGACTATCGGTTTCAAAAAGTTTATTCGAAGTGCTAGAGCTCAAGGTATAGCAAAGAGAGCTCACTTGGATTCTTCTGATGGGCAGGTGATCGATGATCATGATCAGTTTTACAGGGATCACAAGCTCTTGCTCGCGTTATTTCGCGTAAGTACTACAATTATATTACGAAAACTATTATTGTAAATTTTTTGTTCTTTTAGATCTTAGGTGTCATGCCAATTCAGAGAGGAAAGATCGGCAAAATAACCTTCGGCTGGTTAAGTGGACCGATGATCTACGCTTACGTTTTCTATGTAATAACCACGGTTATGGTCCTATTAGTCGGCTATGAGCGGGTCGACATTTTACTGAACAAGAGTAAAAAGTTCGACGAATACATCTACTCCATTATATTTATTATATTTTTGGTGCCGCACTTCTGGATTCCGTTTGTAGGTTGGGGAGTTGCTAAAGAAGTTTGTGATTACAAAAACGGATGGGGCTTTTATCAACTTCATTACTATAAGATTGTTGGTAAAGTATATCTATATATTTATAGTTTATAGTGTTCACAGTAGCAAAATGTTATTTGCAATCTTAAACTGAAGACAGATATGCTTTCTTGTTACTAAAAATTGTACAATTTTATAGACAAAGCTTACAAAAAGTCATAAAAATAACAATAATTTAAAATTTACTAAAATTACATAATTGGTCAATATCAAAAAATAATAAATATACTTTGGTTACTTGTACTAAACCTACTGTAATTTATTAGTTATTCGTTAAGAAACTTTTCCACTAAATAATACGGTCTTTCAGAGAGATCAGCTTGTGTCATTTTATGGAACTTAGGGAAAGAAGTTGCAGGTTTAAGTTGCCACGGGAGATGGTTGTATAATTTTTTGCCAAAAATAATATAGATTTCCTTACTAACTCAGTGGACGGGATCGGTAAATACACATCAAAGGTTGAATTTCTAGTGGAGTAGTCATGATTAGGTCTTGCTCGAAAAACATGTAGGTGTTTATGAATTAAGCAAACAGTTTCTAAAATATATAAAGAGGGAAGAGTAAAAATCTCGTGATTTTAGAAGTCGCTTCTGCAATTTGTTATCCTACTCAGACCAAAAAGATACCGTATTGCTCTTTTTTGTAATTTAAAAATAACATCAGATTGGGCAGCTGTACTAGATCCCTAAAAAGGAAGAACATATCAAAGATGAGACTCGAACAAAGAAAAATATATCATTTTGGAATATGCTAAATTGATTTCCTTCGAAACAGATCTTATTGAATAGCAGGCTGAGGCTAGTTTCTTACTTAACAAATCGATATGAAGGGACCATTTAAGGTTGCTGTCTATAAAAATAAAAACAAATTTTACAGAATCAACGATACTGATCTGGCTATTATTAAGAAGCAAGAGTTGAAGAGCTCCTTTGTAGGATAATGATATTGCCTTATTCACGTTACAAGAGAGTAAATTAGAGTCAGACTAGGTTTTTATTTTAAGTAGATCAGAAGTTAGAGTTGCATGAAGAGTTGTAATATTAGAGTTCCTCCAGGTGATACAGGTATCATCAGCAAAAAGGAAAATTGTTCCATCGATTGTTAAGTTAGTGATGTCATTTATAAATATAACGAAAGAAGAGGACCCAATACTGAACCTTGTGGTACTCCACATACAATGCTTTTGTGACTAGAGTCAGTATCATTTGCTCTAACTAGTTGTTTCCTATTCCTTAAGTGAGATTGGAACCAATTCAAAGAAATACCTCGAATTCCGGCAGTGTAAAGATTATTGTTTAGTGCTTGATAGACCTCATGTAGTACAGAACACATAGCATCACTGGTACATTTATTAGATAAAATGCTGAACTGACTTTGTGATAAAATGTTGTTTTCAACGAGAAAGGACATAAGTCTCTCAATAATTTTGGATAGGACCGGTAGTAAGGCAATAGGTCTATAGGTGCAGGCATTTGAATTTTCACCACCGTTATGACGAGGAATAATAATGGCTGCCTTAAGGAACTCTGGAAATATACATTTTTTAAAGGAATTAATAATGGGAGACCAGGACCAGGACTTTCAACACAGTTTTTGGGAGATTCAAGAACATTTTTATGGAAAGTCCATCAGTACTACAGGAAGATTTGCTTTTTTTACTGCTTAATGTTGGGATCAGTTCAGATTTATCAACTTGTCTTATAAAGAATGAATTCGAGACCTTCTTTGAATTGGAGAGATAGGAAATAGGATCTTGTTGTGGAAAAATAGTTGATGTTATATTTTTACTCACATTAACGAAATATTCATTTAGATTTTGAGGGTTTGGAAGAAAAAATGTTGGAGCAGTGTTAGTTTTATTTCCAAGATCATTTATTATGGACCAAGTTTCTTTTTTTAGAGCTTCTCAGACAATTTTGATAGTACATTTTTTAAGTTTTTTTGATAAGTTTTAGATAGGTTCCTCTCTACTTGGAGATATATTCAGTGACAAAGAACGTTGGTAGTAAATTTCTTGATGTACAGTAGTGAACGCATATTCTTGGCTGATATGCGGATACCTTTGGTAGTCCAGGATGTGTTCTGTTTTAACTTAATTGTAATTAAAGGAAATGCCTTATTAGCAATACAGAGAAGCCTATCTAAAAAATCACTTAAATTATAGTCCACGTCCACAGAGCGAAAGTGCCACCCAGAAGTCAAGCACAAATTTTGTAATTTACGAAAGTTCTGAGCGGAAAATATCCTACCTAAACATTAGGTTTTCAAGGATGGTTTGTTAAAAGTGTTAAACTTGGTATATAGTACTTCATGATCAGATAGTTCTGCATGAATAATTGTAGAGCGTATATGTGGGAACGTAAAATCCTTCGAATGATATATGGCCCTTGTAGAGACTGCGTGACAAACGAATGGAGGGGCAGATACAATAACGAGCTAGAGTCTCTATTCGGAAAAGAAAATCTAGTCAGATATATAAAGGCCAATAGACTCAGATGGGCAGGGCATGTGATACTCAGTAACGACAATTGCCTTATTAACAATGTGTTCTGGGAAAGGCTAGAGGGAAGAAGGTCTGTAGGGCGCCTAGAAAAAGGTGGAAAGATGCAGTCAAAGAAGATCTGGAGAAAATGGGAGTGCGACAATGGGAATTACTGGCACAGGACCGACAAACATGGAAGGCAATAGTAAACGCGGCAAATACTCACGAAGAGTTGTAGCGCCATTGATGATGATGATGTATATAAAGGGACGAGAAATCTGAGATAATATTATATGTTGTTTTAGTAATTCTTGTAGTAGAATTAACGTGCATTCTAAAATCATAGGATTCGAATATATTGACCAAGGATAATTAAGTAGCACAAGCAACAGCGTAATTAATATTCAAGTCACCGCATAAAATTTGGCATGTTCTGAAAAAATAATTCCGTGAAAGAATCAGGTGATCTATAAACGAAAAAAATGTTGATTAAAATTCTTGTTATAAGCCAATTAAAACTCAAAAAAGGCTTCATTTAACAGTAAGTCATATTTTGTTATAGGAGGGATGATATGATGACATTCCAGATGGATTAAGATTCTTTAAAGATCAGTCAGCGGTTTGGGTTTTTTACGAAGCTTTTTAGGAA